>NC_062218.1:33951978-34262156 GCF_902686445.1 Sciurus carolinensis
CTGGCAGAGTAACTGTGAATGGAACAATTTGTCACAATTTTATGGAACCCTTTTAGACACAGAATTCATGCCTTTGTTCAAGTTGCTCAGAGCAGAAGTTTTCTAAACAATTTTTTGGGCAAAATTCCCACAAATATTCCCTTTTATTTTCAAGGCTTCTAGTTCTTCCTTATATACTTGAAATACACTGCCTTGCTTGTAGCACTCTTCCCAGTAAAGATACTACTTTTGGAACATTCTGGAAATGAGTCTTGAAACTCCAAAAGAAAAGGAAAAGTTGTATTTATAGTGGCATTTTCTTATTAAAAATGTCAAATTACATAATGAGCATCATTGATGACAAATGTATTTGCAAGGATCAATGTCAATGAGAATGCTGACACTTTTTAAAAGATGGATGTTCACTGTTGCTTAGTGATTACCACATCCATTACTTCCGTTTTGACTTCTGCTCGGCTCACTACTTTTCCATTATTTGCTATACCTCCATTAATATTGGTTTTTGATATTTAGGGCAAAGAAAAATCTGATGTATAATTGTCACTAAGATAAACATAGACTAGAAACCTTAAGGTATCCCCAAATATTTGAGTACTTGTGATGTTAAAAAATATATTCATGTAATACATAAAAATACATGTATTATATATGTGCATGAGTAAATATAATGTAGTAACACATCTATGTAATTTTATAAAGCCCAGATGACTGATCAAAGATTTTTAGTGAAAATTTTGGGGAGGCAGGACCTGACTCAGTATCCACTTTTCAAACATCCACTCCATCCTATACTAGAAAGGCTGCTTCCGGAGTGGCAAATTTTTCATTCCTAGAAATGTTCAGGTAGAGACTGAATCTCTTCCTGGAGACACTGTCCCATTATCAAAAGGTGCTTTCAAGTATGTGATGCCACAAAATAAAAATGTTGTTTCTGGGAATTGTGCCTTATCTTCATACTATTTTGAAACAAAAATGAAGTAGAGAAATATCATAAAAATTAATCAAATGCCCAAAGTTGAGATTTGGACACTCGGTTTATACAACATGGAATTTGTTCTCCAAATGTTTATATTTGAAAAGATCAAGATTGTAAATAACATTTAATCTTGCTTGAATTACTTAATCAGAAGTCTTCTCTCATTGTCTAATTTTTAGGTTTCTTTTCTGCAGGCTTAGGATGGCCATACCCTTTTTGTATGGATTGAATTGAGTGTCCCCCAAATGATTTGTTGTGACCCCAAGTACCTCAGAGTGTGACTGTATTTGGAAAGAGAGTTGTTGTAGATATAACTGGTTAAGAGGAGGTCATACTGGAGTAGGCTGGCCTCTAATTCAGTATGGTTGCCATACTTACAAGAAGGTGGGCATCTGAACACACACAGAGACACGGAAGAATGCCTTGTAAGGCGGAAGTGGAGACGGGAGAGATGAATTCACCAGCCAAGGAATGCCAACAAGTAGCAGTTGCTACCAGAAGCTAGAAGAGAGACAAGGAAGATTCTTCCTCAAAGTCCTCAGATCGAGCCAAACCAGCCAACACCCTGGTTTCTCATTTCTGGACTCCAGCATTATGGGAGAATAAATTTCTGTTTCTTTAAGCCTGTGAGTTTGTGCTATCAAGTCATCTGTGTATTTGGATTCTTTCACAAATTTTCCATGCATTGGCACACATACACACACATACACACAAACATTTCTTTTTCTTTCTAGTATCCATTGGGAGAATGGCCCAAAATATAATTTATTTATATACGTAGTTTTAAATTTTCTATGCTGCTGGGGATTGAGGCCAGTGCCTTGTACATGCTAGGCAAGCTCTCTTCCACTAAGCTACACACCCAGCCCTACTTTGTTTTTTGTAACTAACATAATTAAAGATTTTCATATCAACCCACAAAGAACTATGTTCTTTCTAATGACTGTGTGATAAGTCATTGCATGGATTAAGATTTTTTTAAAATCTATCCTCTGCTGACAGTATTTAGACTGTTCTCAATGTTCGTAATAAAGGCAGTGCTGCTCTGGATGATCATGGAGAAATACCTTCGTGAACACATTCAAATATGTTCAAATATGTGCACATGATAAATTCCTAGAAATAGAAATACCAAGTCCAAGGCTATATAAATTTAAAAATATGATAGATTTGTCAAATTGTCTCCTCCAAATGCAGTTCCAGCTTACATTCTCATGTATAAATGCCAGATCTTATCTCTCAGCCCTCACTGATTCACTGCACAGAATCACATTTTTGAAATTTGCCTTTTTTTAAACCATAAGTGAGGTTAAGTATGTCTTCTTGTTTTTTGATTATTTGTGTTTAATTTTCTCATAAAGTGGCCAATTTTTACCAATGGCTCATTCCTTTTAATATGTAAAAGCTTCTTCAGAAAATTTATTTCTTGGTACTATTGAGTTTATATTAGAGGAGTGGAGGTGGTGATTACCAAATATGAATATTTTTGTCCTAAAAATGATTTTTGTATAAGGAAAGAATAGTTAGAGGCTTAATTTTGCTTAAAAATTTAGCAATAAATTTATTAAGGTTAAAAATCCATAAGCCTAATTCTTACTTAAGATTTAATGATGCAGCTTGTGCACTGCTGTGGTTGAATCTGAAATGTCTGGCAAACGCCCATGTGTTTAAAGGCTTGCTTTTGAGCCTGTGGAGCTATTGGAAGGGGATGGAGGCTTTTGTTGTTTTATTTTGTTTTTGATACAGGGAAGTGAACCCAAAGTCACTCTACCAATGAGTTACATCTCCAGCCATTTTCGTTTATCTATTCATTCTTAAATTTGGGACAGGGACTTGCTCAGCGGTCCAGGCTGGCCTGGAACTTGCAATCCTCCTGCCTCAGCCTTCTGAGTAGCTGTGATTACAGGAGTTTCACTGTGCCTGGGTACCTGGTGGAAGCTTTAGAAGGTGGAGTCTGGTGGAAGGAGCTTTGGTTGTTGGGAATGTACCCTTAAAGGAGATATTGAGACACCAGTCCTTTCCTGTCTGTTTTTTGCTTTTGTTTTTGTTTTTCTTGTTTTTCGCTTTGCTGGCTGCCAGGAGGTGAGCAGGAACTTCCACCAAGAGGTACTCTGTCTCCACAGGTCCAAATCAGCAAAGCCAATACAACAGGGATTAACACTTCTGAAACTGCGGGCTAAAATAAACCTTTCCTCTTTTTAGGTGGATCATCTCAGGTATTTGTCCCAGTGACAGAAAACTGACAAGCATAGCTATCTTTTTGTGAACCTAAATAATCTTAGTGACCGCTTTTAGTAGAATTTTAAGTGTGTATAATTACATTTATACACTTAGTTAACTAAATTCCTCCATGTTTTTAAATTAACTTTGTGAATTTAATATACTTCCTGTTTACATATGTCAGTTGTCTTAACTGCAAAACGTTCCCAAATACTTTTTTTTTTAAAGGCTGTGCGTGTGTGTGTGTGTGTGTGTGTGTGTGTGTGTTTTGCTGGGGATTGAAGTCAGATCCTGGTACATGTTAGGCAAGTGTCTTACCACTGAGCTACACCCTCAGCCTTAATTCTTGAATCTTAAAAATATGAGTACCGCTGGGCATGGTGGCTCATACCTGTAATCCCAGCAGCTCAGGAGGTTGAAGCAGGAGGATTATGAGTTCAAAGCCGGCCTCAGCAAAAAGCAAGGTGCTAAGCAATTCAGTGAGACCCAGTATCTAAATAAAATACAAAATAGGGCTGGGGATGTGACTCAGTGGTCAAGTGCCCTGAGTTCAATCCCCGGTACCCCTGGCCAAAGAAAAAAGTACATAAATTCAGTGAAGCTTAGTACTCTTTCATGTTCCAAGGTTTTCATGAACATGGTACATGAGTTAAAATCATGAATCTTATTAATACTTCATTATTCATTTTAAGTGAGGATGACCCTGTTTGGTCCTCTTATCAAGGTCTAATGGAAGGGTTCCCTGTCTCTCATCCAGTCTGATCACCTGATAGGTTTAATTTTTCTTTTAGAATAGCAATGGTTTTCCTTGTGTAACGTCAAAGGTTATAAAAGCTGATGGGATCCTGCATCCTTTAAATATACTTCTAAATTTAATTCTTCTAGATATTAAAATAATATCAATTGAAAATATTTAATTTCTCCTAGAAATTTCTATTAGTCACAACTTCAAAGGATATTCTATTGACAAGTCTGGCCAATGACTTGTCATTGGTTATAATCCAAATGTATCCCAACTGCCTTTGACTAATGACTTGTGATTTGACTCAAAAGATGGACATATCTTGATACTGTGGCCAGCAATTGAAGATCATATACCCATCTTTTACACATATTCAAATATATTCATTAAGACATTTGTCCAAGAATGCCTGCTGCAGCACTGTTTGCATTAAAAAGACTAGGAACGATCAATCTAAGGGCCCATCAACAGAGGACTGGTTATATCACTGACTAAATCTTACATCACTTAATAAGCAGCACCCAGTATTCGTTCACCTTGCGTGGAACTGAAGATGACAT
This sequence comes from Sciurus carolinensis, assembly GCF_902686445.1. Taxonomy (NCBI): domain Eukaryota; kingdom Metazoa; phylum Chordata; class Mammalia; order Rodentia; family Sciuridae; genus Sciurus; species Sciurus carolinensis. Next base: position 33,956,477 of record NC_062218.1, read on the forward strand.
ATTTTGGGGCCTGATATTTTTTTAGCTCAGCACCACACCCTCCTGATTTCCCAGGATCCCTGACTTACAGGGAAACAATCTGAATTCACTTCGACATGCAAAGAAGAAACACATTTGAATGAAATCAGAATCATCCTGATAATAGTTCTTCAACAAGTATATTCATCTGATCTCCATAGTGTGATGTTGTGATCAGGGATCTAGAGTATTTGGAAAGGAGTAGATTTGAATATCTTTTCCCTATAAGTAAGTCACTTCAGTTTATCTTATTATATACACACTTCAAAAGTAAGGACCAGTGAGGACCTTGTGGCATAGCCTCTTACCACTAGAAGTTTGTAATGTGAAGGAAGAATATTTATTTGTTCTAATGTCATTTTATATTATAGGGCATATACTGTTAGAGCTAGAGGAACTCTTGAAGTTGATTATTGTATTTCCTCCTTGCATAAATAAGTTGGGACTCAAAGAGGCTAAATGATGTGTTCCAGATTGCATAAGTAATGGTAGAATATAATCAATTAAGAAAAGTACATCCATTCTCATACCATTCTCTGTCTGAGGGTGAAGAGAAATTTTTCAGAACCACAGGTCAGAATACAAAAAACACTTCCTTTCATGAATGCATAGGGATGTCATTTTAAAATCTAGAACATACAGCAAAAAGGATTAAGGAAGTAGTATTTTTACTTTTTAAAAAATCATTTTGTGACATGGTTATCAATCTTAGGTGTTCACTGATAAGAAAAATATGGACTGGTATCCTGGCTTAAGGGCAGGGTGGGACATTTCCCAAAGTACAGTAAGTTTTTCAAAACACACATAATACAATTGAGATTCTTAGTATAGGAGGTAAATAAAGCTCCTGAAATTTTACAGGAGAGTTTTCATTTAAATGAATAGGTGATTAGGTAGATGATGCATGATTTTAATGACTCTCAAGGGTCCACGAAGCTGAACACAAGAGTCACTAATTATTTCCTCCTAAGCACTAGGATTAAAATTCTCTGCCGGCTGACCAGTGCAACAGCACGAGGCAGCTCCTGCAGTGTCGCGTTCCCTCTGCCCGCAGAGAGAGACACGATACACTGGTTGTTCATCAGAGCTCTTTATTGTTCTTCTGTTCTCCTTCATTCTTCTTTCTTCTTTTTCCTTCTTCTCACAAGGAAGTCATGGTCATTATATATGAATCATGAGCCAATCAGGTTACAGAGCATACTGCTGAGTCCCACAGCCTTTACAACCCAGTTCAGTCAGCGCTTCATTTTATTTTTTCTCCCACAGGGAGTGTAATACTTCAATTAAAAAAAAAAAAAAAAAAAAGGATTTCAAAAAGGAGAACTATAAGCAACTTTTTTGCAAGCTGCAAACATCTATCTATATATAACAATACCAGACATGAAAATCACTGCACTGAAAATAAATAGTTTCCTCCAGTGCAGTTAACTAGTCTTAGTCAGTGCTAACAGTGGGTTGTCTTCTCTTCAAGATTTAAATAAAAAGTGCTTTTGTCCTTCATCCCACATTCTTATTGTTTCACCGGCTAATCCAGGAATTGAACTGGGAAGGATGGAAGTCCTTTCTTGCCCTCCTGTCTCATCTGCTGAACTTCCTTCTTTGGCTCTTTGCTCCAGGCCTACAAAGCTTGAATTAAGTCAGTTCCTTTGACATTTTTAAAAACTTCAGCACAAACATGTATAGCTGACTTTACTGAAGGTTTCCTGCAATGCAGGGGATTCCTATCATAGCATTGCAGACAACTCTAAATCAAGTGTGGACACCTCTATCCAGGGGTGCCCCCTGGCCACCCGCTGCTGAGATTTCTCCTGGAACCCTGCTCCTCTTCCTGTCCTGCATCTTAGCTCCCTCTTTGCTTCTCCCACTGTCTTTCCTCTTTTCTCCTGTCCTTTGTCCTAATCTTAAGAAATGGTTAGCTCTTTGTGAAGAACAGCTTGCCTACTCTTTAATACAACTGTATTTTCCATACCATACACTTTGGGGCGGAAATCTCATTTTTTTTTCCACCTGAAGCAACTTTCAAGTTATTTTCCTAAACAGAGTAGTTCATATCTTGAAAAGAAACTCTGATATCAATTAAACTATTTAAAAATGTCTGTGTGTATACACACAGGCACACACATACACACACACACATATACATATATATATATATTTATATATATATAAATTCTTCATCATGCTTAACTTAATTTCCCTTTTATTACAACTAGGGAACTCTTATTTATTTTAACCTGAGAAAATACAGCTACACTGTATGCATTTTATAAATAAGTCCTGCTTTTATTTGATACTTGTTTTGAGATCTTTTGATAGCTTTTCCCTATTCTTATTTCAGTTTTCAAAATCCATATTTCTCTTTCAGAAATAGAGTGGCCTTATAATTTTCGGCGAGGCTTCTTGTTTTCCTTTTGGTACTGGGGATTGAGCCCAGGATTGCTTTACTACTGAGCTACAACCCCAGTCCTTCTTATTTGAGACAAGATCTTGATCTATTGCTGAGGCTGGTCTCAAACTTACAATCCTCCTGCCTCAGCCTCCTGAGTAACTGAAATCGTAGGATAAACCACCATATGTGGCAGGGAGGCTAATTTTGATTTCTTCTCTTTAAAACCTTAATTTTTTCTGTTTCCTATAAGGATCAGAGAAGAACCTCCCTCACTGTTTTGCTAAGTCATCCTTAAAGCTGAGACAATTAATTTCCAGTTGGGGGAAGGCACCTAATAAACACAGACCAGTTCAGTCAGTGTACACTTCTTTTTTCCACAACTTAATCAAAATTCACTTTACAGGGCTGGGGCTGTAGCTCAGTGGCAGAGCACTCGTCTAGCATGTGTGAGGCACTGGGTTCCATCCTCAGCACCACATAAAAATCAATAAATAAAATAAAGCATTCTGTTTATCAACTACAAATAATGTAAAAACAAAAAGAAAAACAAAAACAAAAACAAACCCAAAACCTTAATGCACATTGAAGCCTCTTTTAGAATCCTAAATCTTTAAAATAAACTTTAGTCCTTATTAAGGGACTATACCTTTCATTCTCTGCATCTTTAAAGACATGTTTTGAATAAAGCACAGAAAACACATTATATTTGCATCACATGATATTCTGCACACATCAGTGACATCTGGAGCTATCTAGGTTCAGGTTCCAAATGAGACAGCATGGGGTGGGTCTTGGGGGGCACTTTTGGAGGACTAGAGAAATACTACAGGTATTATAAGAAAACCGTTTTAGGATTTCTATATAATAAAACAAGATGATTCTTTGGGACTGGCAGTGAAGACACATTTAAAGGAAATAGTGTTGGGAATAGGTTGGGCAGAGGAGGAAGGTGGCCCAGATGAGAGAGAATGTGCATCATAAAGTTAGAACCACAGCAGGAGAATTAAAGAAGAGCTATGAATTGCATAAAGTGGACCCTTACATTTGGCTGACCAGCTGAACACAGAATATCAAAGACCGTCTGCAACTGCAGATTTCTCAGAACCTTTGTGCTCAATGCCCATGAGATTCTTCTGAGAGTAATCATCCTTATTTTCTCTGGTAGGGTTAGAAGAAATGGGAGATAAATTGTTGACTTAGGATCAATTGATATTTGCACACTCATATCATATAATGCATCAAATGTGACTAACCTTCTAGGAAACTATGTTTCCTAAAGAAGAGTTTTTAATTAGCATCTGTTTCCCTTAGACCAAGCATGTGGCAAAGACCATTCAAGCAATCGGTCATGCATCCTAGATTATTTGAAAAGCTGTCTACATTAATCAAATTAATTGTGTAGAGCTAGCCTTGGGGTCCACTGACTTTTTTTTTTTTAACATATACACATGCAAAATGTTTCTACTTATTCTTAAAAAGTTTATTTTTAAAAATACGATGATGTCTTATGACTTCCCCTTAGAAACCTTGTGTTTAGAGCAGTCACAGATGGCTCCAAAATGGAGCCTCAAACCTACTGCCTCAAACCTACTCATTCTTCCTGCTCAGTCGATGATGTCAGAGTTCTCTTGGTTGCTCAGGTAAAGATCTGAGAGTCATCTCCGGTTCTCCTTTTTCTCTCATCCGTGACATTGATACCAGTAGTAAGCTGGGTCCACTCTTTCCCACTTTTCTTCATCTCCTTGGCTATGATGTTGGACTCTCTTTCCTCTTAAGGCACAACCCATCATTCATAAAGTGGTCAGAGTAATCATCAAAATGTTCTCTTTCATACTTGGAATGAAAATCTGTGTGATCCTGAACCCATTCACCTCTCTGGCTTTAATTCTGATCTCCCTCTCCTTCTCCAGTGAGGCCACAGCCACACTGGCTTGCTTTGGGCTCCTTGGAAGTCCCAAGTATTCCCGCCTTACGTTCTTTCCCTTTCATCAGCCCGTACTGTGCTTCTAGAGCATCATTTGTCTGGTTCTTTTGGTTCTCTAGCTCTTCTCCTCAATCTCACTTCCTCCGTGAGACCTTAGTTGATTTCCTGTGTCCTTCAGGGTCCACCCTAAAAACAGAGTCACCTTTAAGTATTGAAAACAGAGGAAAAGTAATATATAGTGTTGGCTGTGCTTGTGGTTGAAAAACTAAGAAGCCAAACAGGGGATGGTGAAATAACCTAGAAATTAGCAACATCGAAAACCTGTACCAACTGTACACAGGAGAAACAAAAAGAGGTGGGTGAGTTCAGGGACCACAATGAAAGCTAGGGTCACATCAGGCAGTCTGGTGAGAGCCAGGCAGAGACGCAGACCATGCTGGAGAGAGATGGGAGAAATACCCTGGCTTGTCCCTTCCTCCAGTACTCCAGTCTCACTTTAATGGTCCCATTGGTCACGACCAGCCATGTGTTCGCTAACATGGAAAACCATGAGACACAGTGCAGGGGCCAGCCCCCCCCCCCCGCACCCCCCCCCCTGCCCCGCCACTATAGTACGAGCCACAGGACACTGAAGGGAAAGTGCAGAGGATTAGACAATGTGTCACCTGACTTGGAGCAGTGCCGGGCCAGACACGCTCCAGCCCACCGCTCTTATTTCCATTGCACTCGGTTTCTCGTATGTGTCTCCATTTCAGACCTAGCACAGCACCTGCCATATTGTACAGGCCCAATAAATGATTACCAAATATTCACAAGGAGGAGATTTGTATCTATAAAGTCACAGAGGGAAAAATACGTGAAGTATTTCTTTATTAATTATCCAAATTTTTGCAGATTGTAACTAGAGATTAAAGCTGGGTTCTCTGTTAAATCAGTGGTAGACACAGATCCCTGTGGATTCACCACCTTAGAAGTTTGGCTGTATGGTGGAGTTGGACTTTGGGAGCAGGGAGCGTCTCTACAGTTACATTGTTTTCTGAAGAGATGATTGCAGTATTTCTTTAAATAAATACATAATGATTTGGTATGACACTTGCTTATTTGTTTTCTTAGCCAAACTTCTTCTTTAACAACATCTTTACAGAGACAGTATAATGTTTTTAAAATTTATACAATGCTTGGATCTCAGGTAACTGTTTCTAAAATTAAGAAATCCATGGAAAGATTTAAATATCTAAAAAATCAGATTAATAATTTTGCCTGGGGAATGAGCTCAGGGCCTCATGCATGCTAGGCAAATGCTCTCTACCTTGGATCCACATTTCCTGCCCCATATTAAAATTTTAAATAAATTAAATGAATTTAAATTAAAAATATTAATTTAATTTTTAAAGTACCTCTTTTTTTAATCAAGTCACCAATTTCCCCTGCCAAAAATATACATAAATATATTGAATTTACGCTGTTTATTTGACCTTTAGGAAGAAATATCAGAATACTGCAGATGCGATTTGGTCCTTCCATTCTATTTTTGTTGAGAAACATGAGATTTAGGGATTTTGAAAGGTTTCTTTCAGAATTATAGCATTAGAGGAAGGAAGACAGCTTAATAAGATAACCAAATCCATGGTATGCACAAAATTATTGAGCTAAAGCAGATTACACCAAAATTCACATTTGTTTAGGGGGGTCTCGGAAAAGGAGATTGTAAGAAGCAATTTTAATAGCATTTACTATTCAAAAATGTTTCTTTATATTTATGCCACAACCTTCATACTACAGTTTAAGTTTATTTGATCTCACTCCTTCCTGATCTTCCATAATACCCTCAATTTTGTGTTGCTCTTTAATTTTTCATGTACAAAAATTTCTGTATCTATAAGCAGATAATCTATACAAATTATGCTATTTCACATTGTTTCAACTCAGACTACAGATTCAGAGATTCTTCCATGAGCTGATGGATGCATTTCATAAATTCAGTTTTGCAAGAGCACAGTGATGAAAGCATTTAAGAATGTCAGATTTTATCCCACTTTTTTTTTCCTTCAGTGCTGAGGATTATTCTACTTCAAGTTTTCAAGTTCACATATTACAGAGCATGGTAAAAACTCACAGTTTCTCAATTCTCAGGAAGACTGTTTTCCAATTAGAAAGATTAAGACTTAGTGCTAATGTTCTATGTCTTCTCCTTTATAATGCCATTTGACAGGTACATATGTACAGGTATATTCAAACACCTAGTCAAATGATAATGATGATGATGTAATATTAGAATCTTTTTTTGGATAGAGAAATAATTAGCCAGTGAGTGATGTGTACATGAAATCTACATGATACTGTGTCCTAAAGACAATAATATTATAGATAGGTCAAACGTTATTGAATTCTTATTATATGTCAAACAATTTCTAAAGTTTCCTCACGTGATAATTCAGTAAGGCTCTGCAACAACCCTACGGGGTTTGTTCTATTATTATCCCATTCTAAAAAAATGAAAGCGGATGCACAGAAATTCAGCGTGTCCACGACCATGCACCTGGTAAATTACAGTGCTGACATTCAAATCCAACAACCTGTGCTCCTAACCACTAAACTATGGCTTTTATAGTGAGAGGAAAGGAACTTTGATATTTAATAGGAAGTGTCCAGGAATTGGCACATGGTGGTTCTGGTTTCAGTTCTCACTACAAGAAGAAGTGACTGTTGCTTGCCACAGCAGAAGAAGACCACTGTTTCCCAGAGGAAACGCAGCTGCCTAGGAGAGGGCACATACAGACACAGCAAAGCCATGGTCAGCATTTGAGGGGCTTATTGGAGGGAGGGAAGCAGAACCTTACGAACTCAATCTACAGCGATGATGCTGTGAGCCAGCGGTGGCATAGCAGTGACCTAGGCTTAGCAACAATGGCCTTGAAGCAAGAAGTGGACATTCCAGCCCAAACCAGGAATCACAGAGTACAGATCACTGACCCACACACAAGAGCACCAGACAAGATCAGACCTGTTCCCCTATTCCACAACCACAAAGATAAAGCATTATCATTTTTAAAGCAATGATCAGTTTCTTGGTTAGTAGAATACACCGATGGTCTTTTGTGGGTCATTGGTGATACCAAGAAAAAGAAAAGACATATACATTTTCCAGTGCTCAGGAAATACCCAGGGTCCTGTACATACTATGCAATGACTCCACCACTGAGCCACACTCCTGTTCCAAAGCAGGTAACATTTTTATCTGGGAGTAAGGTTGTAAGTCCTTTCATCATCTTCTGAAAGTTCCAAGTTAAAAGACTCCTATATATTGCTAAATGTAAGTTATTTGATGGAGAGTGGGGTGGACATGTACTGTGATTCTAGAACTTTTTCAGTGTCTATAACATTTAGGTGTTATGTGTTGCAGATGTGTGTGTATATATATATATGTCCATATGCACATACATATATCATTGTATAGTTAACATTGTCACCTGATGTCATATTAAAAATGGAAGTTTCAATGGTTTTCTCAGCTAATAAATAAATACATCTATAACTATGCATATTTTGCATACTTATCCCTCTAAAACTTTACCTTTTTTCTATTTTAGTATCCTCAATTGACTGAAAAAAAATCTTCCCATATCTGGCCCCACCATACATGCTGAATTTTCCTATTTTCCATTACTTTCTGCAGACTAAAAATCATGCCACATTCTTTCTCATCTTCACATTTCTTGCTCTTCTTTTTTCTTTTTAAATATTTTTTAGTTGTTGGTGGATCTTTACTTAATTTATTTATATGTGGTGCTGAGAATCGAACCCAGCACCTCACACATGCTAAGCAAGTGCTTTACCACTGAGCCACAACTCCAGCCCTGACAGTTCTTGTTCTTGTTGCTTCTGCCAGCAATGACCTTCTCACTTTTCTAGATTCATCCAAATTTATTTTATTTACTATTTAAGGCCCAAATCCAGTGTAATTTGCTCCAGTATAATTTGTTTTCCCTCAGAGCATCTCTATCCTCCTCTGGTGATTCCTACTCCACCACTTCACCAATCACATGCTGTCCTGCACATTGCTGTGTTTCATGTGTGAACATCTTGTCTGACAAATCAATTGCATTCTTTTGGAAGCTAGGAACTCCACTTAAACTTTTTGCCCCATACAACTTCTAGGATAATGTCAGACATAAAGCCGACTCTCAATGCACAATTGTTTGCAATAAAATGAAGTGAAAGCATTTAATTGTTTCACTTCAGACTTACTGACGTCAATAAGTACATTATTTTTGGAAGTCTTTTTACCCCCTTGAGCTCCAGAAGGACCCGTGGAACATATTGTGTACCAGAGTTAGAGCTCCCTTTAAATCTACTGCATGTTCAGTGACAGCAATTAAGTATATTCTCTTGTCTTCATTCATATGCTTTTTTTTTTTTTTTTTTTTTTTTTGGTACTAGGGAATGAATCCAGGGACCCTTAACCACTGAGCCACATCCTCAGCCCTTTTTTTGTATTTTATTTAGATACAAGTTCTCACTGAGTTACTTAAAGCCTCGCTAAGTTGCTGAGGCTGGCTTTGAACTTGTGATCCTCAAGCCTCAGCCTGAGCCGCTGGGATTACAGGTGTGACCCACTATGCCTGGCTCCATATACTTTTTAATCTGAGTAAATTATGCATCCCTAAAATCGGACCAAAAAAAATCCATCTCATTGGGAGAGAACTGGAAAAGTCCTATTATTGTAGTGGCACACGATTATTTGAGTTTGAACACATTTTATGATGGTTCTACAACTGAATTTTCTCACATGGAGTTGAGGTTTATGTCAGTTTACTTCTCCTATGTCTGGAATTGCTACAATGCAACCTTAATGGGGTTAGTATCTGGGCAGTTAGCTGTTGAATACATTAAAGAGAAATGATGTACATAAGATATTAAACTTATCTAGTAACTTAGATCCATGATCATGCAGCTTGGTGTTGTGCTTCTAATCAGTGATTCTAATCCATCTCCATACTTGGGGATTTATCAAGTAGAAGTAATCCAAAACCTTCCCCTTAGTGTTTTAAGTCCCCACCCCCTCCTGGGATGACAACATCCAAGGCACTAGTAATACCAGCAGTAAGCATGGAACAAGTGCTTTTGCACACCCATGATTATCTCCATGAATCCTCACAGCAAGCTGTAAGGACTACTCTCAATTAGAGATGAGGAAATCGGCGCTGAGCGAGGTCAGGTTGCTAGGTCCAGTGTATAAAATTAATACGCAGTGGAACCAGAACTCGGTGCTCTTCCGACTCCTCCAGGCAGCCTAATGTAAGCCGTAGCTCTGGACAGCATGGGCCTCGCAGGAGCTTGTTAGAGAATCAGCATTTCCTGCTTCACACAGACCTAGTGAACTGTAATCTGCATTTGAACAACTTCCCCAGGTGATTCACATGCGCTTTAAAGTTTGAGAAGCTCTCCTCTAAACCCTCAGGTTACCATGCCTCTGTCTTACTCTTTCTGCCCAGTATATATCTCCCCTTTGTAAAATTAAAACCGAAATTGCGGGGGCGGGGGCTTCTTGTGTGGCCCAGGCTGGTCTGGAACTCCTGGAATCAAGTGATCCTCCTGCATCAGTCTCCTGAGTGGCTGGGACCACGTGTCCACACTACGGTGCCCACCACTATTTTTCTCTTATTTGTTGTCATTTTTCTTCTCCAAACCTCAGGGGTTGTCACTGCTCAATTAACGAACATAACTTTGGTGGTTTCCTGGACTTCATCTTTTTATTTCTTAACTTTCAGTGTTTTTTAAATTAATTTTCTACTGGTGCATTATATTTAGATAGTTTTCAGTTTTTCTAGTGAACTTAAAGGGATTCATCTTTAAGACTCAAGAACATACTGCTTCAACTGTCCTCCGATGGTCATGTCCCACCTTTTTACTGACTTCTTAAAAAGAAATGATGTTGAAAACACTTTATGTTCCACAGGGGCAGGGAACGTCTCTCAACTCCTAAAACTCTCTCACACTCACCCGCACTGCGCTGATTTTTTTTTTTTTTTTTTTAACTTAATTCAGGATTTCATGCTGGTCAGCGTCCTTAGGTAGCAATCACCACACAACAACCTGGGCTAAAATGAGTGCTCACTAATTATATCTGAAATATAAGAATGAAGGCGAAGGGACAGTTTCTGATACTCTTTTCTGAGCTCCAATGGTACTTCACAACATGCTCTTCAGGTCTGAGTTCAGGAGACCCTGAGCCACCTGCACCTGACATTGTTCCCTATCGCTAAGGTAGGACCCTATCTGCTGTTATGCAAGCCAGAAATTCAGGCTCTGCCTGTGATCTCTTCTCTGTCCTTGTGCTTCTGAGCTCACCTTCTGGACCTCCTTGGATGGTCCCCTCCACCCTGACTAGGATTGAGCAAGCCCTCCTCTCCTCCTACCTGTACCACTGCAGCATTCTCAAGGCCGTCCCCTGGGTCGGCTTTGTTCCTCCCGCTCTACCCTTATTCTAATTTTAAACACAAATCTGCTGATGTTAGCTTTCCCTCTGGCTTAAAGTACTTAGTGATTTTCCTAAGGTCTTAAATCAGGACAGGAATTCCTGTCTCGGAGGACTCATCTTGCTCTGCTCCTGTCCCCGTCCCACCTTGCACTGATGACTCCATTCTCTCCCTCTGACACCTCCACCCCACCTTAGGACCTCCCGCCTCTGCTTATGGGGGGTCCTGATTCCTCTCCTGTACACATCCTGGCATAGGCCTCCCTTTCCTCCTTATTCAACACATCCTTCAGAAGTCGGGGGAATATGCTGGGACAGGATAGTGACCAAATGACCTTGCTGTACTGTGTGCATGTACTAATATGCAACAAGTCCCAGCATTATGGGTAATTATAATGCACCAATTAAAAAAAGGAAGTCAGGTTCTTTCAGGCATCCTCTTCCTTCACCACCGTGACTGTGTCAGATCCGGCAACCGAACATTCCTGCCCATTCATTCATTCATTCATTCAGATAATTCAACAAACATCCATGGAGTCATTCTGTGCAAGACTTTGTGACGAACACTGGGGATCAAAGAGTGAGCAATTCCTGAGCTTTTTGTTGAAGATAGAAATCAGAGTACAAGTTTCTCCCTTCACTTTGACACTGGTTTTTATGGTTATTAGGTTTGAATCCATGCCTCAGATGGGCTGTAAGATCCATGAACATGAGGATTCCCCCCATTGCTTTGATTTTAGAACCCAGCACTACAACGGGCATAAAAATGATACTCCGTAAATATGTGTTGATTGAATGGATTTTAGATATTTAGATACAAATACCCATATTAAAATTTATCTGTCATACATACTCTCCCTTAAAATGTTTATTTTTCTCTTAGTCTTGTCATTTCACGAATTGTAGTTGTACACATTTTCAACTAGCTCATTCAAGAGCATGTGTTTATTGTGTGTTGATCAATGCTCGTTCACCCCCCTCTATAATTTTTCCTCTTATTGAACAATACCTACTCGGAGACAGAATCCTAAAGTATCTCAGAACACTATTTCCTGCAGAGTTAATCACCCTGAGTTTTCTATTTTTAACTCATATGAAGTTTCCAATTTACATCTAAATATTGCTCCCAATTCCTTTGTGGCTAAAGTTCTAAAACAGATTTAATAATAGTTTTTAAAATCTAAATATATTATACATGCTTGCTACCTTCTTTCCTCATGTCCTTGAAAAAAAAAAATAGCATTCCTCAACTCGAGTTCAAAGTTCTCTTGTTAAATTCTACAGGAAAACAATGGCTTAAACACAACAAAACACCTTCCTTTTTAGAGCCCTTTAACCTCTTCTTTCACGCTGTGAGTCTCCAAGAGTGGAGGGACATTGCACAATCAGAACCCTGAATTTTTCAAACACATTAGTTATTGGGACTCTTTTCTCCAAGATCCATTGCCCAAACACTTTGGGAAATGTTATCTTTATTTAAATCCGCCTGGCACTAGATGTGGGATGAAATGTCCATAGGTCCTAATTTTGGTTCTTATTAAAAAAACAAATGGGGCTGGGGTTGTAGCTCAGTGGTGGCCCACTTGCCTAGCACGTGTGAGGCACTGGGTTCGATGCTCAGCACCACATAAAAATAAATGAGTAAAATAAAGACATTATGTCCATCTACAAGAATAAAACAAACAACAACAAAAAATGGTTTGGGTTTTCTCTTGAAACTTAGTTGACTCCTGAAAGACCACTTGACCAGTTCAACTCAACAGATGGTTACTCTGCATTGTTCTGGAACCCTCTGTCTCTGTCTAGTGCCGCAGAATTCTGGACCAGGAAGACTGCAGTGCATCCGTATCCCTCAGGAGTCGGGGAGAGAAAACGACAGTTGGGATAGAGTCCCTGTTATGCCTAGGGCTGCTGCAGTGTTGACACACAGCACCCCAAAATGGTAGAAGCAGTGCTTCCAGTGAAAAACCAATGTATGCTCAGGGCCACACACTTAGCAGGTGGGAGAGCTGAGAATCCAGGCAGGACGCTTCCCTCCCAAAGCATTTCTACTCGCATCACCTGAGATTTACATAGAGCCCTGTGTGAGAAATCACTAAAAATAATGTATATATCTTAAAAGCAAATGTGAGTAAAGTCCTATGGAAACCATCAAGATTGTTCTGTTGTTTAAAAACATAGATTTCATTTCCTTTCCCCAAATTGCCAGAACCCACCTTGGAGAAGGTGTTCTGGAGGATATATAGGTGGAAAACCCTCCGCCTCTGCTGTCTTGTCTTCTTGAAGTAAGTTGTGAAATTTCCACTAATGCAGAAGTAGAACTACTGTTCAGCAGAAATTTATAACTTGTGCTTGTGGTTTATTTATCTTGGTAGCAGAAGTGATTTCCTTCATAAACTTCTTAGAACTGGGAGGAAACACAGTGATTGTCATAGATTCCACTCATACACAACCAGGGCAGAAAGAGTTAACAGGTTTTTTTCTTTTTTCTTTTGTTTTTGCCCAACGGTCACATCAAAAATAATAAAACGAGAAAAAATTAATGTTGATACCAAAACCACAACCTGCTATGGTGAATCTACTAGATAATATGACCTTTATAGTGTACTCGTACATTGTGTATTATCTTTATTATTAGATGAGATGTCTGAGGCTCAGACAGGTTAAGTAACATATTGAAGGTCACATAGCTTCTTAGATGGTGGATCCAGGCTCAACATAGTCTTAAGTTCTTTCTACTATGCTGCTCCCTCTTTCTCTAACATGGGGTCATCAAGACAAGAAATAAGGAGTAATTCAGTCTCATGTCCCTCAACCCAAATCAGATGGAAAATTTGGGGCCTGAGAAAGTATTGGAATTGCATCACTTGTAAGAGGCACGATTGAAGAAAAGGTCCTGGATTTTATTTAAAAAAAATTTTTTTAAATTTTTACAGACTGCATTTTGATTCATTGTACACAAATGGGGTACATCTTTTCGTTTCTGTGGTTGTGCACGATATAAATTCATACCATTCGTATAATATACATGTACACAGGGTAATGATGTCTGTCTCATTCCACCATTTTTCATACCCCCCTCTCATTTCCCTCTACATAATCTAAAGTTCCCCCATTTTAGATCATCATCCACTTATCAGGGAAAGCATTTGGCCTTTGGTTTTTTAGGATTGGCTTATTTCAACTTAGCATGATATTCTCCAATCCATCCACTTATCTGCAAATGCCATAATATTATTCTTCTATATGGCAGAATAATATACCAGCAAATGCCATAATTTTATTCTTCTTTATGGCCAAGTAATATTCCATTGTATCAATATACCACTTTTTTTTTTTTTATCCATTCCTCAGTTGAAGGGCATCTAGGTTGGTTCCACAATCTAGCTATTGTGAATTGAGCTGCTATAAGCATTGATGTGGCTGCATTACTGTAGTATGCTAATTTTATGTCCTTTGGGTATAAACAAAAGTTATGTTGAGGTTATTTTTTTTTAAAGAATACTTTTTTTTTTAGTTGTCCATAGACCTTTATTTTATTTATTTATATGTGGTACTGAGAATCGAACCCAGTGCCTCACACATGCTAGACAAGTGCTCTACCACTGGGCCACAACCCCAGCCTTATGTTGAGGTTATTGATCCACACTAAGGTGTATTCCCTTCAGGCACTCATATCAGAGCATGAATTTACTTCAGTGATGCTGTTGCAGCATTAAATTGGTGACTTTTGTCTTCCTTTGTTGGTTATTACTTTTGTAACCTGAAATATGCTCTTTTTTTTTTCTTGTAAACAAATGGGATACATGTTGTTTCTCTGTTTGTACATGGAGTCAAGGTGTACCATTTGTGTAATCATAAATTTACTTAGGGTAATGTTGTTTGATTCATTCTGTTATTTTTCCCTTCCCCCCACCCCTCCCACCGCTCTTTTCCCTCTATACAGTCCTTCCTTCCTCCATTCTTACCCCCCTCCCTAATCCTAACTCTAACCCTAACACTAACCCCTCCCACCCCCCATTATGTGTCATCATCCACTTATCAGCGAGATCATTCGTTCTTTAGTTTTTTGAGATTGGCTTATCTCACTTAACATGATATTCTCCAATTTCATCCATTTGCCTGCAAATGCCATAATTTTATCATTCTTTATGGCTGAGTAATATTCCATTGGAAATACGCTCTTTTGAACAACCTCACCAGTGGTAAAACATTTTCCACTTTAAGAGCAGTTTTAATTTTTAATTTTTTATATCATTTGAAATTCAGCTTGGTGAATAAGTGACTGAGTGGTAATGGTCAATAGTATGTCATTAGACTGGTTTTCTTTATTGACTTGATCCACAGACTCAGCAGGTCTGGTTTAGAGTCAAAATTGGTCCTTTGGATTAGCAATGATGTCAGTGGAATCCAAGACTGTCAGATTTGCATGGGATCTGAAAGAACTTCCAGACTCAGTTGCACGAAGATAATTTAAAACAGCTACATAGGAATAAATAACTTCTGTATTATTATCGTCATTGTTATTATTACTGTTATTGTGGTACTGGGGATTGAACCAAGGACCTCATGAAAGCCCCCTCTCAATCAAAGTACATCTTTAGCCTTAAAAAAAATTTTTTTTTTGAGGTAGGTTCTTCCTAAGTTGCTGAGGCTGGCCTTGAATTTGCAATCCTCCTGCCTCAACCTCCCCATTACTGGGGTTACAGACTTGTGCCACCATGCCAGGCTATATTATTCTTTTTCTCAAATGAGTATGAGATCATGATGATAGTTACAATCACTTAACTATTTTTCGTGGCATAATTCATTTCTAATTTGAAAATCTTACCTATCTTTGAAACCCAGCTGAATCTTCCTGGATCCATGACAAAATCCTTACCAGAAAGAGTCTCTGAACCATTATAACATTTATTCTCTGCTCTAATTTTTTAGATTTTAATCAAATACATCATTACATTTTTATTTCACCTTTCATGGTGCTTCTCTTATTTTTTTATTTTAAGTTTTATTTTATTTAAAAATGTGTAAAAAATTTTAATTGACAATAATTGTACATGACTCCATTTTTAAAGTTGTGTTTCTTTTCTTTGCTTAGCCCTGTCACAATACTT
This sequence comes from Sciurus carolinensis, assembly GCF_902686445.1. Lineage (NCBI taxonomy): Eukaryota > Metazoa > Chordata > Mammalia > Rodentia > Sciuridae > Sciurus > Sciurus carolinensis. The sequence continues at coordinate 33,972,400 of NC_062218.1, forward strand.
CATAAAACAAATTCTTTCAAAATGCCATGCTTCCTTCAATAACTTCCTCATTTTTACACTCTCTCTGAGTATAATTTGAGTTTCTAGAAGATTTTCAGCGGTCAGGGCCTTCTTTTCATTGACCTTATTCACTCTGATCTTCATTTACCCAAAACATCCCAGTTACTGATGTTTCTTCTTTATATAACTACACTGCATTGACTCTGGTCATATTCAGGGGTTGATTAAAGTGGAAGGTTGAGCTATTTTAGGAGTTTGAGTGGGTGAAGGTGAACTTTATCACTAATTTAGAAACAATCTCCCATATTCAGTTGTTTATTTAGCTGGAATAGATGGAATTTCTGTTCTTCTGGGCTAAGGGGCAAGTTTCTTTTTTTTTTTTTTTTTTTTAATTTATTACCTGAGAATTGCTGAGTCAAAAATTTGCTGTTGCTACTCGATAAGACCAAGGTCAAATCCAAGGTATTTATTGAAATGCATCTTTGGAATACCTGCTTTGCACAGTCCCAGGATAGACAGATCTTAGAGTGTTGAGCTCAGGAATTCTATGAATCATCCAAAGTACTTTAAGACCCTTTTAGATCGTCTGCTTTCAGTCGTGGTAACTTGACTCCGAGATTTAAGTCTATTTTTCTAGAAGTCTCAGAACAAAACAGGGTAGCGTAGATCAGGATCTAAATCCTCGAGTTCAAACTCTACCAGCTCCAAGCAGAGGAAATCTGTGGTGAGTGGGAAGTGGGCTTTTGGCAGCAGAGAATCTTCCCCATTGGAAAGGAAGTGAGCTTGGTCTTAGCAGGACTGGAGAAAAATGCAGAGAGGGTATCTTTCTACTTTTTCCATTATAGAGGAAGGATGGATTGAGAGGTCTGCAAAACCACAAAGAATAAAATATTGCTGGGCAATGGAAATACATACATTTTGAAATCAGGAAGTCGACTTGCTGCTCTCGAAGTGGTGCCCATGTACAGGCCCCACGTTAGAGGGCCTTTTGGAGAGGAAGGAGATATTTAACACGTGATAACTGGGAAACATCCAGAAAAGTCAGTGGATGTGGAGAGACGAAGAAGGTGGAGAGACAAATAATGACGGTGTTGGAGAATTCCACCCTCAGTTTAAATACCCTCAGTTTAATAAATAGCCCTCAGTTTAAAAGCCAAGTATCTTTGCACACTTCCTGGTTTACAAAGACCTGTTTCATGAGCATTCACAGAGAATATCCAAAAAGAGATTCTAAAATCCCAGGAAAGGCCCATCGGTATCATTATCTTTAAACTTGACAAGGCAAATTCATCCAGAGAACAAACTTAAAGTTTCAAGTTAAGCAATGTCAAGGTAATACTCAATAAGGATGAAAACAGTCTGGAACTCAGGGGCCTGACTTCGCAGATGCCTCACTTTAGGAAATCAAAACATGGAGTGCCAGAACTGTTCCTAGAAGCCCAGTTTGCCAAGTGAAGTGGTTTCCCACAGATGTTCTTAAAAATACAGTTTTCTGCTCCTTATTGCCACATCACCACCAGCATCAATCCCCTCTTGCAACCATTCCTGCCTCCAAAGACTTTGATTCAGTCCTTCTGTACTTAGGAGCTATGTTTTCAGTTATCAGGTAACTTCTAGTCAAGGGAACCAATCACGACCATTGACACCAGTTGTTCCCCATTCTGACTGCATATTCAATCACTTGGGGAGCTTGTAACAATACCCAGTGTAGGAGAATCCTCCCCTAAACCTTCTGATTAAACTTATCTTCAGTGCAAGTTTCTTGAAAGCTCCCCAGTCAATTATAACGTGGAGTCTGGAAAGAGAACCATTGACATAAGACAAATCAAATTCCAAATTTTCCATTCTGAACTTCTCTGATCTGTGTCTATTTGACTTTTGAAATAGTAACATCCAACTCTCTAAATTTATGTATCACTATTGTTCTTCATGATCACATTTCCCAAGCTGTTATAAAGTGTATGCTTATATTTTAAGATAAAAATTAATTTTGTGTTCATGACTATACTGCTTTCTTATGATATTGTTTGGCTGAAGTAGCAGCAATAGCTGGCAAATCTTTGACACACAGGATCTATTGTCCTCCAAACTGAATTCTATTGCAAACCTCCTTATGACCTTTAAGAAAGTACACCTGCTGAAAAGTTGGTACAGTACAGGGACTTCTTCAGAATATAGGGGAGACCCTCAAAATTCAAAAGCCTGGTTGGGACGAAGAGATGGAGCAGAGACGCTTCAGTTGTCCTAAGAGAAAAGACTTCTAGAGGCTGTAGGACAGTTTTTGCCTGGAGCTCTCCTGCTGTCCTCAGCTTGTTCTGCTGCCTCGTTTGACTACAGTCCTCCACACCGCCCTGTAGACCGTCCAGATATCACCTCAGTTTGCAATTACAATGTTTGCACTTTCTATATTGCAAATGAGTCCTCGAGATCCTTGGGGGTTGCCAACTTCATGACTATCCAGCCAACCGCTGACCATTTTATTGAATTCAACAAAATTCATGTTAAATGAATGAAGAGTAAAAGCCTTTTGTTTATACCAGCCATCAGTGGATCAAGACTTAACAGAGTAAAACGGACATTCTGAACATAACCTGGATGGTTATGTCATCAACATCCTCTTGACTTGGCTTTATTGGGTCCTGGAAATGACTGGATGGGAACTTGAAAACATTACCTAACACAATGTAAAGGCTTCACGGAAGACTTCGAGGACACTATTTTAGAAGGCGTGAGGACATTCCTGTTGTCAGAAGCCTGTGGAAACATGCTGTGATTGAAGTGTTTAGAACAGGCTGTTTTTGACAAACACAACCTCTTTATGCGTTTTAGGAAAGGGAGGGCTTGGGAAGGGGAAAAGTATTAAATTATCCCAAAATAGCTGGTTAATTACTGCAGGAAAAAGATAAGATGGGACACATTAGTCACAGTTCCTTTTTGGTTGTTGTACCGACATTATCCAGGGAGTGAGTTGCGATGTTATTTGTCTTTGCTCTTCGGACTTTTTAAATGCAATCTATCACTGCAACTGGAGGCTTCTAAGTAAATGCACAAGACTTGATAACAGTAAGCCACCAGGGTCATTAATTCACTTATGTTGTTGTCATTGGTAGGAAGTCCTGTTCCAAGCTACTGTTTACTCCAGGGTTGCAGAGTGGACAATAAATCCATGACTTTCCCTCGACTTGCTTCATCCTTTGCTGTTGACATACACATACAGACTTCTTCCCATCTTCACCTGAGACTCACTTATTAATATGTTCATTCACGTGTATTTGTTAGCCTTGTGTCAACACTCTCTGTTTTCTCAGTCTGGCTCATGCCACCACGAAAGAGTGACTCATACCCAATAGTCATGTCTACAGCTTCCATTGGGTTCTCTACTTGTCTGTAACAATAAAACAACAGCTAATAAATATCTTGTGGTGCTTACCTTTTGCAAGATACCGTCCCAAGTGCTTCATATAGGTTCACATTTTTTCCTCTCCCTCTCTCCCTGAGCCCCACCTCCCATTTATTTCTCATGCTAAGGTCAAACCCAGAGTCATGTATATGCAAGACAAGTTCTCTACCACTGAGTTACATCCCCATCAACTTTTATGATCCTTATGGGAACCCTATGAAGAAGGCATCATTTTAACCCCCACTTTCTAGAAAAGAAAATGAATAAATAAATTTATTTATAAATAAACTGAGATACCCTTTCTTTCTTTCTTTCTTTCTTTCTTTCTTTCTTTCTTTCTTTCTTTCTTCCTTCCTTCCTTCCTTCCTTCCTTCCTTCCTTCCTTCCTTCCTTCCTTCCTTCCTTCCTTCCTTTCTTTCTTTCTTTCTCTACTTAGCAATACTGGGAATCAAACCCAAGGTCTTGCTTCTGCTTGGTAAGTGTTCTACCATGGAGCTACGTTCCCAGCTCCTAGGTAGAGTTTCAATGTTAAATAACTAATAATTTCTCTGGGGTTGGCGCAGTTGGTGAGAGGTGGAGCTGAATGGGATCCTGGGCAGCCTGGCACGAGAGGCTGTGCCCTCCATCACTAAGGCATCTCTGGTTATCTCTGGTTATGATTCTAGGCAGCTCTCTGGCTTGAATTCTGACCTTGTCCTCCCTGGAAACTTTCCACCTGACTCATTCCAGTCCTCTCACGCAGGACTCTCAGGGCATTTGGAACTGAAGACTTATCAACTGCATACTTTTAAACTTAGTTCCAAAAACAGTTCCTGTAGATATAACATTTTTTAACCCTCCTAATTTTTTTCATTAGCATTAGAACATTTGCTTTTCCCCAAAGGCTTTATTTTCTTTATTATAAAGATATCATATGTTCTCATCCTAGTTAATTATAAGATTATTTGTTTCTTTAGTGTCAAGTGGTTTTTAAAAATATGAGGTCTTTCTGTGTACTTGATTTTTCTTGGCTGATGCTTAGAAAAATCATTTGCACATTAGAAGAGTTTTAATGAGTGAAAGTTTTATTCAAGGTAAAAGCCTTTGGGTACACATCACAGTTGGTAGACTGCTGCCTTTATGGCAAGGGTCAAGTTATTCTGCTCATGATACAAAGATGGTGCATGGGCCAGCTTCCAGGGCACATGAGCCATGTGTCATTATCTCTCATTTATTTTCTGACACTTCCTTGATTTTCCACCAACATTTTTTATGATTCATAAGGATTCCTCATCTTCTACGCAACAGAAGAAATTGATTCATATTATCTGTTTTCTATCTTTTGACTTGAGAGACATGCTGAGATTTGAATAAATACTTAAAAGTTTCTAAATAGAAAAAAAAAATACATTAAATAGAAAGTCCTTTCCCAGATCATACAGCAACAAATAGATTCACAGTAAAGATGTGAATGGTCACATCTTAAAGATGGTCACATAAATAATCCATAAGGAGGAAAAAAAACACAAAGTTTTTACGGATAAAGGTAACAACAAAGATTGCATTAGTGATGTGTGTTTCAGCAGAGAATACAAATTTTAAGTTCATAATTAGACTTAAGACATGGCTGGGTAATAATGGGTACAAGGAACAAGGATCCCCCAAGAGCACATTCTCACTGCACACCAACAGTGTCGATGTGCTGTGCAGCAAGGGAAGCACTACACACACACACACACACACACACACACACCATGCCCCACCCCCACAGAGGACTCTACTGTCTTCTCCTTTCAGCAAGGTCTGCCACTTCCTCCCCTCTCTGAAACCGGCATTTAATTTTAGGTGACAGACATACTAAAGACATCTTCGAGATGTAGCTATTTGACAAAATGCCCTTACTTGGAAATAAGTCATCATCCAGACAGGAAATCAGGAGGTGACTTTGTGGTTTCAGCTTTAGTTCATTGATCTCTGGAGACAGATAAATCGAATAACTCAAATTTAAAAACATCACTCTTGGAGCTGACTCATCCAGTTTGTATCTTGCATTGATTCAATTAATTGGACAATGCCAAATCCCCATTTTATTTCATGCCATGAATTCTTTTTGTTGAGTATATATTGTGAAAGTGCTTTGTGGGTCCCTGGGGTGAAAGGAACCCCAAGGTTCTATCAGCAGTTTTTCTCCTGATTTGTTATTATTAACTTTTGTTTTGACAGTCAACACTTAGAAATTCAGGATGATGTGAAACACTCTAAACTTACAACCCAGTTCTTCTGGAACTCTCTTGATGTGAAATATTTTATTCTACCATCCCCATAAATCATTGGTTAGAAAAGTACTAAAAGTATTAAAAGCTGTTAAAAGTCATGTCTTTAGATTTGGACAGACTGAGACTTCACCATGGCTCTGTCACCTGCTAGGCTGTGTAACATCACACAAGATGCTTTATGTTTGGAAGACTTATTTTAAAAATATGTTCCTCCTTTTTAGAGTTGAAGGGGGTATAAAATAAGATTATGCATGCAAAGCCATTAAATAATTTTTTGCATGTAAAAATTGCTCCTGAAGTTTACTATATTAATTAATTATAATATTTTGTGTTACACAACTTTTCCTAAATTGCCCTTCATATCCAGAAATTCCCCCAAAATTATTTTTGATATTGAGTCTTTTTATTTATGCAGTATGGTGTCTATACCTAAGGAGAAGAGAGGACATGTTAAATCGATACTTTTATTGTCCTTTTAAAATTAGTATTTTGAATTTTTAATCCTCAGTGATAAAGAAATGAGTAGCTAACAAAACAAGACTTACTTGAGACCTGCTTTTATCTCTCCTTTTGCCGTTGGTGTCTGGTGAGTGAAACAGTGCAAAGGGACCAAGTGAGGTAGTGGAGGGCACGCAGAAGTGAGGCAAATGACATAAATAGCAAATTGCACAAGTGTTTCACAAGTACTTTAGATAAGACAGAACATTTCTTCCAAAGAATTAGAATTAATTCCCGTTTGTTCTAGTTGCAACTCTGACCTACTGAAAAGGAAGAATGATCAGTCCATTTTAGAGAGGGGAAACTGGACTATAGAAGTTTGGGTAATGAATTCCCAGAAAGGCTTGTCCTCATCGCTCATTGCTCACTAATGCATTGCTTCCTCTAATCACTGAGTCATACTATCTACTAGCCAATTAGTCTGTTTATTGATTCAGCACATATCTATTAAACCTTTACTATGCGTTAGGCACCATTATAAACGCGGCAGAGGATGGAGGGTGTATAGTTCAGTGGTGTAGCACTTACCTAGCATGCCCAAGGTCCTGGTTCCCATTGCCAGAATAATTAGCATAAAATCAGAATAAAAATAAAATTAGGTTCTGGAGAGTCAGCAATGAGCAAAGCAGATCAGATCCCTGATCTCACAGAGTTGACATTTTTTGGGGAAAGATAAGCCACTAACGAAATAAAGTGGGGGTTATTTTACACGCTGATAGATACTACAGAGCAGAAGAAAGCAGGAGACAGGAAGGGGGAGCAGGGTTACAATTTAATGAGCTTGTTATGATCAGGGATTGCTCACCTATATGGTGACAAGTTTGTCAAGAGAGCCACGAGGGCATCTAGGGGATTTACATGCCAGGCAGAGGGGTGGGCATCTGCAAAGACTTTGTAGTATGTTAAGGAACAAGGAGGCCAGGGTTGAGTGGAGGAAGGTGGAAGCAACCATGCAGAAGGGGAAGGGCCTTGCAGGCCCTGGTAATGATTTTGGCTTTGCCTGGGATAAAGTTATGAGGGTACTTAGAGGTTTCCACATGTAGGAATGGCAGGATCTGAGTTTCATGGCATCTCTGCAGGCTGTGGAGAAGAGGCAGTGAGTGTGGAGGACTGAAGTGGGGCACCAGCCCAGCGGTCACTGGAATAATCGATGTAGACCTTAGCAGAGTTGGTGGTGAGAAGCAGTCGGAGGTGAAGCAAGAGGCAACAGAACTGGAAGTTTTGGAGAGAAAGAGAAGAGCTAAGAATAACACCTGGGTTTTTGGACTGAGAAACTGAAAGGGTTGAATAACCATCATTAAGTGACTTTCTGACCAAAATATTTTATTTTCAAAAATAAAGCTGTAAATTTAATCAATGGTGAAGTCATTCTATTTGCTCTCTACTCTCTTTTGAAATATGTAGATGTTATTCAAACAAGGCCTGAGATGACGTTGACTACAGCTTTTTTTTTTTTTTTCTCTTGAAATAATAGACCATTTAAAGAAATAAAATCATATAAACTAGGCTCCAAAAAGATCTTTGGACAGGAGTGTGGATCAGAATATGCCAAACAGATTTTTAAACAAACATATTCTCCTCAATCCATCACAGACTTAAGGAAAGATCATCAACAGGGTGGGTCTCAGGTTTGAGGATTTAAAAAATTTCCTTAGCGCATTCCAGTACACAGGTTCTTAATCCCTGGCTTGAACCTTTTCCTGGCTATCCCTTCCCCTCAGTCTGGTGAGAACTACTCTATTTCATGAAACTAGCTGTTGTCATAAGCATTTGTAAAGCAACTTGGAAATGGTTTCTGTATTGTAAACCTTACAGAGATTACATTTCTGCATTGCTTCAAGTGAGCTCCTTAACAATCTCTATTAGCATATTGGACTTAACGGTGCTGGAAGAAAATTTTGAAATCATCTAGACCCATAAATAGGCCGAAAATTGTGTGCCAAAGATGACAGACTGATGGATAGTTTATGGGAGCTCTGTGTTAAGAAATATGTTGAGGCTGTTTCGGGGGCTGATAGAAAGTCCTCTGTTCAGATGACTGGAATCGGCTGTGGGAGCGGGGTGGAAAGAAGAATGCACGTGCCACGTACCTGCCAGCTCATTCCCGTCCCAGACTCATTATAGGGAACCTAGCCAGAGTCCTCACAGCTTCTTAGTGGTCCTAGGATTCCCCTTTTCCAGAGCTCCTTCTGGCGTTCTTCACCTATGAGGCCATCTGTGCTGTTCTAAAATATAAACACCCTCGTGGAGACATGCAGACATACATCTGTACATGATAAAAACTGAACATTAAAATTCAATAGTCTGTAATCCAGACCTTCCACTGATGAGATGGATCTGAATTAGTGCATTTTTATTATATAGGAAGGGAAAATTCCCTGAACTTAAAAGAGACTTTCTGTTTATTTGTTTCTTTCTTTTCCTATTTAAAAAATAATTATGATTTGGCATAAAGTAGAAACAATGAAATAAAACTATTTTATAGACTACTGTGGAGTGGATTTACAGCTAACACTATGATCCACAAAAACTGGCATAAAGAATTTTTTTTCTTTCTTTCTCCGGGGCCATGGAATGTAAAGGAAATGTCTGAGCAACAGCTGGAAACAATTACTGAGCATTTTCAATGGTCTTGTGAAATGCCATGAATTCAGAGCATCACTTCAGAACACTGGGGTTGTGTGGTGAACGGACTTTAGGCCAAACTCATTCTGCCTCCTCTTAGCAAGGTTTACGGAGCCTGTCTTCTGACACCCTGAAATAAATAGTCCCTTTTTTCTTCTTTACGCCCCTACTTACTTTATTTTCTGTACTTTATTTATTCATTTATTTTGAAACAGGGTCTCACCCTTTGTCCATGCTGGTCTGGAATTCCTGTGTTTAATGCGCCTTCAGCCTCAGTCTCTTCAGTAGCTGGGATTATAGGTATAAACGACCATACTCAGCTCTCCTTTACTTTAAGTCTGTCTTCCAGAATATATCCATCTGATCCTTCAGGTTTAGATCATCACAATTCATACATGCAAAAACTAGCTGCTAAAGAATCATAACTCCATTCTGCACAGGCGGGAGGAAATTTTGCTTTAGGTCCCGAAAGTACAGTCCTGTCCAGCACAAGTGAGCTAATTGTGAAATGCTGCCCATATGAATTTTCCTATTATTTCACTAGGGATTCCTGAGTTTTAGTTAACTTGGATACAGATTTTTCTGAAACAGCTTAACTCCTTAGACTAACCTGTGAAACCTACAGCACGTGACTGAATTGCCTTAGTTAACTTTAATTTGTGTCCTGAGAGAAGATTCTCTGAAATTTTAAGTGGTAGAATTTAGAGACCTAAAAGAAATGTCCATGGCTTCACTGAAGACAGAGCGGGGACTGATGGCATTCCAGGCCTGTTAAAAAAATATCACACCATGCTTTTGGTTAAAGTAGTCCCAAGTCACATCATACAGACCAGGGAAGGTCAGTAGTTATGGACCCACATAGGCATTGGTTAACCATTTACCTTCTGTCATTGCCACAGTCAAAGAATAACTTTGCACTGTAATTATTCAACCAAATTAAGCCAGGTATGGATAAGCAGAAAACTGGCAGAGGTATGGAGAGAAACACTTTGATCTCTCCTCTCCTCTTCCTCTACCTCCTCCCATTCCTCCCCCTCCTCCTCCTCCTCCTCCTCCTTTTGTATTTTAAAAGAAAACATGTCTGAATGAAATGTAATGCACACTCAGGTGACCTGTGGGTAGGAAACAGGTCATAAGGCCTGGTTTCATTCACAGAAGGGCTGCTTTTTGTGCCCTAGCCTGATAAGCAGGTATTCAGCAGTGTATCCCCCTCCAAAGCTCCAACATGAGGAGTGGGAGAAAGAACAGAACATCTCCCTCACAGGCCACCTCCCACCCCACACCTCTGCCCCAGATCTTGCCCACGGGGCCTAGATGATCTCATCTACCTGCAAAAATTGGGCTGAAGGGTACATCGGAGCAGCAAATCTCCAGAGTCCATAGGCCCTTAACCGTATGTCTTCAGATCCCTTGGAGAATTCCACGTTAAGACAAGTAGTCCTGTGCATTTCCTTCTGTTTGTCATTCCAAAGCAAAATGACATTGTCTAGTAGTCTACTCCCAAGTATGACAAATATTCCCCATTGTGTTGGATTGTGAAGTGTCAGAATAGAACTTTGTGATGCAACTGAGAGCTGGGAATGAAGGTGTTTAGATGGTATAAACAAAAACATGCAGCTTCAAGTCATATTTAGGATTAAAGTATTCATATGACCTGAGAATGAATTATTATGAAATATAAACATTTTAAGTTGCAAACATGTGAAGCAAAGTTTCAGTTGCTTTTTGTACCCTGTCTTGTCCCCCACCTCCTCTTTTTCCTCTAAAAAAAGATGTTTTTGTCAACATGTGGAGTTTTACATTCCACTGGATCACAGGATAGGATCATCGCTTCTACCTGGGGAAGACCAGAGAATGCACAAAAAGGCAAACCTGTTCTTATATCAGGATTTTGGTGATTAATGACATCTGGATTTTTTTTAGTAGTTCATATTTTAAATTTAATAGGAAATTATAGTAAGGAAAAATAAATAGCTGCACTATGTTTATAGATGTTATAAAGATTAGCAGAAGTGGGCATGGTGTCACATGCCTGTAATCCCAGCTACTTAGGAGGCTGAGGCAAGAGGCAGGAGGATTGCAGATTTGAGGCTAGCCTCAGCAACTTATCAAAGTTAGCATCAGCAATTTACCATGGTCCTGCCTCAAAATAAAAAATAAAAAATTGAAAATATGGCTCAGTGGTAAAATACCCCTGGATTCAACCCTCAATATAAATAAAATTGGTAGAAAATGAACAAAGAACAATTACAGAAATATAAGAAATCCTGCAACTTTCACAGGAACCTGAAAAAACTAGCAACATGAAGCTTAAGTAGCCAAGGTTGGATATACAGCATTATAAGGAAATTTGAATGTATGAATATGACATAATGAACCTCACTGTTGTGTACGATTATAATGCACTAATAAAATATAATAAAAAAGGAAGATGCTGGATTCCTGTATATCCAAGTTTTGTCAGTTTTCAACTTCTGTGAAGATAGGTCAGATTAAATAGAAACAGGAATTCAGTATACTACAAAATAACAGATTGTTGATGGAAATAAGAAAAAAATAAACTGACTGTAGTTAAGTATTCAGAAAGGTGATTTAGATGTAGGAATTGAAGAGAGGGAGTTTTTCACTTTCCAAAGACTTGTTGGATTCTCATGCATTATTACTGGCCTTATAGACATTTTTAGAGAAGTTACTTATTGTGTTGAAATGTATTACTTCTTTAAGCAGTTTAACTAGGGTGACTGGTCTATTCTCAATATAGTTGTGAACATAGAGCCTAGTTTAGCTCTCTGAATTCCTTTCCAAAGAAAGTAAAAGTAAAATAAAAAGGAACATTGCTGGCTCATAGTTTGCCTTGTCCTGGGAAATAAGTATGTTTCTTATCTTAGTAGTAGGTTTCCTAATTTTAGAAATTTCCTACATCAAATCTTTGACTCCTACTTGCCTTTTATTTCCATTCAATCACTGACGGTTTACTTTTATAAAACAGATTCAAATTTGCACACCAACATGTGAGTTTTTTTTTTTTTTCTTTTTTGCTTTCTTTCAAACATTTTAAAATTGTGGAGCTAGAGATGTGGCTCAGTGGTACAGCACTTGCCTGGCACGTGTGAGGCCCTGAGTTCAATACTCAACACCACATATAAATTAAAAAAAAAATCCATTGACAACTAAAAAAACATTTTTTAAATAAAAAAATAGTGATATACTATTATATTAAAAAAGGATTCAAAAACTCAAAATGAATGCTTCACAAAGTGATTATTAAGAGAATATTCACGTCACTATTACCAGGTTAAGAAATATAAAATATTACCCATCCCAGGAAACTCCTTGTTTGTATTTTTTCCTTACCTCAGCATCATTTTGCCCTCAAAATAATGTTTTATAGTATTAATTTCTTTAATTTTTTTTGATACCAGGGATTGAACCCAGAGGGGCTTAACTGCTGAGATGCATCCCAGTCCTTTTTAATTTTTATGCATCCCTAGCCCTTTTTATTATTTTTTTTATTTTGAAATAAGGTCTTGCTAAGTTGCTTAGGACCTTGCCAAATTGCTGAGGTTGGTTTTGAACTTGCGATCCTCCTGCCTTAACCTCCTGAGTTGCTGGGATTACAGGCATGCGCATGGTGTCCAGCTGATATTCTTTATAGTTTCATTAATAGTGTATGCATCCTCAAATCAGATAGTTTTACCTATCCTATTTTTGAACAATGAGAAGGAAACCACACTATAAATATTTATTTGCATCTGGCTTCTTTTGCTCAATAGTTGACTCATTCATGTTGTTAGCCTTTTTTTATTGCTGCACTACATAGCATCCCAGTGAATAAAGATGCCTGAGCTCCCACTGGCTGACATCCGGGTGGTTTACAAACTGTGGTCATTACCAGCATGCCATGGACTTTCTCATTCACGTACCCTGGAGCACATGTCATGTATCTTTCAAAGGCCTACAGATCCCTTGAAGTGTGACTGCTGAGTCATCATGCTGCATCGGAGCTCAGGTCAACTTTACCAAGTGACAATGCACTGTTATCTAGAGATGCTATACAAGAGAATTTTCACAACTGCAGTGTGTGAATGCTTCTTGTTCCAAATTCTCACCATTATCTGACATTGCAACACTCTTTAACTTTGCCAGTCTGTGTATCTCCTCATTGTGGTTTTTAATTTGCATTTCTCAGATTACTAAAGAGGTTGAATCTCTTTTCATGTTTTTGGGCTATTTAGTTGTGTTTCTTTGTATATATGATATACCTCTTTAAGTATCTTAACCATTATTCTATGACTCGGTTTTCCTATCCTTAGTTATTTGTAGGCACTATTTAAATATTTTGAAATCTACTGTTTTGTCATTCATGCACATAAATGACATGTACATAAACATATACATTTGTGTGCCAGATGTTTATTTTGGGGTCCCAAGGACTGAATCCAGGGCCTTGTGCATGCTAGGCAAGTGTTCTACCACTGAGCTCCACTCACAGCCCCCATAAATATATCTTAAGCCATCTATTTATATATATATATATAATTATATATATATAAATATTTAACATATCATAAATATTTTATATGTATGTACATCTTTTGTTCAGTGAGATTTAAGAAAGGGACGGGGTGCCTATGCTGATATAATGACTGACAGGACAAAAGTATGTTGGAATTTATGCCCGTGTGATGTCAATTCTGTGCCACCTTCTTCACTACTGGATTACTGAAGTCAAATCATATGAATCCATTCACAGAGCAGTATTGTCCTTCGTGAAAACAAAAGTGACTGCTAAACCCAGGAGGGACCCTAACGGTAAATACATCCCATCAAATACTTCACATTGCAGATTGAAACGTGGCTCGGCAGTGGATCAAGTGCCAAAATCTCACAGTAAATCATAGATGTTGGCTCCCTCTCTGCGTGTTTTCTTGCACAATTCCAGGTAACATAAGTCTCCTTATAGTGTCTAGCGCCCTAGAAACTATTTGCTTTGTTTTAAAAGTCAGTCTCAAGGAGATGGCAGCAAATTTAATTGTTCTGCTACTTCTTTTTAAAACAGGAAATACCTGGGGAGACAATGTCCCTTATTTGTTTCCTACAGAATGCTGCTTTTTCACAGTGTTCTCATGAGGCTTCCTGCCTACAGGGCTGAGAATCTTAAGTCCAGAAGCTTGTATTACTCTTCAGATCCAGAATCCAACCATGATAGCTGGCTCCTGGGAGGCCCCAGGCCCCTGACCTGAATAGGCATCTTGCCTTCTTGACTCCAGTACATTCAGGGCTTTGGCATTTACGTTTGCTCCGCATATTCAGTGAAATGGAATCTTTAATGGCCACTCTGACTGCTCACTGCCAGTTCCCAAGCCAGACCTCAAAGGAAAGCAATAAGAAAAAGAAGCAGAAACTGTGAGGAAGAAGAAAGCTCAGAGAAGCAATCATTTTTAATTTTTGTTTCTATTCCGTTGGTAGTTTTTCTGTTTTCTTGATGGCATAGGTGGAGAATTTGTTATTAATCTTTATTAACTATATTTTGTACCACAGTGAAAGTGAAATAGGATAATGAGATGAATTTTAAACTTGTTCTATGTCCCTGGAGCAGGGACGTTCTGGCAGTGAAGAAGTGAAGCTAAAACTGATCATGATGAAATAACAAAGCTGTGCCATTTTAAAAAGCAAACTTGCTGTTGGGATGCATAAATAGGCATGAAACGGCAGTTCTGAAAATGTGGTCTGATGACCCTGGTGGGGCCTTAGGGATACTCCAGGTGGCCTTTGGGCGAGTCTCTTGTAATTTTAGCATTTAAGTACAATCAAATTTATGCTTTCTTTGTAGTCTAGAAAAGAATCAGTTTCTAGCCCTCATTAATGTCTCTTTGGAAACAGAACATCTCGATCGTTTTGGCCAGGTTATGTGGTTTCTGGTGCCCTGTGATACATGAAAAGGCTCTGTGGACCAGGAATATTTATAAGGCCCTAGAATATCCTACATAAACACTTCACGTCAACAGTGAACATTTTTTACACAAGCAATCTGTGTCAGGGATTGTAGCAGCTAGTACTAGAAAATAATTCATTGCCCCAAACTGCTTTTTTGCCCACTCTCCTACTCTCCCAAAAATTAAGTCAGGTAGCTGAGGTCCCTGACCCAGAGATGCACCTCACCTGTCTTGAGACTAAGAAGGCAACCTGTGGTAACCACAGGAACAAAATGAATCAGTTTGCAGAGAGAAACTAAAACTGCAAAGAAGATTCACAGAGAGAATTATGGAAATATGAGCATTTAGAAAAAGAGAGCCAGAGGAGGGAAAGAGAGAGAGAACAGACCAGAAGAGTTGCTTTGGCTCCTAGAGACTTTGCTGTCCCTGATTTCAGCCTTCAGGAGGCTCAGGTGCAATTTACATTTTTAGATTCTAAGGGATGGGCCTCTCTCCTTCTACTAAATGACTTCCCTCTTGTTCTCTCCATTTGGTTAGAAGAGTACTTCAGTGTCTGCTGCTTGCAGACACTGATTCCTTTCTATAGCTGGAGTGTAGTTAGAAGGACAGGTGCCTAACTAGATAATTACAATTGTGCACTTATGTCTTGAATGAAGAGCTGAGCTGGGTGCAGAGGTATACACCTGTGATATCTAGGGAGGCTAAGGCAGGAGGACTCAAGGTGGAGGTCATTCTGGGCAACTTAGTGAGACCTTGTATCAACATAAGAAATGAAAAGGGCTGGGGTGGGTAACTCAGTGGTAGAGCACTTGCCTCATATGCACAAGACTCTGAGTTCAATTCCCAGTACATAGAAGAAGAAGGAGAAGAAAATGGGGAAGAAAAGGAGGTGGGACAGGAAGGACAGGAAGAGGAGGAGTGAAAAAAATCCCATGGAAACACGGAAGAAGCTGCAAGTCCTCTTTCTGAGGGTATTCACAGGGATGTCTCAGAGGGCAGTGAAGGGTCAGTGGGTACAAGAGGCACTTCCTGGCAGAGGTAATGAAGTGCGCAGGTTCCAGGGTTGGGAGAGAGCATGTGTTAGGAGTGGAGGAAGGAGCATGTGTGTGCGTGTGAAACTGAAAAGGCAGTTTGGAGCCAGATCATAACTGCCCAGAGTGCTGTTGATGCTGCCTGGGAGACTAAGAAATGTGGTTTCCATGCTGTGGGAAGTTGGGGGATAATGGGAGCATGCAATTGTCTTGCTATAGCCAATACTTGTCACAAGTCCTCTAACCTAATATTAAAAAATAAAAAAGATTTTTAAGAGTTGTAGAGGAATCTAGGAGCTTCTACTTGCCCTGTTAGAGGATTTCCTGGATTTGAAGTTCATTTTTTTTATTGTTGTTTGAGTAGCAGAACTAAACCTGGTGGGATTCCCTAAAAAGTTTTCATATATGAACATAGGAAAGTTAAGTCCGATTCATTCTACTGTCTTTCCTAGTCCCATCTCCACTCCTTTCCCTTCATTCCCCTTTGTCTAATCCAATGAATTTCTATACCTCCTCTCCCTACCCTCCCTTGTCATGGATTTGCATGTCAGAGAAGACATTCAATCTTCAAATGGATTTTGGGACTGGATTACTTTACTTAGCATGATATTCTTCAGTTCCTTCAGCTAGAAAATGTCATAATTTAAATCTTCTTTATAGTTGAGTAGTGTTTCATTGTGTATATGTACCATGTTTTCTTATCCATTCGTCTGTGGAAGGGCACAACCAGTGAAACTCCCCATCATGTTCAACCACAGGAATGGGATCAAAATTGCAATGGGTTGCACCCCGTGTATATAGAATATGTCAAAATATACCCTAATGTCATGTACATCTAAAAACAACGACAAAAAGTTTTTTTTTTTGACATGAAAAAAGAGCATTTCAATAGAACTCATTCAACCTATTTTCCGTGTGCTTATGAATGTATTAATAATCTAAGCAAATGCACATTCACACACACACACACACACACACAGACAGAGAGAGAGAGAGAGAGAGAAAGAGAGAGAGAGAGAGGGAGAGAAACTTCCGTTTAGCTAAGAGAAGAGGGCGGGCTATAATCTCCGGCTGGAACATGTAGCCCTAAGCCTGCTGCTAACTAACTCCATAGCCACGTTTCCATTCATCCTCTCCTTGTCTTGTTTTCCTCCTGCAGGAAACTGGGAAACAACTAATAACTGTTTAACCGACTGAAAAATGGTGTAATAAGCATGTGAATGAATCACTCATATAAAAGTTTCACAAAAATGTAGTTGTTACTGGAAGCACAGGGACCATTTTGTCAAACCTGGTAACCGAACTGCATCCCTCAAGTTGGAGCTACGCACTTGATCTTCTAAGGGTATCCTAACTTTAAAAGATCTCTGCTTTGTGGATAAAACAATTTCCACTTGTGAAGAAAGAAGCATATATTCACCCAAGCAACTGCAATTCCACAGTTCTCAGACACATCAGATAAAAATCATTAAACATACATCAATCATGTGGAATAATAGAAACAGTCACAACAGCGGAAAGTTATTATAGGATCCACATCTCCTGCTTTGAAAATAAACACGTCAGCTTAACTTCATCATTTATTTTCCATAATGTTTCCACGCTGCTTGGTCAGTATTCACATACCAGCAGGAGACTATTCTTTTGGAATAAATTATTGGACATCCTCTGAGACACTCTCTTCTTCACACTTTATAATTTTGGACTTAGTATGGGAACACTTCACAACAAAACTCAATGTAAGAACAAAGAAATGTTATACAGAATGTGCTTTGTGTGTTTTTAGGGTAGCTCAAAAGTTTCCTAGAACATTTCCAGAAAATTCCTATAGAAACAAAACTGTAGGGAAGAGAGGTATGCATGTTATGCCCTTTTGGGTCCAGTGCTACTGACTCTGACACTAGGGTGTTTATTATCAGAATCCCACGTCCTCATGGATATATCAATACTTTCAAAGAGCTTTGACTCTTAACTTATGACTGGGAGAATACAGTGGCATACCATCCTTGCAAGTAATCCTATGGATAGGAGTCAGGGCTAGGGAGAGGCCAGGGAGCTACTTTCCTTGGGAGCAAAATATGTGGAGGTACCAAACAGTTGAAAATCAAAGTAAATAATATTTGAATGTAATATTTAAAAATAAAGTAATGCAAAAATCCCATACTGAACAAAATCTGGAGGGAATTTAGAAGGAATCACTATATCAAAATTTTCAAATAAAGACAGTATCAGAGCATCATTTTATGCAGCTGAGATCAGATTATAAAGAACAGGAAGTCTGTCTTTAAGGGAGTTTAAGGCTATAAAAAGGCAGACCAAGGTGAATGTGCTGAGGAGGGCAGAAAAGCAATCCTGAATGAGTGACAGGGAAGAGGTTTTCTCACTGATTATTCGCACATGCAACTCAGGACCTTTTTTATACTGGACGAGAGGAGTGATCTCTCTGACTCAGGCAGGCTGTTTTCCTGAGCCACTGCCCAGTTACCAAGCAGTTCTTTACAAAGCCTAGACTTTGGGAGGAGGCGGAGGCCCCTAGCTTCCTCTGCTTTCACAGCAATTATACATATTTATTTGGAACCAGCAGTGCAGCCTTCTCTCTGAGGGACTGGATGGCTATTTAAGTAGATGTTCACCAAAGAGGGTGAATGTTTATGCTAGAAGATGAAACTGCCCTTAGCCACACTTTCCCTGGTTCTTGATACAGATTCACTGGCCAAGGAGCGTGGGTGGGGCAATGTTCCTCTTGAGAGGGTACAGTGAGCTCTTCTGGGGGTAGCTCAGTGGCCACATGCGTGGTTGCTGGCTGTGCCTCAGGCCATTTCAATAATGTATGGGTGGCACGCTGCCATACCCCGGCAGGTCAGCTGCCAGGTCATGGGCGGTGGGGAGCTGTTCTGCCCACTTCCAACCTAAGACGGTTATGGTCGCTCTGGGCATTCATTCCATCTCTTTTCCTCAAAGGAGGAGGGGAGTTGAAAGGAATACAATTAGTGAAAAAAAAATTCATTTCACGTTGAGGAGTGAATAGACAATTCAATAGTCTTCTACGTTCTTTCTCTACTGCATCTCAAAGTCAATGGCAGGGCTTCATTTCTCTTCTCTTAAGTTCAAGCGTGGGTTATATGACTTTCCGAGTGGGCAGTCTATTCTTTGGTTGAAATTTAGCTTTAGTTTGTATCTTAGTATTGGAATGTGTATGTGTGCTCCAGAATTAACATCTACTCTAAATATACACCAGATCAAAGACCTATGCCAAACTCGGTAACAGGAAGAGCCACAATGATGTGAAAGTCACTTTTTCAGCAGCTGACAGATAAGTGGTGGAATTTGGAACTTGTATCTGGGCCTTAGCCAGAGGGCCATCTCCTGTGCTAGAAGCACTGTCGGCTGCCTGGAAGAACCAGATTGAAACGGCAACCCTGAACATACAGGAACGGCAGCTCATTATATCACTCTTTCATTTCCCTTCAACATGGCAGAATGTACCTGTAGACCTTGAACACACCTTTAAAGTAGATTGGGGAAGAAATCTATAATCTTAGTCTAGGAAGGGCTAATGGTGCCTGCTGTTTATCACTCTATGTTTGGGACATTTTAAAAAGCCAGCTTAGGACCCTTGCTTTCAAAGAACTTTCCTGATGGATAGTTCATGTGGTATTTTTGTGGGGAGTACTGGGGATTGAACTCATGGGCACTTGACCACTGATCCCCATCCCCAGCCCTATTTTGTATTTAATTTAGAGACAGGGTCTCACTGAGTTGCGTAGCATCCACTATCGCTGAGGCTGCCTTTGAAATCACCATCCTCCTGCCTCAGCCTCCCAAGACACTGGGATTACAGGCATGTGCCACCATGCCTGGCTTCATGTGGCATTTTTTTAACTTTTTTTTTTTTTCTAGTTGTCAATGGAGCTTTATTTAATTTTATTTATATGTGGTGCTGAGAATTGAACCCAGTGCCTCACACATGCTAGGCAAGTGCTCTACCACTAAGCTACCACTCCTGTCTTTATGTGCCATTTTTAATATTGCAATGTATTCCAATTACTTGTGAATATGGAAACTTGATACATACATGTATGAGAATTTCTGGAGGGAATCACTGCATTCTAGTCATCCTATTGACATGAACACAGGAAGTCTTTGCTAAAAGTGGCTGAATAAATAAATGAGATTATCAAGTTTTATAAGTTTGAGATGGTCAATGTGTCACTAGGCGATGTATTTTTTAAAAATTGAGGAATATGGTTCCCCAATGATTCTCTATAAAATGATGTCTGTGACTTTTGCCAGAGCCCTCTCCTTAGTGACTTGAAAATGTGGATATATGTGAGGACAGTCAGACTTATGTGTTTGAAATAAAGGACAATCAACTGTTTGACAAACATCTGTGTTTGTGCTAACTAGTCTAATATAACTGACCTGGTACTGAAAAGAAGAAAGAGAAAAAGGAGGAAGAGGAGGAGGAGGAGGAGAAGGAGAAGACCTACATTTTTATGATTGTTTTGCATATTTTAACTCACTTAATTCTCACCCTCACTGATGAGGTAAATGCTGTTACTGTCCCCATTCTATAGACAAGGAAAAGAGGCATGGAATTGTCCCATGTGCAGTGGAGCTGGGATTTGAACTCAAGACAGTCCAGGTCCAAAGTTGATATTCAACTATTACCTCGACCTTCCTCTCACTTCAGATTCTGCAGATAGTCATCTGAGCCTGTATTCTACCTTTCCTTTCACTCTGTCTCCTATTGAAATTACAAAGAAAATAGGAACAAACTAGATAAAGAGATTTTGGGGCACAGCAGTGGGAGTCCACTCTGTCGATCCCCTCAGCGAAGCAGCCATGGTGTGGAGGTTTCATGTATATGGAAAGACAGACCAAGGTAAGTGTGCTGAGGAGGGCAGGAAAGCACCCCAAATGAATGACAGGGAAGAGGTTTCCTCAGTGACAGGGAAGAGGTTTTGCACATGCAACTCAGGAATGTTCTTATCCTGGACCAGGGAGAGTCATCTCTCTGACTCAGACAGGCTGCGGAGCCACTGCCCAGTAACCAAGCAGTCCCTTTCAAAGCCTAGACTTTGGGAGGACATGGAGGCCCCAAGCTTCCTCTGCTTCCAAAGCAATGATACATACATTTGGAACCAGCCTGGTAAAGAGCTTCTCTGAAAAATCCACAGCTAATATCATATTTAATGATAAAAGACTTAATGCTTTCCCCCTAAGATCAGGAGGAAAGCAAAGAAGTCTACTTGCATTACTTATATTGAATATTGTACTGGAAGTTCTAGCCAGAGCAATTAAGCAAGAAAATGGAAAAAATAAAGTCATCCAGATAGGAAAGAAAGAAGTAAAACTATCTCTGTTCACAGATTATACGCTCTTATATTTAGAGAATATTAAAGAATCTCCAAAAAATCTTTTCGTCCTAAGAGTTCAGTGAGGTAGAATTATACTTCCAACATACAATATAAAAAATACCGTGCTTTTAGACGCTTGCAATGAACAATCCAAAATGGTTATTAAGAACAAAATTTTTTCACAGAAACAATAACATCAAAAAGAATAAAATATTTAGGCATAGTTTACAAAAGAAGTGCAAAACATAAAAACTATAAAATTTGTTTTTAAGAAATTGAAGGAGAAAAATAAGTGGAAAAGCATGTTGTATTTATGGAGCAGAAGACTTAATATTATTACAATTACAAGGCTCCTTCAATTGATCAACAAATTAAATGCAATCCCTATAAAAATTCCAGATGGGTTTTGCAAATTATGACAATGTGGCCATAAAATTTTTATTGAAATGCAAGGGAGCCAGATAGCCAAAATAATCTTAAAAAGGAATCAAGTTAGAGGATGCACATTTTCCATTTCCAAAACTCACTGCGGTTACAGCTATCGAGATGGTGGTACTGGCATAAACACAGACATATATGTCAATGGAATAGAATGAAGAGTCCAGAAATAAACTTCACATTTACAGTCAATCAATTTTTGCCAAGGATGACACACAATTCAGTGGATGAAATAAGAATCTTTTCAATAGAAGGCATTGGAACAATTGAATAGCCATTTGCAAAATAGTGATATTGAACTCCTAACTTGCATAACACACAACATTAGGAAACGCATAAAAAATCTGTAAGAACTAAAACTATAAAATTCTAATAAAAATCATAAAAGTACATATTTTGACCTTGCATTGCCCATCAGTGTTTTAGTCATAAAACACAAAACATAAACAGAAAAGAAAATAGATAAGTCAGACTTCTTCAAAATTGAAAATGTCATGCTTGATGTGCTTCATGTTAAGAAAGTAAAAAGACAAACCACAGAATCTATTAACAAAGAAATGCATCTTGAAACCAGATACTCCTCTTCCAACTAGAATAAAAATATTTTAATGGTGAAACAACTAAAATTCAGTGATAATGTAGGAATGTAGGTACTCTCATTTTCTGTTGCCTTTTGACAGAGTATTTTGACAGTATATGTATCAAAACTTTAAATGCTCCTTCCTTTTTATGTAGAAAACCTACCTCTATGAATATACCTTGCCAATATATGAATATACACACACAAATCAATGTACAAGGAAGACTATTGAAGGATCATTTATGATAGCAAATGAATGGAAACAACCCCAAGCCTATCAAACATGAAGAAGTTTAGCAAATCATAGTATAATCATCTTTTATAAGCTGACTGTTTTCCTATTTCCATGGTAATGAAGGAACTATGTACAAAATGATATGGAAGTTGTTCACAATATAAAAAGACAAGTGAAAAATGTACAGTCTATATCTTATAACAAACATAAAAAGAGGCTATAGTGTCCATAATTTCTGAGGAAACACATAAACATTATTAATTGTACAAATATTTGCTGCAACTCTCTTGGCTCATGCTATAGATTAGTACTCATGGTGTTTGAATATTTGCCCTTTTCTTATTTAATTCAAGGAACATATTTGGAACTACTTTTTGTTTATACAATCTACGATGTCTTCAAATACACACTCAAAATTTGGCAAATATTCATCCAATTTCATGGGATACAGTAATAGAATAAGCAGAGATATGATTCAAATTTAAGATGCCCCAAATTTTTCAGTTATTTTGAGAATATAGATAGAAAATAAATGAAGAGGACATATTTTACATTTACTCTTTATTCTTCTATATTTGAACTTAAATATAATTTAACAGTACTGAAAATCTATGGTAAAGTAACTACAGGATAAAATCACATTGGCAGCCAGGTGTAGTGGCACAGGTCTATAATCCCAGCTACTAGGGAGACTGCAGCAGGAGGACAGCCAATCCGAGGCCACACTGGGCAACTTAGTGAGACCAAGTCTGAAAATAAAAATAAAAAGAACCGGGATGTAGGTCTGTGGTAAGCACTCCTGGATTTGATCACTGGTACTACAATTGGCATTTTTTTTGGTGCTAGGGATTGAATATTCCTGGATTTGATCACTAGTACTACAAATAATAATAATAATAATAATAATAATAATAATAATAATAATAATATTTTTGGCAATTTTTTGTGGTTTTTTTTTGGTGCTAGTAATTGAATTCAGGGCCTTACATGCTAGGCAAGTGTTCTACTACTGAGCTGAGATACATTTCCAGCTCAAATAAAACATTTTTTGAAAAAGTGATTTTTGCTTGCTTTTTAAAAGTTTTACTTTTTTCCTCTTTCTGTTTCTGGATCATTCAAAAACTAACCACTTCCTTGAACCCATTTTTCCCTCTATAGAATCTCTTTCTTTCTAACTAAGCTGCATTGAAACAGACTAGGTTACATTTCCTATATTCAGAAGTCTCCCATTTTGAAGTTTCTCAATGTGCTTTCTTTTTAGTCTCTTTACCAGGATAACATCTCGATTGTGTTCAACTTTCAGTCGCTACTTTTCATTATTCTGTTGGTTGAACTGACTTTGTGTAAGATTACATGAAAAGATGTGCCAAATGGCATGACCCATTATTAAGCATCTAGAGTGTTCCAAGTTTTGAGACTTGCACCAAGTGTTTTCAGTATCACTTACTGTTTTATGTGTATGCCTGTCAAAAGCAATTATGCCTGATTCAGCAAAATCCAACGCTTTCTAACAAATGATCAGGAGGGTAAACAACTCATTTACATGGGGAGGTTTATATTTTCAGAACTGCCTCAAGGGATCCCTTCCAAGAGGCCAGAAAGGAATTCAGCAAAAAGGAAACAGCAGGAGGATCCTGTATTTCTCTGCAATTCAGCAGTGCTGGTTGCCAATACCAACATCATAACATTTCAGAGCTCAATTTTCCATATTTTGAAACTCCTTACAGAGATTCCACCAAGCAAGTCAATTTGCTGTCAAACCAAACTGTTGTCTGTTAGTTGCTGAACATGGCACCTGAGCTAAAATGAAAAAATTTTACTGCCTGAAAATGAATCAGAAATGACGAAGACTTGCCTTAATGCAGTGGTTCTCTGACTTTGGCTTGCATCAGAATTGCCTGGAGGGTCTAAGAGGCAGAATCCTAGGCCCAATCAGAGTTATGGATTCTGGGGCCTGAGAATTTACATTTCAGGTGAGTTCCTAGATGAGGCTGTAGCTGCTTTTCTGGGGCTCACATTTTGAGGACCACTATGCATGTTAACTCTAGGCTGGTAGGGTCCTCAATTAGTAACTAGATACTTTAGCTCACTAAAATATATCCTTCTACTTTTTTCAAATATTAAAGCACTCAAATAGTAATGACATGATCTTTGACTCTGATTATTCAAAGAAGAGAAGAAGGTCTATGTAACTACTGTTTTTGTTAAACAGTATTTGTGGGCTGGTGAAAAATGGTACGTTGGTGTTGAAATATAGAAGGGTGCTGATTATTTCAGTATAAACCACTTCTCTGATCTTTTATGACACCACTGAATTAACCAGGAGCAAAGGACACTATGGGGTTAAATGTAGGCAGTAAGCCTTAAGATAGCCTGATTCTTTCTTTCTGAAAACTGGTTTTAACCATTTGCCAATCTCACTGGAATTGTCTACTGCCCACAGGGAGAGAATGAAGACTAGAAGTACATACTTCTAAATCATTCATTTTGGTTTCTGATCATAGAGACAACTTTTTTAGTCTTTAAAGCAAATTTTATTTAGCTCTGTTTATAATCCAGCAAAATTACTGGATTAGTTTCTTCTGGTTTGGGAACTGTGCCACTTAATTAATAATAATCTTATTAATTAAAAATGAAAGATGTTATTATTATAACATAAACTGAAACTAAGCCAGGCAAACTGTGAATGTATGAACTTCCAACTTATTCAGCAAATGCAATGCCAGACCCAGTGCTAATTGTTTGATGTAGATTTAAATGTTTTCCTTTTGCTATGTTATATTGAAATGGGCAGAGTTTTTATTTTATCACCAGTTTAGTCAAATTGATTTTCAACTGAATCATGCCCATTGGCACTGTCTTCCAGAAAGCTGAGGTTTGCCTTAGAGGAGCCAAAGGCAACTCCAGGTTTTACTGAGAACGTCACATAGGGTGGAAAGAGGCTGTACGAGCCCTGTCTCCTTACACACTTAGTTTACAAGAGGAATAATAATTCATCTCAACTGCAGAGTTTTGGGAATATAAAATTAGAGCACAATATTAAATCAATGATGATATTTAATAAATACAGATGTTTTCATAGCATTTCAGAAGTTTTTTTTCATCATGTAAGCATTTCCGTAAAAGTGCAATTATCATCCCCATTTTGTATTAAGATAGACGAAACATACAGAAGTTTCCTTAGGTCCTATGACAGCTGCTCTGTGTGTGTGTGTGTGTGTGTGTGTGTGTGTGTGTGAGAGAGAGAGAGAGAGAGAGAGAGAGAGAGAGAGAGAGAGAGAGAGAGAGAGAAAGGGACAGAGACAGACAGACACAGAGAGAGACAGAGACAGATGACAGATACAGACAGAGGGAGAGAGGGAAGCACATACTGGGACTAGATTCCAGGATTTCTGACTTTGACTTTAAAGGTAATAACATAATGGAAAGAATGGACTTCTAGTCAAACGCAGCTGGTTTGATTCCAGCTCTTGCCCTTACTAGCTACATGACACTCAACAAATGACTGAACCTTTCTGAGCTTCAGTTTACTCATCAACAAAATGGGTTGAATGTTTTTTCCCTACCTAACACAGTGGTTGTAAAGATGATCCACCTAAAGCATCATGTTCAAAGAATATAGTTATTATTAGCACATATTGGGTATTGGGATTCTACTCTGCAGGTTCTGTGAATCCAAGATACATGTATTTTTGCTTACCACATTTGCAGAACTCTAGTGCTGAGCACAGAGAAGACACTAAATACATATGCATTGAATGAATAAATAATAATTAATCATGTAACTTAATATGATCATCCTTATCTAGATTTAAAAATGCACAACAGATCATGCCTGTGGACTGAACTCATTTGTTTGGAAATGAAATTAGGGGATTGGGATTGAGATCATTTACCAGGTATGACACTCTCTCCACCCCAAAGACAGTGCATTGCGATTTCTACCCAGAATCCTGATGGAGATGAAGGTGCAAAAACTTGGAGGACAGGATTCTGAGGTACCACAGAGAAGCCCAGTAGATCAATTCTGTGATGGCAATGCATGGTCTAGGGTTGACTGGTGTGGAATAAACCTGAAGTTAAGATTTCTCAATCCCAGACCACAAAGGACAAGGCTTCTCTTCAGCTTCTACACTAATCTAGGTATTCACACATAAAAGTACACTAAGTGTTCAGAGGTGTACTTAAAGAGGGACTGTCTTGAGGTTCGGTCATTGGAATATGCCTGGTACCCACCCTCCCAAACTATTAGTCCAAATTGATCAAGTACAGGTTAAATGTATGGGATTTAATGCCAGCTGAGTCTGGATTTGAAACCCAGTAGTGTATATTCTAGGTCTTGGACCTGTGCTATTCTTTTGACCTTCCTGATTCTTAATGCACTCATAATGAAAGAAGGACAGTAACAGAATCTAGATACCTGACAGAGTGCTGGGATCATATGTGATAATGCATGTAAAGAACCTGGCACAGGGCAAGCACTTGACAGGTACTAGTTATTATGGTGTAGGAAGTTAGAAAAGATCCTGAACATGATAAACTGGTTGAAAAGGCTGGTAGAGCTCAGGCTATGGGGTATTTAGCTGGGCAAACAAAGGAAGATTGGTTGGTGTCAAAAAAAAAAAAAAAAAAAAAAAAAAAGACAGAAAAGAACCCCAACAAATTCTCATTTATGGAACAATTTTCCTTGAGGATGACCGTGAAGGTGGTGAATACCAAGGGAAACCACCCATAGTTATTCAACTCCTTGGGCTAGGTTCTAACTATTCTGCAGAATGAGGATTTTTAAGTGTGTGTGTGTGTGTGTGTGTGCGTGTGTGTGTGTGTGTATTTTGCATAACTTTGCATCAACAACACAAGGAAAATGCCTGAATATGTTCATAAATAATCCTCCTTGGGTTTTAGTAAATCAAGTTTACTATCACCATTCATCTAAATGATGATGTTGCAACTTGTGTCTTTTTCACCTCATCACAGGTTAATTTAAGAGTTCTTGAGTCTGATCATTTCAAATTTCAGGTTGATAATCTCATGCACACAAAGGTAATGTATTTTTTGTTTATTTGTTTGTTTTTTTAATTTCTCTTAAGGGATTGGCAATTTGAGCAAATAAATTCCCCGTGAAGCTAATCCTTCTCTTAAAAATGTTAACATTTTAGGATGGAAGTTCAGGTTTTTTTAGTACATAGGATTAGCATGTGCTGAGGTAGGAGCAAGAGAATACTAGGGTGTTTTCTTCTCATTTCTATTCTATTTCCCCAGCGTTATAGTCTCCATCATCCCTTACTTTATCTGCCACCTTCAACCACTGGACAGAAAATCCATAAACATGCAGGGTTTGTAATTGTTGTGGGCACAAATATGTCTAAGAAATACTAACTTATACTACTGTTCAATCCAATTTATTAAAATTTTAAAAAATAGAAGACAGGCAGGATTATTTTATATGCTTATAAGAAACTTCTGTTCAGATGCTAACCAGTAAATGAAACAAACTTAACTCCATAGTAGACACTATAGATTAATATCTATAAATAGTAATTTTCTTAACAATTAGAAATGGGCAGACTGGTTTTATCTGAGGAGATCCTCAATCTTCAGGCATTATTTCCAAGTGAATACTTAATGTAGTATACTTGTATACAGTGAGCACAGAGATCCCCATTATTTCCTGAAGTATAAAATAGTGCCTGTCATATGGTACGAGCTCAATAAAGATTTATTTGGATACATGAATGAACAAATGCATTCCACAGACTTTGGTAATGACAATTCTTCTATTGACACAGTGGTGGCCATTGAAGTGCTTTGCTCAGCTCTTGTGAGAAGCCTAGTTGGCTGAAGCCTCAGCTGTTGTCCTTCTGCATCATGTTTGTGCAGATGTCAGGGTCCCCAGGAACTACTCCTAAATAACCAAGTACAGTGTGAGGGTAGGGGTTGGGGAGACAAGTACAGTCAATCCTTGTGAGACAGGACTTCCTATCGGCCCAGCCAAATCTGTTTTGGAATTTTGATGCTGTCTGAGGTTCTTCTACCCAATCCTCCTTTCTTCCTTCTCTCCTTCCAATGACGTTAGACCTGTGTCACCATAGTAAGTACTTCCATCTCCTCTCCTGCTTCCTCACCGAGTAAATCTCTTGCAAATCTAATTTGGTCTTGGTGTCTGCTTCTAAGCAGTTCTGAAATAACATGCAGATGTACAGTGTCTAAGTCAGAGAGACATGAGAAGGTCTGCCTTTCGCATGGTTTAAATTTAACTGACGTTAATCCAGCCTTACAAATTGTTTTCTAAAAATGAATAAGCAAAGGCATTTCATCACATCAGCAAAATTATCATTAGTGTCAACCAAAGTTACTTAGTGATGACCTTACTCCTTAGAGATGCCCTCTCCTACCAGTGCTATAAGAGGGTCATGCAATAGATCGTAAATAAGCAAACTAATTGATCTGATGGTACTTTAGGAAGTTGACAAATGCCTTTATAACACTTCTGCAATTTCAGATATAAATTTAAATCCATTCGTCATCCACACATAGTCAGGTATAGTGGTGCACACCTGTAATCCCAATGTCTTGGAAAGCTGAGGCAGGAGGATTGTGAGTTCGGAGACAATTTAGTCTTTAGTGAACAATTTAGTGAGACTGTAAGCAACACAGCAAGAAATTGTCTCTAAATAAAGATAAAAAGGGATGTGGCTCAGTTGTTCAGCACTCCTAGGTTCAATTCTTGGTGCCCCCAAAAGGGAGATGTAGAACATTTGCCTAGATGTATTGATCCCCAATACTCCCCCCTTACACAATTCATCCTGCATGAGTTTAAAAACAAAAGCAGGTCAGAATTGCTTTCATGCCATGTATATGAAGCTTGTTGCCCAGTGTCTTGCACAGAATCCTGCAGCATTGGAAGCTCTGGGCATTTGAACGAATGCTTATTGTTACATCTGGGCTTACGTTCCCACTTCGAGTGATTCGTGCCATAGTATACCTCATGTATTGAATACACCATAAGAGTGGAAAATCTTTTGGAATTTAAATGTCTGTCTAATTTTGACATTTAATTAGATATCTAATCTTACACAAAGCAAAAATTGTTGTCTACCTGTAGGTCTTACAATTCTAATAGTATGCTCATTTCAGAATAATGTTTTTTGCAGTGCTGAGCACTCGGTATCTACTTGTAGATAAATGTGTAAAAAAACTAACAGCTGAGATATAAAACCTGATTAGAATGAACTTTTTAGTATTTAGGTCAAAATGTTTTCAGCAGAAACAGTTGGTTAATAAAAACTAATAACTGAAATGCAAAAGATGATATTTGTTCTTGAACTTAAAAATGATTCTTTCCAGCAGGCAAGAGAAGGCCATTACCCAAAGGGCCTGTCTTGCCAGGTCCAAGTTATTCCCAGTGAGCTGTCGGCGGCCAGCAAGAACACTCATGAACTGGAATAACATTTACTGGAACGGGTTAGGGAGGCCTCCTGTTGGATGACTCTAGAATGATTCACAGGAACAATTTATAAAATTTTCACAGGGTTTCCAACTCACCCCTGTTTTAAAAAATATACATTTCTTTTCTACATACAGGGCTGGAGAGGATGAATAGGGTATTTAAAATGTAGCCCAGAAGGCAAAAGGAAACCAAATCCATTAGCTGTAAAGAGTGACTAAGTGCTAGCTGTTTGTACAGGTATTAACCATGTGATTCCTACATTTTGAAGATTTAAAAAAAAATCAGCGTGGGTTTCTTGTATGTGTGTATGTGTGTGTGTGTGTGTATGTGTGTGTGTGTTGGGCTTTGAACTTGAACTTGGTCAGGCCTGCTCTTGGCCCAGGTCTGCATAGCTCCAGTTGCAAAGTTAGATAACCCTGGGCAATCTGTCTTTTTATTCTGCTTGGATGCTCTGCTGATAAAGCTCTTTAAAGGTTTAGGTGCTGACAAGCTGGGTGTTGTTGGATCTGGGATTACGGGAAGCCTACCGAACTACTGAGCTGCGGTCACTCCACGTGTTGGAGCAAGGAAGTGAAAGTCATTCATTGTACCCTTTCCTGGTTCCCTGTCACCGACAGTCTAAACCCCTTCTTCAAATTTCGATCCAAAAGTAATTCAGTATGACAATGTTTTAGTAAAAGTACTTACTGCTCTTACTCTTAATGATAAATAATAATCCTTTCCATTTAAATCTTACAAATTTAAGGTCTTATTTCTTAAATTATTTTACCCCTGCAATCCGGCCTCAACACAAACACATACAGAGACTATGAAATTCTTGGACATAAACTGCTCTTAATTACATTATATGCAGCAATGAGTTCCTGGTTCAGGGGTACATCACAGTCATGGAGTTAAGAGAGTGTTGTTAGAAAACACAGGTTCTTAGATCTGTACTTGGAAGGCCTTACATCAGGATTGTGTCTTCCCTTCTTCCTTCTTCCCTTTCCTCCCTCTCCTTCTCTGCCCCTCCTCCACCCTTCTTTCTTTTGCAGTGGTGAGGATTAAATCCAAGGCCTCATATGGGCTAGGAAATCCTCTTACTATAGAGCTACATCCTCAATTATTTTTATTTTTCACTGTGAGACAGGGTCTCACTAAGTTGCTGGGGGTCTTGCTAAATTGCTGAGGCTGGTCTGGAATTTGCTATCCTCCTGCCTCAGCCTCCTGAGTAGCTGGGATCACAGGTGTGTGCTACCACAAATAACCTAGAGAACAATCTGTATGTTCTCTCTCACTGTCTCTGTTCAGCAAAAACAAAACTTTCACCTGCCTATTAAAAAGCCCTTTCTTCTATCGCATTACCCACCTCAGGAGCTATTTCTATGAGATCTTGAAGATTGTCTCGTGTTCTTCACAAGGAGAAATACCACTGAGTTCAATTTTCTTAGCTACCCCGTGGTTCAGTGGTATTTCTCCTGTTTGGCTCCCTATGGCCAGCCTTATCCAGGTCCCTATCATGAGCTGCAATAACCAATGCCTACCCCACTGCCCACGCTGGGAGCACTCATTCACTCTCCCTTTGCTATCCAAGTCACTCTTGTTGGCTCCTCTCTCTATGGACCCCCTGTCCCTCCATAGGTAGTGAAGTCCAACCAGGTAAAGTAGAAACTGATGCACCAGTTGACTCTTTGATTTATTAGTCCTGTGATTATGATGAAATTGCAGACATGTTCCTTTATCTGTAAGAATTGTATTAGACAAATTTCTAAAATCATTCCTACTGAAATTCTGTGGCCTTATTTTTTTGAACATAGGTCTGGGCCAGTTAGGCCTTACCAATTACACAGAAATTGTATGCAACTTATTGGATTTATTTATTTTGTTTCCCCGAGGTGCTAGTGATCAAATCCAGAATCTTTCACAGGCTAGGAAGTGCTCTACCATTGAGCTATACCCACAATCCCATTTCTATGCTTTTAGATAGCTGAGAATTTTCTGTAGTTGTACCACGTTGGATTGTAGAACTATCCCACAACAGCTGTTTTGGCTCATATGATTACCCAATCTGTCTCTTGGCCGCCTATTTGGGAGGTGTCCTGTCCCAAAAGACAGAACTTAGCAGAAATAGTGTCTGGGGTGTGGCTAGTAAGTTTCAGGAGGTCAAAGAGAAAGATACACTAACCAGAGATTGGAGAAAGGAATCATACAAAAAGCCAATGGCAAATTGGGTAGTCTAGGCGAATGACACGTATACACAGCTCTATTTCCAAGAGGCAAAGCCCATTTGTGAACCAAAGGAATCTCGAGTGTAATAAACAAAAATTGGGTGTGGGATTCAGAAGAGGGATATTAGGGGAGTCTAGGTTACTTGCAGGCATATTCAGATCTACAATCCTAAAAGCAAAGCTCGTATAAGAATCAAAAGGATGTCAGGAATCATCTGCAAAACTCTGGAGTGGGTCGTTAGAAAGACATTATCAAGAAAAGGAATGCAAACTCAGAGTTGACTGGGAACGAACAACATCCAGTTCAGCATCTTCATATGATACCACCTACTGCTTGCTACCTTTTCCTATGAGCAAAGAAGAGTTCAACCTAAGCACTCAGCTCACATAAGCCTTGGACTAATCTGGTCAAATCCTTCAGGGTAATAGGTTGGGGCCACTAAGGGGCAGTGCATGAGATCAGACTTGCTCCCTTTCCAGTATCTGGGATGTGCAAGGAGGGACTGAGATAGCTTGGCCAAGTTGTAGCTGCACTCCTCATCTCCCAGATCCATGCTGGCCCCATGTCTGCACTTCAGCCTTGATGTCTCAATTTTTAACCCAGATTTCTTGGGGTGGGTACTATTTTCCTAGAACCATACTAACAATGAAGTATAACTTCCCATTCTTGCAGTTGTACATGATGTGTGGTTTCACTGGTTGTGTATTCATATATGAACATAGGAAAGTTACGTCTGATTCATTCCACTGTCTTTCCTATTTCCATTCCCCTTCCCTTCCCTTCATTCCCCTTTGTCTAATCACTGAACTTCTATTCTTCCCTCCCACTCCTTATTGTGTGTTAGTGTCTGCATATCAGAAAGAACATTTGGCCTTTGGTTTTTTGGTACTGATTTATTTCACTTAGCATGAAAAAAACCCAGGGGTTTTAACAACAGAAATTAAGTCTCACAGTTCTGAAGGCTAGGAGTCCAAGATTAAGGTTTTAGTGGGGTTAGTTCTCATAGTGGGGCTATGAGAACTAAAGCTGTTCCATGCCTTTCTCTAACTTCTGCTGTTTCACTGGCAATATTTGATGTTCCTGACCTCTGCTATATTACTCGGTCTCTGGGTTCATCTTTTCATTGTGTTCTCCTGTGAATATCTGTATCCTTTTTAAATGCTCATCAGTCATATTGGAATAGAGGGCTACCCTAGTCTAGTATATCCTAATCTTAACTAATTACATCTATAGACATTTCTAAATGAGGTTAGATCCTGAGGTGTTGGAGGCCAGAACCTTAATATATGCATTTTTTTTCAGGGGAAGAACAAGGATACAATTCAACCTATAATGAAATTCTTGTTTAGTTTTCTACCAACTGCTTTTCTTGTGCCTGGGCTTTCCTACATGTACCCCCGGCTACTGACAGGAGTTGAGTTGAGGAGTAGATCTCAGGGCTACTTTACTGATGCCTGCTCACTTGATTGAAAAACCAACCAGTCTAGGTCCTGCTTCATGTCCTGTCAACCACATCAGAGTCCCTTCAGTAGCCAGGTTGACCCAGGGAAAGATTGGGTGTGCCTAGAAATTTCACATCTGTGTCTTGTCCTGTTTCCTCTTCCCTTTTGAGAAGTGTCCCAAGATAGTCTAGCACACTTCACCTTCCTCTATTTCTTAGGACCATCTCTAGTTATGCATTTATTACTTCTCCTAAACAGGTCTGCCTAAGCTATGTCTTGGAAAGCCACATTGTTATCTCTCTGATCAATACTAGAGCTTCCACAGGGTATATGAACTATTAACTCAATTAATTAAATCATAGAAATTTGATTCATATTTTCGTGATTAGAATTCACAAAATACTACCAGGAGACCAGATATGGTGGTGAATGCCTGTAATTCCAGTGACTCAGGAGACTGAGGGAGGAGGATCACAGATTCAAGGCCAGTCTTAGCATCTTAGAGAGACCCTCAGCAACTTAGTGAGAACCTGTCTCAAAATAAAAATGGAGATGTACTCAGTGGTAAAGTGCCTCTGGGTTCACTTCCCTATACCAACATGCACACACACTCATACACTCAAACCCACCAAGATGCTGCCAAGAACACACGCAGGTTACAAGTTTTTTAATCATGAACAATCTATGGGAAACCTATAGGTAATAAGAGGACAATGATGAGTTGAATATCAGAAAGTTTTAATCTAATCTACTAGAATATTTCTAGAAGTCCTCATGAATCACTTATCTAACCAATCTGTTTTGAGCATTAACTCTGGTACAACTACTGTGCTAGATTTAAGGCATATAGACATGATAGGAGATGGTTTCAGTCATCACCCTACATACCCAACAGAATTATTGAAAGGACAAATAATTCAACCAGATGATGAAATTCACTGAATTTGTCCAGTCTGTAAGAGAAGTGTAGAGTGTGAAAAGATCGACTTCTCATATCTGAGAGTGGAACGAGCATTTGGGGAACTTGGCCCATGACACTTGTTCTAATACCAAGATTGTTGTGTTCTCTAGAGATGGCCAGTTATTAGAAGCTAATTAGCTCTCTTGGCGTGAACTTGGACGTCCCCTCCTTCTGACATAACTGCCAGTCCCCTCCAGGGGCCCTGTAAGGCTCTAACACATCAGCACTGATTCCAGTGGTTGGTTGACATGTGAAAGAACATCTCCAAGAAAAATAAGGCGAGTCCAGAGAGGGAGCAGGAGAGGGGTTGGTGGCAGGGGTGTGAGGGTGGGAAGTTGCAAGAGGGGCTAAATAAGGGAGGTTGAGAAGCTTCTAGATTTTCATGAAAACATAGCGGTGATAGGTTGTGCCAAAGCAGCTGCCCTGAGTTCTCTCCTGTTTACAGTAAAAATGGCAATGAGGGGAAATTTTAGATGGATATTACCCAAGGAAGAAGTTTTCTCAGAAACATAACTTCAGGCAAATAAATTAGCCTTAAGGCAAGTTAAGAAACAAAGAAAAGAGAAAAGTTCCTTAATGGAACAAAAGGACATTCTGTGTCAGGTCTGGCTGTGTCACTGGACTCACCTCAATTTCCTAGGTGGTTTGTTCTTTGACTTTTGTTCCATTGTCTGAGGCTTGGATGGGCCAAGTTTCCCACATGGAAGATCTTAGCAAACCCTAGGACACCAACATGATCTCACCACAACCATGCAAGGCAGGTCAGAGATAGACACTGCAAACCAGTGTGGCCAACCAAGCTAGGTAAGATAGACATAGATTTTGGAAGTCACTCCTACAGATTTACCTTTTCTGAGTAACTGGAGGTATTTACATTCTACTCTTAAACCAAACTCTGCAGCTGAGTTTGCACATAATAGTTAGATACAGAGAGATAGAGCTAAGTAGTTGTAGATAATGTCTACCAATATAAAAAATTTTCTGCATCATAGAAAAGAAAATGAGAGAGATGATTCCATCTTCCTTCCAAGAAGAGAGAAAAATCTTTGAAATCTTGAGTCTGGATTTCTCGAGTCAGTTCAGGAGAAAAGTGATTTCTTTCTCTACTTGTCCAAGTTATAACCTGTAGGAGTGTGAAAGTGGACTTGTCTAAAATGGAGAGGATTCCTGAGGGTTTAAAAGGAAGGCATCTTCCCTCAAAAGAGTGGTTGGATGGCAGTGTTTAAACAGAGGGTTGCAACACTCCTAATTGTCGCGTTCCCTCTGCCCGCAGAGAGAGACACGACAAACGTCTGAAGCTTTGGAAGTTTATTGTGCACAGTCTTCCTTTCTTTCCCTCTTTTCTATCCCTTTCTCTCTTTTCTTTCTCTCGCTCTCTTTCCCTCTGCTTAACTCTCGCCTGCTTCGGCCGCTCCGCTTCTCCCACTCGGCTCTCGCCCTCGCTCGCACTCTTCTTCCTCGCTTCTACTCCTACTCTCAGCTTCTTTCCTACTCCCCCACCCATCAAGCTTATATACACTTCAACCAATCAGGGGAGAGCACACGAGGTAAACGCGCGGACAGCTGCAGGCATAGAATAGGTACACGAGGGGGGCATGCTCTAATCACATCGTTAACTAGCCAATCATTGGAATTCGCTGGTTGTTTACTGTATAGCTGGCCGCTTTTGGCTCAGCGCCAGGCGCCATCTTGACCGTGCCCATGGCTGGGGGTCCCGGAAACCCCGACACCTAATGTAACAGGCACTCAGGGGGAACTTTCTAAACTGACCTCCTGCATGTGGAGAAGGGCTCTCATGATCCCAATGGACTCTGTACCTCTAGCAATGTCTGAGTAACTGGGTCAGAGATCATGGTGTGAGACCATGGGAGAGGACCAGTCCTGACTAGCATCAAGGCACTGGAAGGAGAAGACATAGGAGGATAGATGGGGATGGAAAATGCTTCTTTTGGATGTCCATGAGCAGCTTCCAATGCCAAGAACAACTGAAACTCATCAACCTTACTAAGAGGAACCCTGGAAATAGATCTCTTTCTTTTTTTCTTTTCTTTCCTTTTTTTGTGTTCTTATTCTAGGAATTGAAGACAGAGGTACTCTACCACTGGGTTGTACCTGCAACCCTTTTTATTTTTTTAGTCTTGAGATGGCATCTCTCCAAGCTGTCAAGGCTGGTCTTCATCTCACTATCTTCCTGCTCAGCCTCCCAAGTCGCTGGGAATGAAGTTGTGTGCCACCATGCCCAGCTGAAACTAGAGATTTTAAAAGAAAAATTAATGTGGCGTTTGTGCCTTAATTTGTAGGAACATGCATGAACATTATAGAGGAAGAAGAAATGGGGGTCTGGAAAAGCTCAGGCTCTTTCCTTTGTACGCCTTTTCCCCTTCTTCCCTTTTTCTTTCCCTCCCTTCCTTATGTCTTTATTTCTTAATACCAGTTATGTATATATGCATATAAATTAAATGTGAATTTGAAACTACATGTAAATTTTACATGCAACAATATATAAATAGCAGTACCTGAGACATAACATTTTTCAAGCAATAACAGAACATTTGTTCCACATCCAACACCTTGAAGTCACATAACCATGACACACTGTTGAAATATCATGCTCACATGTCAGGAGAGTTGTCCTCATTTTATTAACAAAACATTAACTAAATTCAAGCTGGAATTGAGTTCCCATGATTTAGGCCATTTCTTTATAGTTCCGTACAATTTTGTACACATCTGTTTGAACGTGCCACACAAGTAAGTGTACTTTGGAATTACACTTAACTACTCTTCAAAAATTTTCCCATAGCATATTGTGGAGTGTACTGTAGATAATAAATATTTATGGAGAAGAGATGGATAGATGGATCAATGAATACTGAATAAAGCATTTTTAGTCTGATTTTTCTCTACAGTCAAAATTTTCCACACCATAACACCTGATGTTCAGCTTCCAGATTTGTGAAGTGGAAAACAATGTGGAATATGGTAATTTCTTGCACCATATTATTTAATTGGTCATCTAAAAACAAGGGCTTTTAGAACAATAGGGTCAATTTCAGACATAAGACCAGGGTTTGGTGAGGGAGTTTGAGTGAGAAGGAGATAGTCCTCAAGCTGCTCAGGAGAAAAAGGGACAATGGGCTCTTTCACCCCACTGTCTGGTCACCCAACTGTGTGACCAGAGAGTGCTTCAGCCTTCCTCTCATTTTGAGGATGAAGCAGGAATGTTTAGAATTTCCAAGGAGCATCCAGGATTATTTCTACAAGAATTCTAGCTCAGGTGACATATTGATGAAGTGGGTTCATAAACACAGTTCTTGGTTGATTTCTATGAAGTATTCCACCCTTTTCTGTAAAAAACAAGGAGTCATTTCAGATTTCATTATTCAAACATATCTGTTTTCACCAGACACTTTGTGCCTCTCATCAATTCAAAAATATACATCTCCTCAATTTTACCTGCAGTCTTGAGATTTGCTAGCATTTAGGCTCAAGTGGTGGCCATTCTAAGGGGTGCTTGATGGCAAAACAGGTGATAGCAGACGACCCAAGATTGCCTGTTTGGAGAATACTTACTTTACCTTAGTTTCCCCATTTAGCCAAAGTATTTCCTAATTGAAGACAATTGCATAGAGAGACTTATATTCAATTTCCTTTACATTCCTACAATATCTACAATTGCATTACAAGGAGTGATTTAAATGAAAAATGAACAATGTCATGGCCATTCTAATTTTTCTGCTCCATTTCCATCCAGTGCCTCTGGGAATCCTGTGTCCAAGGATGGCCAACCAGGGCTGGCTCCCTGCTGCTCCCTCACAGCCACCCTGGCTGGTGTTCCCTACCAATTAATAGGTCCCGGAAAGTTATGATTTTGTTCTGACTAAAAACCAGAACTAAGAATAGAGAAAGGCTATAAACTTCCCAAATGAAGGAATTCTGGATTTTGCTGTGGAAAGCAACATTTGTCCAATATCCTTAGATAATGTGTGAAAATGGCCCTCTAAGCCACAGTGTCCCTTTCTGTAAAATGGAAAGCCCTCCTGGGTCTGCTTGGGGACTAAAAGTGAACACCCTGATCACCAAATGTGACACACAGCATCCTTAAGAAATTAGTTATTATTTTTAAAAACAGCAGTTGATCCCTGGGTATTCTATTAGGACTCCTATTCTGCATACTTGTTCAGGGTCATTTTAAGACTGTTCAGTGAGAAAAGCAAACATCAAAGAAGATTCCTACTAAAGTGCTGAGAGCTGTGGTAAACATGTCTGAGGAAAAGAGAAGCCAGTG
Source organism: Sciurus carolinensis (assembly GCF_902686445.1). NCBI lineage: Eukaryota > Metazoa > Chordata > Mammalia > Rodentia > Sciuridae > Sciurus > Sciurus carolinensis. Next base: position 34,011,107 of record NC_062218.1, read on the forward strand.
GCTAAGGGTGGGAGATGGGGACTGTGAGGTAGGTTTTATGACTTCTCTCCAGCTGATTTCAGTGGCCTCCAAATGAGTCCTGCATGGCCAACTTGCCATCCTCTGCTGTCCTTCCTGCTATGTGAACACCCTTTTTGCCAGGCTATGGTGATTCCTTGCTGAGAACCATTAATGGTTTTCTGTGCTTTCCTGAATTATACCCCAAACCACATGATCAGGTTCCACATTGTTTTACAATCTCATCTCTCCTAGCCCTTCTTCATACAAGTCAGTCCAATGGGACATATTTCTGTCACATGCCCATTTTTTCTTTCCTATGACTCTTTTGTATGTGGTTTCCCTTTCTGTAACTCTCTGAAGAAGACCAGAGTGATCTTGATCTTTTCCCCTATATTTTGAGGGGTGGAGGTACTGGGGATTGAACCCAGAGGTACTCAACTACAGACCCACATTCCCAGCCCTATTTTGTATTTTATTTGGAGACAGGGTCTCGCTGAGTTGCTTAGCACCTCACTGTTGTTGAGGCTGGCTTTGAACTTGCCATCCTCTTACCTCAACCTCCAGAGCTGCTGGGATTACAGGTGTGTGCCACCGTGCCTGGCTCCCTAATATTTTTCCCTGATACTGTCAGTAAGGAGAAATCACTCAGGCTATTGAATTTCTAAGTTATTTGTATGTACATCTGCAGTGACTATTAAAATGTTCTATATTGCCATGCTTATTTTTTTCAAGTTTTATTTCGCAGACTACATTAGTAACTACTTAAGGTACAAATGACTTCTTAATTCTTTTCTATGCAAGACGTAACATATTCCTGGAACTCAGTAAATGATGATGAATGAATGAATGACAGTGCTGGTATTAAAATTTCCCATTATGTTTGAGAGGCAAGATAAAGGCCTAAAAATAAATAGTAAGAAACCACAGATAATCCTAGTGACAAATAGGGGTCTAAGCAATTGGTTCAAAATTATAGAGGACAAACAAATAATGAATGACAGGGAGATTTAGTCTTGGTCATTGAGGATTGTAATAATCTCTCAAAGGATATTAGCAGGGCTAAGGTTGTGGCTCAGTGGTAGAGGTGAGGCACTGGGTTCCATCCTCAGCATCACATAAATAAATCAATTAAAGTTATTTTTTAAAAAGGATATTAACAGTTGGAAATGATGGTAAGACTTTCTCAATTACACACAGTGAATTAAATTTCAAACAGAGAAATCATTTTGGTCTGTATACCAAAAATTTCCATATCCTCCATGCATACATATGATCATATAAAACAGGAAAAATATTCAATTGATGGAAACATTCTAATACTCACATGTAAAACTCATATACTGTTTGCTAAAAATAAGCTTCTTTTTTATTTTTTAATTTTTTTTGTTCTAATTAGTTATACATGAAAGTACAGTGCATTTATAATGAATCAAAATGCAGTCTGGAAAAAATAAAAAAAGATGGAAAATCAATATTATTATAAATTAATTAATTAATATGTTTGTAAAACAAAATGGAAGCTTCAATGAGTTTCTTTTGAAATATGATTTGTGTTACAGAATATAAAATTTCTCCATCATGAGACAAAATCTGAAGCAATGGTTTAAGATTTACTGTATTCTACAATGCAAAGCATGATGGTATTTGAATGAATTATAAAAGCATGGTTTACATTTCCCTCAATGGGAATCAGTAATAATAAAATAATAATGAGGGTCTTTTTTTTAACATGTCTAGATATTACTTAAGAATTAGTAAAACAGATTCAAGAACTGAATGAAAGACTGGGGTCGTGGCTCAGTGATAGAGCACTTGCCTAGCACCTGTGAGGCACTGGGTTTGATCCTTAGCACTACATAAAAATAAATAAATAAAATAAAGATAATGTGTGTCCATCTACCGAAAAAAAAAAAAAAAACAAAAAACTGAATGAATCCACAAAATGGTGACTGGGAATGTTCTTATTACCAATTATGTCTTAAAATAAAATAAAAAAGAATGGGAAACTAGCTCTGTGTAGCTCTGTGTCCGAGCACTTTCGTGGCCTGTGTGAAGCCCTGAGTTCAATCTCTCATACAGTATGGAGGAAAAATAAAAAAAAAAAAAAAAAAGAAAAGAAAGGAAGGAAGGACAAGAGAAAAAAGAAAAGAAAGGATATCACTTTAAGCAGCGTTTCTCTAATTTCCATGTATGTGCTGAGTGCCTGAGGATCTTGTTAAAATGCAGATTTGCATTTGTGTATCAAAGATGGGGCCTGAGAAGGTGGTGCATTTCCAGCAAGTTCTCAGATGATGTCCATACTGCTGTTGGTTCATAAACCACATTTTGAATATCGGGGTTTAGAGTGTGCCTGTAAACTCAGGTGGTTTGAGAGTTGGCTTCACTATTTACTAATTGTGTGTCCTTGGTCTGGTGACAACCTCACTAAACCTCAATTTCCTCAACCCCAGTAAAGAGGAACAACAGTACCTTCCTTGTATGATTATTGTAAGGATTCAGTGAGAAGATTATGGGTTCAGAATAAGAAGTTAAGTATTAACCACTGTTATCATTATTTGGATTTGCATCACATATCATTGAAGCAATCTCTCAACAGGTGGCTAAGAATGAACACACAGATCAGTTGAAGAAAGTTTCAAGTAATGTCATGGCTGGAGGATTCATAAGCACTGATGTTTTCAAGGAGAATTAGAATGTCTGAGGCAGAGGTATTTCATCAGGTTAGATGGAAGTTAGGTTTGACCCAGCAGATATATCCTGAAATTGATGTTCAGTATAAAATACTGGTTTTTTACACATTGCTATACAATTTGCCTCCCTATTCTAAATTTCCTGGAACAACAGACCTGTTGCAAAAGTCTGAATCATGAAGAGGAAATTTGACATTAAGAGGTCTAAGACTCAACCTCAGGTTCCGCAGGACTGCATGGACTGTGTTAACACCTGCTATATGAACTTAGAGAAAGTATATGGTGGCTTTAAACTCTGTGTCTTTTTGCTGCATGCAGTTGTAATAATACCTATCTCATATACAGACCCATAGATGTGTATGAGAACCACATAGAAAATGCCTATACAGACCTGGCCCATGTGACCCTGTCAAGTGCCCAATAAATTCTGGCCTGTGTTCCAATTATCCTACTGGGGTAAGGCAACTTCATCAGCCATTCTGTTGAATGTGTCTCGAATGTCCTCACTGGATATAGAGTTGGGTTACATACTCAAGACTTTGAAGGCCAGATGCCGTGGTGCATACCTGTAATCCTAGCATCTTAGGAGGCTGAGGCAGGAAGGTTGCAAGTTTGAGGTCAGCCAAGGCAACTTTATGAAACCCTGTCTCAAAATAAAATTAAAAAAAGGGTTGGGAGTATATATCAAAAGTAGGACACTCCTGGTTTCATTCCCAGTACTGTAAATAAGTCAATAATTAAGTAAATAAATAAGAAAAACTGTGGATGTAGCTCAGTGATAGATTTCACTGGGTTCAATTTTCAGGACTGCCAACAAACAAACAAACTCTTTAAAGCATATCGGTAGCCAGGCCGTGGCACACGCCTGTAATCCCAGGGTCTTGGGAGGCTGAGGTAGGAGGATCGTGAGTTTAAAACCAGCCTCAGCAACTTAGCAAGGACCTAAGCAACTCAGAGAGACCCTGACTCTACATAAAATATAAAAAAGGACTGGGGATGTGTCTCAGTGGTTAAGCACCCCTGCGGGGAGTTGAGGTGGGGGAAGCAACAACAAAAAACAAGACTCAACCTCAGGTTCCGCAGGACTGCATGGACTGTGTTAACACCTGCTATATGAACTTGGAGACAGTATATGGTGGCTTTAAACTCTGTGTCTTTTTGCTGCATGCAGTTGTAATAATACCTATCTCATATACAGACCCATAGATGTGTATGAGAACCACATAGAAAATGCCTATACAGACCTGGCCCATGTGACCCTGTCAAGTGCCCAATAAATTCTGGCCTGTGTTCCAATTATCCTACTGGGGTAAGGCAACTTCATCAGCCATTAATGTTGTAATTAATCAGACTTAAATGTTGTAATGTTCAAGTGATTCCAACAGAGTTTTAACTAATAGAAAACATTAAAAGAATATTCATTGCCTGGCACAGTAGTTCATGACTGTAATCCAAGTCACTGTAAAGGCTGAGGCAGGAGTATCAGAAGTTTGAGGCTGGCCCAGGCAGCTTAGCAAGACCTTGTCTCAAAATAAATAAATAAATAAATACATACATACCAAAACAAGTTGGAAAGAGTTGGGGATATAGCTCAGTGGTAGAGGATTTGCCTGGCAATGCAAGGCCCTGGGTTTAATCTCCTGCACTGCAAAACACACACACACACACAATACTTTTCCTTCCTCCCCTCTCCTGTGCTAATGTTGTCTACAACACCTGTTGGAAGTTAGTAACATCGAATGTCTAACGGTAGATGTCCCCGATGCTACGGAACATCCTAAGTCTCCATCCCACACCAACCACTGTTGAGCATTGGGAACCATAAGCCCTGATGCAGCAAGTTTGGAGAATCACCTGAACATTAAACCAGATTCTACTCCTAAAGCAGGCTTCTCGGTTCAGAGAAAAAAAAATTGAAGGTCCCAGTTTTAAAATCTCCATGCTCCTCTTTAAGTAGGTATAATATCCTCTGACTATAACCTTGTGGGAAATGTTAACATGTGATTGACAGAGTTTCTTACAGTTTTAATTGTAGATGAATCTAGGAGTTTATTCACAGTCCAAGAAGGGAGAGCTATACTTACGTGTACCCCAAATCCCTCTAAATCTTCCTAAAGTGGAGCACACAAGTTCACTCTATTTTTCCAATTTTATGACTGCTTTAATATGAAATTGTATTAATGATGAAGCTCATGTTGTCAGAAGTTTGGATCAATAAGAATTATTTGATCTAGATAAACGCTCATTGAAATGTACTCGAATAATAATAGTTGAATGAATGTCTTAACTTATTTTTCCTTTAAGTCTCCATCAAAATCCACATTCCTTCATACACAGAAAATACATGTGCCCCTGAGTGTTTATGTATAGAAAGAGTAAAAGCCAGGGAATTAGGTAATTTGAATTTTAGGTAAAACCCTATCTTTCTTAGCTAAATATTGTGTTAAAGTGGCATGTGTCTTTGTGTGTCTTTGAGTTTAGTTTTCTTTCTTTCTTTTCTCTCTCTCTCTCTCTCTCTCTCTCTCTCTCTCTCTCTCTCTCTTTCTTTTTCCTTTCTTTCTTTCTCCTTCCTTCCTTCCTTTCTCCTTCCTTCCTTCCTTTCTCCTTCCTTCCTTCCTTTCCCCTTCCCTTCCCTTCCCTTCCCTTCCCTTCCCTTCCCTTCCCTTCCCTTCCCTTCCTTTTCTTTTCTTTTCTTTTCTTTCTTTTTTAAATTTGTAGACCTGGGAATTGAACCCAGGGGTGCTCTACTACTGAGCTACATCCCTAGCCCTTCTTATGTTTTAATTTGAGACAGGCTCTCACTAAATTGCCTGGGCTGGCCTTGGCCTTGAACTTGTGATCTTCCTGCCTCAGCCTCCTAAGTTGCTGGGATTCTAAGCATATGCCATCATGTCTAGCTTGCATTTTAATTTTCTTCATCTCTAAAATAGTGGTCAGGAGTAGTAAATTCCAGTGGCGTTTGCCAGCTCTGAAACTCCATAATTCTATGGAATCCCCTTGTTTTTATATAAAATGGTATGCCAGGTATTTTTGCTGTCTAATATTACTCATTTATGGAAATCTATAGGAAAAATTCCTACAAGTATATATATATGTATATATATAAATATACGTGTTTATATATATATATATATATATATATGTATTTATCATCATCATTGATTGTATCAGAAAGCAGTGTTCCTCACAGCAGCATCTTTGTTCTTGGATGGGTGATGATATAAAAAGCCTGAGATCAGCTAGACCTGAAATCAGCTAGGAAGATGAACCACCATCAACAACCCAGCATCATTACACGTCCTGGAAAATGGAGGAATTTGAACATGAACTTCTAACTAAAGAAGTGTTTTATGATTTGTTCCCTCACTGGCAAATTAGGAAAATTCATTGCTCTAGGTTTAAAATATACTTCCGTATTTTTCCTAGTCAAATACAAAATATTAGATATAAGCAGCATTTTTCTCAAAATATGTGACAAAGGGTAGAGCACAGGCTCCTACCAGTCAGAACAGATGCCAACCGCAAAGAATTCTCGCCTTGGATATAAGCCTAAGAAACTAAACCAAACCAAAGAAAATACAACTTAAAAGTACGTTCCCTGTACCCACGATCAAATGGGAGTAATGTCTTTTTAACCTTTTAAAATACAAATACGTTGGTCTTGATGTTCAACTTAAAAGGAAATAATCAAATGGGAGGCATGCGTGTGATCCTTGCCTGCCTCACAGTCTGTCTCCACCACCCCACCGGCCGTCACACAGGTCTTCCGGTCCCTTTCTTGGACAAGACACTGCACGTCCATCTCTGCCTCGGGTTCCTTCCCTGGATGTTGAAGAGCAACTTCCTGCTCATCATTCAATCTCAGGAGCGTATCCCATAGCCTCTGTGAATACTCTCTCCGGACTTCGCAGATAATGTTGCCCATCCCTTCTTCTTAACCCAGCACCTAATTCTGTTTTATTTTTTGTTGTTGTTGTTTTTTCTGGTACTAGGGATTAAACTCAGAGGTGCTCTCCCACTGAGTTACATCCCCAGTCCTTATTTTTTATTTTGAGACAGGGGATCACAAATTTACCCAGGTCTTTCTCGAACTTGTAATCCTCCTGTCTCAGCCTCCCCAAGAGACGGAATTATAGGCATGCGCCACTGAGCACAGCCTTATTTGACTTTATTTTCTTCCCAGTATTTAGTAATATTTGAAATTCATTTTTAATTTATTTTCATTACTTATTCGTTTTCTGTTTACCCCACTAGGTTCTCTATAGATCAGGGAACTTGGACAATCTTAAACATGCCTGACCAATAATAGATCATTGATTAATATTTCAATGATAATAATTAATAATTATGATAAACTGAATATTTTTATGGTCACCTACTACATGTCAGACTCTGCAGAGATTATCTGTCCTAAACTCAAATTAACTCTGTGAGATGAATCTTTCATTTACTGAATGAGGAAAATGAGACTTCTCACAGTTTTATAAAGACAACAAGCCCAAGATCTCAGTGTTCTTAAGAGTTAAGTGTGATTTTAATATAGGCATATGAATACATTCCTTACTATACTGCTTCTGTACGCATTCCATACTTAATAAATCAAGTAAAGCATGTCCATTCATTGCCTTTTTTATATTATAAGACAGTTGAATCCTATTACTCTTTAGTAAGTAATAATTCTTAGCATTTTTTCTATATGTTCTTTGCGTCTCTTCCCTAATTAACTACATCTGTAGGGAAATACGTCACCATAGTGAACCTTTTCTCACCACAATACTCATTTAAAAATACATCACCTTCGAACACTCAGATTACTAAATATATTTTAAAATAGATATTAAAACAAGAAATATAAGATGTGGAAATACAAGTAGAATTTTAACGAAAAGATAGATTGCATGAAAGTAATTTAGATGCCAATATTTTAAAAGAAAAAGTCAGGAACAGTAATTTGGCAGCTGTATACGAATTTAGCATTAGTTTTCAGTTTCTGAAGTGTTTCTGAAGATTTCCTTATTTTCATAGTTGCTTCTGGGAAACACTTGAAATAATTCCTAAAAATAGAAATTTCATGGCTCACCACGCCCTGCCCCCCTAGCCTATTGCATCAGGATCCTGGGATGGGATTGGGGCAGGAAAAGGAATCCCAGGTGAATCTTATACTTAAGCAAATTTAGGAGCACGCTAGTAAAGAATGCTTATTCTTCTTATTTATGAGCTACACAGGATGCACGGAAATGATAACATCAGGCACTATGAAGTTCTCTACCTGGAGACAGCAAGAGTAACACCCATTGTATAAGCTCTGTTCTATTTCTGTCACTTTCCATTGCTTTTCCTCTATATTTCTAAGATCAGAATTCAACAACCCTTTAGATGAAAAATTTTAAAGTTCAAACATTTAGAAAGCCCTATCATGAAGTTTTGTCATTGCTAATTTATTGACTCCCAGGGCCTGTTTCTTTCTTTTTCTTTAATGTGCACACACACACACACATTCACAGTTCCGTGGCAGCAAAGAAATCCTCACATTCCAAATATGTCTTGGTGAAGCATGATGGTTAAGAATTCTCAATATTTTAACATTACTTTGAGCACCCGTAGGTAGGTTACCCTGGCTCCATTCCCAGAATTTAACAGTAGGGGCCTTGTGAAATGCTAAACGATGTGTATAACAGTATTTAGGCTCTCCAAGAGCCAATCCGTCAAAACATTTGCTGCTTTGAAAATGTGTTCTTCAAAAAAATGGGCATATGGAACTTATTACTCTGCTTGGTGGAGTTCAGGCAGCAGGATCCAAAATAAGCACAAAAACCTTTTGAGGACACAATCCTACCTAAAGGTAACAGGGTCTCTAAAACTGTCCTTCCCTGACCCAAGCAGTATAGAAGTCTCATGGGAAATTGCAGAGGTCCAAATATTTTTCCTGGGATCCAAGGGTTAGAACAGCACAAAATTAGGTAGAAACATTGAAAGAAAAGTAGTATTTAAATAGAGAGTGTGTAAAACATGTGACCTGTTTTAGTAAATGATCCATGCTTTTTGTCAACTGTTTCTAGTACTGTCCTTGTCCCGTAATAAATCAGTATTTATTAACAAATAAGTCAGTGACATCTTACTGCTGTATATTTAAGTGGAGATTAGAATGCTTAGAACGAGATGTATCCCACTTGTTTACAATAAAAATAAATTTTTAAAAATATAGAGAACATTTACAAAATCAAACACATGGCATTGCTGAGATCATGTTACTTAAATTGTTTAGGTTCATAATGATTGACAAATTCCAAAAAAAAAAAAAAAACTTAGCTATATACTTAGGAAATTAGATAAAGAAGAAATTAAATTATTTAAATACCCTGAAAAATAAAGCAACATTTTCACACAAAAAAGAAAATAAACAGAAGACCCATAATTATTTTACACTTATTTTGTCTCCCCTGTTGATACCTATATCACCTATATTTAATAGGGTAGTTTTCAAAAAATTCATACATCCTTATTTAATTGAAATATTGAAATATCAAAGGGAGTTAATTGATGGATTTCACAAAGAATTAGTTTACTTTTCTTTGAACCTGCATAAATTTCACTGCAGTATTTATGAAAAGAATGTCATTTTCATTAGAGCAAAGAAAGGGAATGCTATTGTCAGTCATTGCAGACAAGAACAGAACTTAGTTTTTGAAAATGAAAAGCCTTAACCTCCATGCTGTGTTTTATTATGCATAACTGAAATTCTTCACAGTTACAAAAGTGTAAACTTCTCTTGATTGCATCAATATGTACTTGGAACAGGGGGATATGTAGGTCAGTGCTGTGAAGGAACTCGGCAGCTACATTTAAACTTGCTGTGGAGGAATAAAAGTAAATCTGTAATGTGGACTTCTTATTTTCTTTTTCTTTCTTTTTCTTTTCTTTTCTGTTTTTTTTTTTTTTTTTTTTTTTTTTTTTTTGTAAAGCAATGCAGGTATTGTATTTCTAATTTCTCTGGAATTGTGAGGTGGATTCATTTGCCTAGCTGTAAAACCTCCCTGACTTGATATTTCTTGACAGTTACAGATACTCTTTCCTAGAATGTTTGCTCGTGTGAATAGTGTTGTGCGAACCACTTTTTGGTGGTTTAAATTCTCCCAGTGATGCTCACTTCTCTTTGTTATCTTCTTTTTTGCATTATTTCATGATTTGTCTTATATTTATGACTGATTCCTTCTTTTCTTTTCCCAGAAAAATGACAAGAATGATCTATATAAATACAATAAGAGGGGCTATAAAATAAACATTATACCATGTGTGGGGTTAAAAAAAAAAAAAAAGAAAGAAAGAAAGAAAAAACTGCAAATGGCTGTTCTCACTTTTTGGCATTTACACACATGGCCATCTGTTTGAGAGCTGTTGCACTTGGCTCTTTTCCAGCATTTATGTAACTGGCCAATTGAAAGGAAATGACATCACCAAGTTTCCTGAAGACTATCACTGGAGCCACAAAAAAGTTAGGAAATAAATTGCTTAGTGAAGAGAAAGATGTTTTTCACATCTCTTCTTTTCTACTTCTTCCTTTTTTCTTGTATTTCTAACTTCTTTTTTTTTTTTTTTTACCTTCCTCTGCATATTCTGTGATAATATTTCTCAATGCTTTTATATATTTTTTTTATTTTGGGGTTTCTCTTTTCTCAATTGTGGGAGCATTAAAGAGAAAAACTCTGTTTGTTGGGCTTATGCAGTATGGTTAGAATGTGTTTAAAAGTAGTTTTCTGACCTACTTAACTTCCAAGAATGAATTTGATTGACTTTTCCACACAGCGACAGTAGATTTTAAACCTGTAGACCCAGACCTTGAGAAGAACTGAAATAATTCTGCCAAGACCCAAATCATTCTGCTACTAGGCAGCTGCTTCAACTACCCTTTACAGCTAAGCTCATGGAGCATGCCTGAATGAAGAGGAGCATGGGGGTGGGGGGGTATCCTATTTGTTGGCAACACCAAGAAATCAAAACTAGGAAGGGAGGAGGTTTTCATAGCATAGTTCACAGATCCTCCTACCCTGCATGTCTCAGTAATTTGTACTACAGGACCAAAGAGTCCTTTTATCCGATTCCAAAACTGAGCCACTTCCAGGGGAAACCTGCAGAAGTTTTCAAGGCTCATGTATGCATGGAAAAAGTATTATTATGAGAGTAAGTTACATTTACCTGCTGTGATTAAGTTTACCTGCTGTTCAAACTTTCTAGACAGTTCGGAGCAAACCGAGGGCTCATCTAGGCAGAAATCTAAGCTCCTTCATTAAAGAATTTGGGTGAACTTTTAAATGTCTTTGTAGGGTGCCAGTCTGCTTTGGTATCTGCTTCTACCAGAATGTTGTGCAGTGCTGCCCTGAACCAGTGTTCTGAATTGAAGTGAGTGCACCACTTTCCTCCTCCTCTGTTTTCCTCTCCTCCTTAAAGTCATTACCATGTGTAGTGGACACTGTTGGTACTCCTGAGACTTCCTTGCCAGGGGTGCGTCTGCCCCTCAAGCGTTCTGATGCTTCTTTCCGGAGTTTTCCCTTTGCTGATGGGAGTCCCTGCTAGAAGGGTTATATAGCTGCCATTTCCTTCACCCTCCAGGGTGGCCACTGGTTAACCAGTGTGGGGGTCAAAAGCCTAGCTGCCTATCCTCAAGGTGAAGACTGTGGCATGATTGACAGTCCGGTCTCCTAGTACATTGGCCAAGGCTGTAATGTACCTGAGACCGTACACCTCCTTGGTTCTTTATCCTTCACTGACTTCCTTTTGGAGTTTAATTGACTTCCTTTTGGAATTTTCCTAAAATTTGCTCACTCCATAAATCACATATATCTGAAACCCTTTCTCAGCCAAAATGGCCATACTACCAAAAGTGTTTTGCGAATTTAATGTAATTCATATGAAAACCACAATGACATTCTTGATAGAACTAGAAAAGGCAATCATGAAATTCATTTGGAAAAAATAAGATACCCATAATAGCCCAAGCAATCCTTAGCAAGAAAAGTGAAGCAGGAGGCATCATAATATTAGCACTTAAACTATACTACAGTGCCATAGTAACAAAAACAGCATGGTATTGGCACCAAAATAGACACATAGACTAATGGTACAAAATAGAAGACACAGGACAAACTCACATAAATACAGTTACCCCATAGTAGACAAAGGTGTCAAAAACATTCACTGGAGAAAAGATAGCTTATTAAATAAATGGTGCTTGGAAAATTGGAAAGCCACATGCAACAAAATGAAATTAAACCTCTATCTCTCACCCTGCTTGAAACACAAAGTAGATCAAAAACTTAGGCTCAGACTCTGTTTCAGGGGCTCTCTACCTAAGACACTATGATCATCAGCATTAATACCTGAATGATGAACCTGAAAAGTAGTGATAGGCAGGTGTCTAAATTGTGGGGAAGGCTCCTATCAGAATAGACAGCAAGACCATGGTGACCCTAGGAGGTGTCAGGCAGCAGGAGTACATAAAGGAAAAACAAGAAGGTGAGAATTTAAGGAAGAAATAGTGGTGCTTGTCAGATTACTGGAAAGAATTTGATGAAGTTGGTGGAAACCCTGGAGGAAGGTGAAAAAATGTTACTGAAATTAGGAAATTTAACACATGTGATTAGAAAAAGTTTGGAAAAACACAGAAAAGTATAATAATAATATAAAATTACCTGTAACCCTACTCTCCAAATATTGCCACTATTTTTGTTTCATTCCAATTTCTTCTATTATCCATTCATCTATCTATGTGTATGTTCATATGTATTTATCTGTTATGAATTTATAAATTTGGAATTATCACATATAAAGTTTAATATCATGCACTTTCTTCCTGAACGCTACATATATTTTGTGTTCTTTAGTACTCCTTGAAAATCTCACTTTCAACATCTACATAATATTAAATTCTATAGGTTTAGTACACATATATACTTATTGTAATATAATTTGCTGTTAATCTTTTGATGTAAGAATACTACTGGGAAGAATAATATCCTTCTTGGTGTTCATTTTAGATTTACACTTATGTGTTATATTTATAATTACAGTAGTACTGGGTCAGAGGTGCAAAAATTTCAAATAACTTGCCAATTTATGTTCCAATTTTTGGAACCCTGGTGCCAATCATTTTCTAAAACAGGTATTTTATTTTAAATTTGCTATAAAAGAAAATCTGGGGTTATGAAAAATGGTGGACTGAGACAGACATCATTGCCCTATGTACATGTATGATTACATGAATGGTACAAATCTACATCATGCACAACCATAGAAATGAAATGATGTACCCCATTTTGTGTACAATGAATCAAAATGCAGTCTGTAAAAAATTAAAAGCTAAATAAAAATAATAAAAAAAGAAAAAAATGCCAATATGTTAAAAAAAAAAAAAAAAGAAAATCTGGTATATAGAGGATGAAATATTACCCCCAAAGAAGAATGAAATTATGGCATTTGCAGGTAAATGAAACTGGAGAATATCATGCTAAATGAAATAAGCCAATTTCAAAAAAACCAAAGGTCAAGTGTTTTCTCTGATATGCAGATGTTAATTCATAATAAGCGGGGCTAGGGAAGAATAGAGTTACTTTAGATTAGGTAGAGGGGAGTGAAGGGAGGGGGAGTATGGGAGGAGCAAGGATAGTAGAATGAATCAGACATTCTTACCCTATGTACATATATAACTATACATCTGGTGGGATTCTACATCACGTACAACCAGAAGAATGGGAAATCATACTCCATCCATATATGATGTATCAAAGTGCATTGTACTGTCATGTATAACTAATTAGAACAAATAGAAAATTTTAAAATAATTAAGTAAATATTTGAAAATGAAAAAGAATATCCTTACCAACATTCCATATTATTAAAATATATTTTAATAAATTTTGTAACTAACATTGTGCTTCTTTTTAAAATCTTTACTTTTTAGAGATGTGTATTGCTTGAATCCGCTTTCTTCCTACTTAAAGATAAAAAACAATTTTTGTTACCGTTCACTTCAAAATTAGTATGTTCTTGATTGCCTGCTTCCTTTGAGCCATGCCTTCTTTAGGTCTAGAAAAAAGATCTGCACTCCAACCTGGGTTCTGAAAACATAGGAATGAACTAAGTTACTGGTGGAGGAGTGAAGAGAAAGTTAGTCAATCAATTTGTTGTTCTGGGGAATGAGCCAAAACAGTCAGTGAACTCTTTCACTCAGGGAGAGTGAATTGACCCTCCCTTCCAGTTGAATTATTGTGATACGTTGACATGCTACCTCACAAACACAACTATTTTATGCTCCTCTCTAAGGGACATTTCATCCCCAAATGAACATTACCACACACCTGAATGATCCAAGAATCGTGCTCAATTTCAGTTGCCTGTGTAGCAATAAGAGCATAAAAGTCGATACGGCATAAAACTAACAGTGCAAAAATTTTGTGAGCAAGAAGGGTTCCCTTGCTGAGGGGTGGCGAATGACACAAGGGGACTCAGGAGAAGCTAGAAGGCAAGGATGTGGACAGCCGAGTGTGAACAGTGACCAGGCCGTGGGGAAAGGATTGAACCAGCTCTGGCTTTCTCCTCTCTCTGCCAAAATGTCTCTTGTGAAATTGGGTCTGGTATGTTCTTCATGGTATAATGTACCAAGTGACATGCAGGGTTAGGATGTGATGCTGTAATGGCTAATTCACTTATCTAATATGTAGGCTATTAAAAATAACACCCAGACTTGTTACTTGTTTGACTTAGAATAATGAGCAAATTTTCCATGTGTTTTTCTGTGGATACATCTTAGGGGTTTTTGTGCAGTGATTTCAAAAATGAAATATCACTTAAGGTTTTTAATGAATGATGGGTTTTCTCAATAGCATGGAGACTAGGAGAAAAAGAAGAAAAGGGAGTGGTGGAAGAGAAACAAACAGGAGAAGGGATTCCCCAAGTAACTGGGAGGAAGTGGAAAAGCAGAAACAATGGTCAGGATAAGGGTTTGGCAGAACTCTGAAGCAGTGTTACCTTGACCTGAAGCAGATTAAAAAAGCACCAAAATATGAAATAACCCAATCAATAAATGGGCTAAGGATCTGAACAGGCATTTCACAGAAGAAGAAATACGAATGGTCAACAAATACATAAACATTGTTCAACATTGCTAGCAATTAGAGAAATGCAAATTAAAACTACACCGAGATTCCATCTCTAGTCAGAATGGCAATTAACAAGAATACAAATAACAATAAATGTTGGCAAGGATATGGGGAAAATGTTCACTCATATACTGTTGTGGGGGGGAATGCAAATTGGTGCAACCGCTCTAGAAAGCATCATACAGATTCCTCAGAAAACTTGGAATGGAATCACCATTTGACCCAGTTACCCACTCCTCAGCATATACTCAAAGGACTGAAGGTCAGCATACCATAGTTATGCAACCACATCAATATTTATAGCAGCTCAATTCACAATAGCTAAGCTATGGAACCAACCTAGGTGCTCTGCAATTGATGAATGGATAAAGAAAATGTGATACTTATACACAATGGAATATTACTCAGCCATAAAGAAGAATGAAATTATGGCATTTGCTGGTAAATGGATCAAACTGGAGACTATCTTGTGCTAAGTGAAATAAGCCAATCCCAAAAAACCAGAGGCCAAATGTTTTATCAGATATGTGGATGCTAACACACATTAAGGGGTGAAGGAAGGGAAGAATAGAAATTCATTGTCATAGACAAAGGGGAACGAAGATAAGGGAAGAGAGATGGGAATCAGAAAGACAGTAGAATGAATCAGACATAACTTTCCTATGATCATATATGAATACACAACCAGTGAAACTCCACATCATGTACAACCACAAGAATGGTAGCCTAATTAGAATAAGTTATACTCCATGTATGTATTCTATGTCAAAACACACTACTTCCATGTATATCTAAAAAGAACAAATAAATAAAAGTCCCTGTGACTGAAGAGCTCATCTTCCATCTGCTGCTTTTGACACCAAGATCCTGGGTGCTGGTTTTCTCCAGCAAGACACCCCCACCAATCCTCTTATTCTCGCTTCTTTTCTTCTCCTTCTAAGTATGGTACCACTGTACTTTTAAGAAAATTGTACCTTGTCCTAGTGCCTCTTCAATGCTACCAAACATACGTTTTGCCTTATAACTCGAATGGATTTTTTGCAAACAGAATTAAATTTGACCTTCTTCCAACCCATCTTCACATCAAAACTAATCTGATTAAAGTTCACTTTTTAAAAACTGTGGTAATTCAGCCAAGTAATATTGACTTTTTACTAAATTATGCCATTTTCAATTAGGCTGCTGTGGTATCACACAAAACTTCATTTCCCTTGCCTTTTCTTGTCCACCTGTGAGTTAACATATGAACCCCACAAAGCGTTCAGCTTCTGGCATAGTCATTGCTGTGTCAGGTTGAACCATATATTTCATATTTTCTAAATTACAATTTAGAAATTGAATATGCCTTATGTGAACTTGGGCTAATGTTTAGCAGATATACATTGTGCTTTCTTTATCCGTACTCTGAAGTTATTTTTTCTATACATTGATTTTTTTTATGTCAAGGGGGTACCTTGAATTTGTAACCTGAAGGTCATTTCTGACTGTACATGGACTTTTTCAAACCATCAGTCACTAAGTGATTTGGTGCATAAAGTAATTCCAAGATGGTGTCTGAGAAAGGTGTCCAGCTTCCGGAATCTTCTTTTCTCAAGATAAAGTAATGGATATACAGCTCTAAGTGACTGGTGAAATAAGAATGAAGCTTACAGCCATTTTAAAATTCCCTGGGGAAAGATTTTAGTGAGTTACCCTGTAGATAGTTCAATGAGATAATGTCATATAATACGGAATGGATATTTACAAATCTATATCCAATAAATACATAAAAACACACTCTAATTTAACTCTGTGTATATATCATATATAGTTTGGACACACCCTGGGCTTTAGCTACATGGTACATGTGTGTGTGTGTGTATAAGATTTAGAAACTCTATTTCCGTGAGGTGTTAGATTTTTCCCTCTGACCATATAATTCTATTTTAAATATGAAATAATATGGCTTAAAATATTAATTATAGAAACCCAGCTTTTCTGAGTCATGCAGTGACCTTCCTCCACCCCATCTCCACACCATCACCTCCCACTGTTATTTTTGTGCATTTGGCATAACCGGTTTTCTTTAATAAAACAGAGATTTCCTTTCCAAGATATGAGTGCAAGCTCCAGACTGCAAATATGAAAAGACTAACAAGCAATGTCTGATTTAGCCAAGTTGCTTTTCCCAGGGATATATTGTGCCTGTGTGGTTATTTGCTAGTAACTTAAGAGTCAGTTCTTTCTACAGAATTGTCTGTTTCTGAGGAATCAAGAATGTCCACTAAGTAAAATACCGTATCTAGTTATGCTGCTGAGCATTTTTACTCCGTTTTTCTTTTGGTAGTAGAAGGAACTTTGTCTTGCTAAGGAAAAACCAGCAAGAACTTTATACCTTAAAATTAAATAGAAATATACCCATTTAAAATTTTTGGGCTGAACAAGTGGACAGGTGGGTTTGATTTCAGCCTTGGGAAATGTTGGAATGGGTTTCCTCTAACTGTGAAGTGGGCAGAGGGTGACTGCTCCTTTTACAGCAGAAGTTCGGTCTACTGGTGGCAAGAGACTTTAACTCTGGGTCTGAAGAAATAAAGGAGGGTTAAACAGGATTACAGTATTGGGTACTGGATTCCTGATTGTTTGTGCCACAATTTAAATCATTTGTTCTCTGTTGGTCACAAGACCTCAGTGTCTATTCCCAGCTACAAGTTTATTCTTTCAAAAAACAGGAAGCGACACTTTAAGTAATTGCAGATTTACAGTGACTAGCAGGCTGATCCCTGCGCTTTGTCATTGCTTTCCTGTTTCAGTCTGGAGGAAGCGGTGCAGAAAGAAGACTGAGGGTGGGGAGCAGCTCTATTACAATAACCCGGTTAGCCCCGGCCTGGCTCTGCCTTAGTGAAAGAGTGATGAAAACACTTTAAACAGTTGCCAACAGCTCAGGAGAAAATATTTGACATCTCACCTACATCAACAAGCAAGAGTTAAAGGTTAAATCACACACAACTCAAGGGCTGGGAAAAGGATGTGTTTATGTCATCAACTTTCTTTGTTCTAGGACTGTCCAACGCCAACAGGGAGACGCATTCCCCTTCCCTGGTTGGAGTCACTGGGACAATAGAGACTGATCCATACTTTTTGCATGAGTGGCAAATCCTCTCCTAAGCATTTGTAGTTTGCTTCTACTTTCATGACCTGCTTCTAAATATCTAGGCATTTAGGACAATGTGATTGGTGGCCTTCCAATGTCTTTATTTAGATTCTGGAGATCCCACGCCTAGAAGTGAAAGGTGTTTGAGTCTATACATATCCTGGATTGATTTTGAAGTCAGTGAACACCTACCTTAAAATATTTCAGGTGATGGTGAGACTAGGGACAGGTACTTTATATCATTGGTGCTCACACAATTCAGATTTAATGATAGAAGGACTTTTCTAGGAAGACACTTAGGTTTCCAATGATTATGGACAAAATTTGGGGGAGGAGAATTCTTGAATGGTTCAAGAAAAACTTAAAGTGACATTTTTGAAGAAAGGAGAATATGCCCAGAGGAACAATGGCTAAATTGTTGCCATGAATACTAACAGGGGCGCCATAGACGGAAGGAGAAACCGTAGTATCTTATAGAAACATGCTGATCTTTTGGCAGGTCAAGGTCCCTTTGGAGAATTTGGTAAGAGCTATTGAAGTACCTACTTTCTCTGAAGTATGCATCATGTTTGAGAGGATCAGGATTCCTTGATGACCATCTACAGAAGTCTTATAGGTAAAAAGCTCTTGATGCAGGAGGTAGCAGGGGTATAGAAAAGATAGCCCATGTCTCCTCACAGTATTTTGAGAGATAAAGTCAATACGGTACACTGTATGGAAGATTAAGTAGAACCAAATGCACTTTTTCAATGAAATGTTTTCTAAAAGCAAGATTACAGACTCTTTCCTGGAGAGTTCTAGGTGAGCAAGGCTGGTTCTTCCCATCTTCACATTAGCTATGTTTCCCAGAGATTTAGCAGCCCAACAGATGCTAGATTCTTCTCATGGGTATACTTTTATTTAAGCTACAAAATAATTTGCTTGCTTTTCTTACTTCTGGGCTAGAAAATATTTGCCCAAGTCTGTGGACATGTTTTCTTTCTGATATCTTCGTTAGGATTAGATTTAATATGGAAATGATACATTAAGTTACCATCATTGAATGTCATGAAGTATTTGCATTCTTTTGAGAGAGAGCATCCTTTACCTTGGTTTGGGCCTCACCAACCGTCTGATCAGTTTTCATATCGAAATACAGAGCGCAGATTATCTCAAAATAAAATTTTAACTGTTTATTACTTTAAAACTATAGTAGTTTGGGAGTCATAGTAGTCAGTGTTTTTAAAATAAAGCACATTTCTATTGAACCATGTTTGGTGATTTCAAATATAATTAACTTCCTTTGAGAATCATGCTAATAATCTCATATATATACTTTTCTGAAAAGTGGTCCACAGGCTTCATCACACAGAGTCCACACACAAAATGTTTAAGAACCCCTGGCAAAGAGATCTTAGAAATAATGTTTCCCTGGTACAGTGACTGGTACTTAAGGTTGTTGATTTTGTTAGAAGTGCTATAAAGGTAAACTGGGCTTGCATGAATGGGAAGAAGCTTAACAAGGGTGCAAATTTGCTGTCACTTAACAGAGGATTCTGTAAACTGGTCAAACCAGAAACCTGGCTAATTTGGCTGCTGGAATATGCCTTGAATAAACTTTTCCTGCAAGGTACTTCTCAGAGTGCCTAAGGCAGACACAGAGACTTCACCAAATATGTCAGATTGTGAGTTTCTTTTTTTTTTCCTTGCCTGATTGCTACTAATGTTGATGAGTGTCAGAATTTAAAGTGCGATTTTCTCTCTTCACAGCATGAGCATTGTGGCCATGCATGTGGCACAGGGGTTTGGAGAAAGGGGATCTCTGGCTCTTACCTACCTGATTATAGGCTGTAGGCCGTACCAAAAGAACTCCACAACTCTCAGCAACCCAACTGCTTTTTGTCCTTTTCCTTAATTATTTTTTATTAGTCTTAGCATTAAACATTACAGTGTTTTCCATAGGTGATTGGTTTGGTTTTATTTTCACACACTGTAAATCTTGTAATTGACTTCTTTCCTCTTTGTCTTGGTTATTCGACAGTTAAATCTGTTGACCTCCCTTAGCAAGTACATAAAAATTTCATGGCACAACTTTTGAACTTTGATTTCATTCCTAGGAGGCAGCATAGTGAGTGATTAAGATCATGACCTATGGAGACAGACAACTTGAGTTCAGATTTACTAATTAACTAGCCAAGTGACCTTGGATGTGTTGACTTCTCCGTTTTCATATTAATCTTTGTAAGGTCATCAATGATGGGATGAGATATTCTGTGCACAGCACTTGAGTAACATTGAAATCATAGTAAGGACAACTTAAGTGCTAGATATTATTCCTGGCTTCATTTTATGTTCCTAGATTATCTTTTCTTCATCTCTGGGTTTATTACTCCTTTTACTTCTTGAAATCTTGCTATTATATACATTACATTTTTTGTAAACTTCCTTAGTTCCATTGGGGGTCCTGACACAATGTGAAGGATGGATTTAGAAAGAGTGGAATTTGATGTAGAATATTAAGAATAAACCATTTGATAGAAGATAACAACTAAAATAGTAGCAGTAGGGATCTGAAGGAAGAGAGCTCTTTGAGAGATATGTATGAGATAAATTAATGAGAACTGGACACATTTATGTGAAAGGTAAATAATGGAAAATCTAGGGAGATCTTTCGTTTGCTAGCTGGGAAAATGATGGCATTATTAATCAAGATTTTAGAAACAGGAAGTGTCATGAAGGTGATTGGGGCGGTGATAAATAACGACTTAAGTTTTGGTTATGTTGACTCTGAGGTTCTTTGTGGGATAAATTAGTGAAGTCTGATAAACCACTGAATATAAGTCTCTGGAGCTCAGGAGAAATTAGAAAGCTGGATACGTTGTTCTAGGATTTATCGGAGTACACAATTTTAGTTTGAGCAATGGTTAGAAGCAAAATTGTCTGATGAATAGTGAAGGCCAAGGGAATTTTAGGAAATGGGCTTGAAGACAAAGACACAGATATTTGTTTTTGATATTTTCAGCACCTCATCCTGTTCCTGGCAGACACTCTATGAACATTATTTTATGACTTACCATTTGAATGAGTGAATGAATAAGTAGAAAAAGGCCACAGAAAACACTGAGAAGGACTAGTTAGAAAGATGATAGAAAACTAGGGAAGAATAACTTCTTAGAAAATAAAGAAGTAGAATGTTGAAAATGAGAATACCAAAAAAATATGAGTGTGGTGGACATTTGGGATCTTGTATGACATTGACAGAGAGTTAGTCCACTGTATGTCAAAAAATATCTTAGACTCAAAAAATATCTTAGAATTATAGATGTTAGAGTTAAATCTCATTTGTATCTGCTAGGGATAAATGTACAATCCCAACTTTTATTCAGAAAAATCAAATGCATAAGTACTAGAAGCAGATGACCTGGTTTAATCACATTCCTGGAGTTTAATAGTTCGCTGAAAATTCACTATAAAGTAATATTGGAGCCTGCCAGCTGAGGTGTGTGATTAGGTGATGTTAATAATAAAAAAATCCAATGTGGAAATAAAAGGGTAATTAATACCTTGGTTTATGCCACAGATACAGTTTGGGACAGTACATTTCAAGAAGAAAAAACAATAAAACTATGGCATAGGCAGAGAACAACAAAAGAAAGAGAAAGGTTATGGAATTCCTGTCATTCATTTGAAAATTGACTAAATGAAAATGTGGAAGGAAAATGGCACGTCCTCGCCTCGTGTCAAAGGGAGGTTCCCTTACTCTTTGTGGTCCAGCCCAACGAAGGCTAAACTGTAGAAGTTATAGGTGGAGATCACCCAACTCATTTAGGAAAAGAATTTTCCTTACAAATAGGTCTGGAATTCGTTGTTAGTAGAGAAAACAGGGAACTCTGTCCTTCATTTATTCATTCCCTTTGAGAGGCTCTTGCTAACATGCCCATGATAGGTATCCCGGGGCTGTAGGGATATAACGGTAAACTAAAGACACATGCCTCCCGCCCTTGTGGAGACCGCATGTTAGAATTCATTTATTGATCAAGTGTTCATTGGGTTCATGCTGGTGATAAACCCTATTCTATACCCTCAGGGTATAATGACAAAGGTCTCTGCTCTCATGTTCTGTAGAACCTATGAAGAAAATAAACACATAAATATAATAGAACTGCAGACTAGCCGGTCTCTGGTGCTATGTAGAAGGATGGATTCTTAAGGGGAGAAAATAATCTGGAAGCTAATGTGGTTGGGTGAGGTCAGGAAAGGGCTCTCTGAGGAAGTGATATGCATGCCAAACCCTCAGCCTGGGCAGATTGTGGGTCATTATGGAGGGAACAGTGTCTGCAAAGGTGTTTTCAAGGAACAGAGGAAAGGCCTGACACCCAAGCAGGAGATGGGGAGGTGGTGGCATGAATTTAGTTCAGTGAGATGGCCGATGGTGAGTCCAGACAATCTCCAAGGCCTCTGTATACCCTGGTTTTACTCTAAGCATGATGGGAAGATACAATCTCCAAGGCCTCTGTATACCCTGGTTTTACTCTAAGCATGATGGGAAGATACTAAACATTTTAAAAATTAGGGTAGTGATAAAATAAAACACATTTAAAAATAAGGAGCCAGTGTGACTGTACATCTATAATCCTAGCACCTCAGGAGATTGAGGCAGGAGGATTGGGAGTTTGAGATTAATCTTGGCAATTGAGTGAGATCCTGTCTCAAAGACTCAAATAAAAGGGGTTGGGGATGTAGCTCAGTGGTGGAGTACCTGGGTTCAATCCCCAGGACTAACCCCCATCAACACACACAAAGAAAGAAAGCAAAAAAAGGAAACCTCTGAATTCCATATGGAGAATGAATTAGAGAAGGAAAAATTTGATGGGGAGAAAATAAGGATCCCATTGCTTCAGTCTAGGTAAGAGATGATAGTATTTTGCAAGAGGGCAGAGACCATAGAGACGAAGAATAGATTTAGTAGTACTTGGCGACTTTATTTGAGTTACATTGATTCGATATGGAGAATTAAGATGAGAAAGGTTAGGTGCATGGGCCAAGTTTCCAACTCCTGGAACTGGAGGAACTGTGACTCTATTTCTGAGAGGAATCCTTAGAGAAGCACCATGTTTTGGGTGGTGGGGAGATCAATCAGGAATATCAGTGGACATGTGAAGTTTGGGGTGAGGTAGACCTCCAGATGATATCAGTTAGAATTAAATAAAGATCAGAGTCATTAACACACCCCTTGTGGATATACTGATCCTCTTACTTAACGCTTGAGGGGGATATTTGACTTTGCCCTGTCTCCCTTCAACTTCCTCCCCTTTATCAGGAAAGAAGAGAGTTTTGAAGCTCAAATATTATGCTCTTACTTTGTCAACAGAAAATGGCGTGGCACTGAGGCTAAATGCTTTCCTATTTTAGAAGGAATTCAGATAGAAGTCTTGTTGCCTGTGTTGATTTAAATCAGCTCTGTAAAAGTATTCATTTTCAAAATGGTGCAGTGGCACATACCTGTAATCCCAGCTACCCAAGAGGCTGAGGTGAGAGATCACAAATTCAAGGCCAGCCTGTGTAACTTTGTGAGAACCTGTCCCCAAAAATAAACAGAGCTGGGAATGTAGCTCAGTGATAGAGCACCCCTGTGTTCAAACCTCAACACTGGGGGAAAAAAAAGAGAGAGAGAGAAGAAGAAGAAATAAAAGAAAAGATAATTGTGTTTTTAGGTTCTCTGTGGTCTTACACTTGTAGCACGTGTAGTTCTCATTCTTTCTTAGTGGTGAGGTGGATCTCAGAGGCCCCTTCTGTAATTAAGATCTTTACTAGAGTCTGTTTCCATGCAATCTGAGATAACTTGCTGGAATAGAGTGCAGATATTTGTGCCACAGAATTCTATGCAAAGAGGAGTGTTTTTTGTTTTTTGTTTTTTTTGTTTTCTGTATAACATTGAAAAGCTGAGAGAAAAGATTATTAAGTGAGGGAAGATAAAATAAGCAGTCCTAAGACCTAGAGTATGCCTTGGGAAATATGATTAAAGTACCAAAGAGCCTTTCAAACATACCCTTAAATAAGAAAAAATAAATAAAAGCATTAGCTGCTGAGTCTTTCTCTCCTCTACCCTGGTGCTAGGGATTAGTCCTGAGATCTTGCACATGCTAAGCATGCATCACACTCTTGGGCTTGTTGAAGAAGGACTCCAAAGAATGTGATACTAAGGACATGTAGAAGGGAAACGGGACACTTCCCTGCCTCCAATCTTTATTATTTTTATTTTATTTTTTCGGTACTAGGGCTTAAACACAGGGGCCCTTACCACTGAGCCACATCCCCGGCCCCTTTTATATTTTACCTAGAGACAGGGTCTCATTGAGTTGGTTAGGGTTTTGCTAAAGTGCTGAGGTGGCTTTGAATTAGCCGTCCTCCTGCCTCAGCCTCCTGAGCCACCGGGATTACAGGTGTGTGACCGGCCACTTCCTCTCCAGTCTTTAGGTGGGGGTCAAAGCAGAATGCATTTGGTCAAAGACTATACTCAGAAAACATTGGAAGGAAAAAATCCATCTCTTCGGTGAACACCCACCTAACTACTCCCTGTCTGTAGGTGCGGCATGGCCCTCCATATTGTACTGTCTGCTGCCACCAAGGAGCGCGTGACTAATAAAATATCCAAGCCTTTTTCATTGAGTCCTCCAAGTGCTTGCTCTAGTGAACTATATTCCCAGTCCTTTTTATTCATTCATGTATTTAAATTTTGAGACAGTTTTTCCCAAAGTTGTTTTCACTGGCCTCAACTTGGTGATCCTTCTGCCTCAGCCTTCTGAGAGCCTAGAATTACAGAAGGGCACCACTGCACCAGGCCCTCCAACCTCTCTGGAATCACTAAGCAGTATGTTGGGGCTTTGTCTCCCTGGGGTTGGACAGCCTTCATCTCAGCTCCTGATTAGCCATTGGATTGACTGATACTGAGTCTCATCATTCTCTCCCTCCCCAACAAGTTATTCTTGATTATACTGTCTCTGGATAAACTTCTTCACTTTATCCAACTCGTTTGTCTACCACTTACTTCAATCCATCACCAGATACATGGACTATTTATCCTACTCTCTCCTCTCCACCCTTCTGCTCTCCTGGGCTCTACCATCAAAGTACATTCTCTAAAAAGTATCTCTCATACTGCCTCTGTTGATTTCCAAATCTTTCACTCAAGTCACGTGTTACAACAGTAAAGTAAATAAATAATAAAAAAATAAATCCTATCTCCTTAGGCTGATAGTTAAGAGCCTTCATAGGACCCAACTAATTCTACCAAATGTATTTTCCCCTTCCTAGTCCTATGAACACACTGCTTCCAACTCTCCCTCACCTCTGCCTCTGCTTATGGTTTTGTGGATTCCTTAAATTCCTGAATCCACCCAAAATTTGTCCTTCTTTCAAGGTCAAAACTGAGCTTTACCTCTGGAAACACTCCCAGAAGAGGTGATTCTTATAGATGGCACATCACTGAACACTTGCTTTTTTATACCATTATATACTTTCCACCTTTGTATGTCTAGGATTTTGCTTCTGGTTGTTCTACTTTATGGCAATAGAACCCTCTCTATGCTTTTCTGCAACCCTCTCTCCAGAGCACCTGGATGCTTGGTCTGAGATCAGCAGGATCTCTGAGCTCATCTATATCTAGAATCAAGGCATTTTCCACTGAGGAAAGAACAAAGGTCCATTTGAAAGTCATTTCTGGAAGCAGGAATGAAGAAAGACAACTTTTGCCAAATACTCCAGGAAGTATTCTCTGCAATAAAATTGTGTGGAATTTCGATCTAGGTATTTCAATTTTTGAAACAAATTTTCTTACGTTTTATACTGAATCATATTTTCCAGGTTCTTATAGAATCTATTTATCTTTCCTAAACATATATCCGTAGCCACTTAAAACCCTTTTTCCCCTCCTCTCAAACCATCTGAACAAAATTCTGTATTTCATAACCCAGTAATTGGTGCACAACCTGTAATCCCCATGACTCAGGAGACTGAGACAGAAAGATTGCAAGTTTGAAGCCAGCTTCACCAACTTAGCAAGACCCTGTCTCAAAATAAAAAATAAAAAAAGAGCTGGAGATGTAGCTCAGTTGTGGAGTGCCCCTGCATTCAAACTCCAGTACCACTGTACAATAATAATAATAATAATAACAATAATAATAAAACAAATTTTTTCCATTTATTATTTGTCCTTCAGTTAGAACACTAGGTTTGCTTTTTATTTCTTTATTCCTTAAACTTCATTTTTTATTCATTCATATTTTCTTACTGGGTCAAGAAAGACCTCCACCTTTTCTTATCCTTTTCCCTGGATAGTTAAGCACTAATGGTTTTGCAATTTTTATGTAGAACATCTCACATTCGGGTCATCTGAAAAAAAAATATATGTGTGTGTATATATATATAAATATATATAAACTGCATTGCTGGATGCATATGAAGTCATTTTTAACATAAATGGATGCTTTTCCTGACTATGTAATCTCATCAACTCCTTCTGAGATGAAGTGGTGGTTTCCTTCCTTCTGATTAGAATGACTTCTTGTCTTAAACAGTCTTTGTCCTAATCTTGTGGATTCTGTTTATTCAGCATTATAATTAGGGATGAATAAATTTAGAACAATTACTGAAATGTGAGTTTTATCTGTTTTGGGAGGTGGTGGTGTGGGGGATGGGATACATAAAATTTAGGTGAAAATTTTCATCCCAGTACTTAGTTGTCTCTTCTCTATCCTGGTAACAATTCATCCCTGACTGGGATCAGGAAAGTCAAAACCCTTCTTTTCTGAAAGATTCCCTGGCTGAAAATTAAAAACTCATTAATTTGAAAAAAAATGCAATTTTTTTTTTATAAAGCATGATTTGAAACTCTGTGTCTATTTCACAATCCCCTTCAGTTCAGCATTCACTCCAGTTAAATTCTGAAAATATGTTGGTGCAGCTTATAGAAATTTCAGCTTTCTTTAGCAGAGTAGTTTGGGTCATCATTTGAAATGAGAAACCTGAAGGTTTCCATACATTTTGACATTCCAGAATTTGCTTTATCTTATCTTCCTCTGTTTTGAGGAATTAAGTAAACTGATAGCAGTAACAATAATAATAACATAGTAACAGTAAACTAGCAAGGGACTATTCCAACCACTTTATATGAATCACCTTTAATCTTTACAACAATTGTATGATAAAGATAACAATTGTTATAATATCCATTTTCAGACTGCAGATAAAATTTGGTAGTAGAGTGTTTGCCTAGCATGCACAAGAAAAACGAAGAAAAAAAAAAAGAATTCTACAATACTCATTTTCAAATGATGAAACTGACACGAAATTATTTAGCAATTTGCGCAAGGTACCCAGATCTACTTGGGGGAGCTATGATTAAGAACAAAATTTATTTCTGATTATTTTCATCTCTGCTGTATAATAAAAGCAAAATGATAGCAAAGATAAGATTTGCTCTTGGTAGAAATGATTGTTGGACTAGACAGAGGATAGACTTCATCTTCCAAATTTAGTTAGTATAGTTTCTAGAGTTACAAAGCAGGGTGTGGGCATCAGGAAGCAGAGTATCTATTGCATCTTAAAATTTTATGCCTCACTGTATCTGTTCTGTCAGTGCTTTAATTTAGATATAATGCAGATACTTTGCAGAGGTGGGATTCTTACTTTAGTGAGAACACAGAATCCAAAAGAGAATCTAGTGGTAAGGTTTTAGAGAATTAGTGCAAAGCTTGTTATGAGAAGGGGAGTTTCCTAGAAGGTGAAATGGAATGTTTCATATGAAGCCCATAGTGAAAGGATTATGTTGATTCCAGAGCAGTTGAAAATCATCATCCAGTTTAAGTTGCTATTAAAATATAGAAGTCTTCCTGCTTGCTTCTGATTTTTGCCATTATCTCATAGATTTGAAAATACAAACTGGAAATTCAAGCCCTGTCCAGGTCACAGGGCTTGTCCTAGAACCATACGCATTTTATTCACGGTTGCAATGAAGTGGTTAGTGGTGCCTGTTAATGGAGTACAGGGCTAAGGAAAAGGTCGTTCCCTGTGTGAGTAATGGAGAGCAACAGGGGTTGAAGTTAAGAATAGCAGTTCACTTGGACTTTTAATGTACAATAGCTTTGCTCTAAAATAACCAAAATCATGCCCTGAACAAGAAACATGACTGTGCTTCACAACCTAAACAATGAAGTTATACAGAAAAATATTTAAAATTGATACTTTAAAACTCTTGAATGTCTTCTCTCAGTTGTCCAAAAGCAATTCTGATGTTTCTTCTAAACCAGATCATCCTATCCTTCTCTCATGGAGAGGAACCTCCAGATTTTATGCACTGGGCCAAATGACCACTATGTTCAATGAGTTTTTGCAATGGGTGTTGCATTGACGTGCCTTTCTGTCTTTTACATTGATTTAATTAACCCCCAGCAACCAGATGCTACAACTGTAGTGTGCAGAAATTAAATAATTGGCCTGAACCACACAGTTAGGGAAGGAAGGTAGATTCAGGCAGTTGTATCATAGTTTAGATTTCTTTTTTTCCCCTTGCAATGCTGCGATGGAAACAAGACCTCCTGCGTATTAGGCAAGTACTCTACCACTGAGTATACCCCCACTCCTTCGAGCTCAGATTTTTTAATCCCTGTCAATCTGCTCTGCTCTTTTAGTTTTATTAACTAGTTCTGGAGTAGAGTTTCAAAAATCTTAGCTTACGATCAACAAGAACAAAATGTCTTCACTTCATGGAATAAAACCAACAAAAACAGCTCACTGTCTTGTAATATGATTTCACTAACAAGAGCACTCACATAGTCCAGACAGTGAATCAAATGGTTTGTAAGTCAGGTGACATGCTGTCCAGATAACTAACTCACTTTATCTTGTAAATCACAGGTGAATCACTTTTACCATCTGTTCTCAAGGGGTGGGGACGCATTTCAAACATGTTTGAGCTGTGGGATTTTTTAAGCAAATGTGATTACCTCATTTGATAGGAAAGAACGAGGGAAATCAAATGTTTTGAGAGCCTCTTAAAGGTATCAATATGTCACTAGGGGCTTGCGTATAATTTGTTCCATTTACTCTTTCCAAAGAATGTGTAAGGCAATTATCATTTGAGAAATGAAAAAACAGATTTAAGAAGTCTTATTAACTTTCCCAAGGCCACAAAAAGTAGAGTCAGAATCCAGATGCAGTTTTCTTGGTTTTTAAATTCCACGTCTATCATTTTAGAGTATTACGTTTGTCCTTTAGAATGTTGAATATGCTTTCCAATTTTAAAGATAGATTTTCATTTACCCTCCTATATTCAAAGATGCCAATTCTTAGAAAAGACACATTCTCCTGAGGATCTTTGCAAGAAAATGGATTTGGAAGAGGTTTATAGCTTGGTGTCTGGGTAGATAGACGGTTGTTCATTCACTGAAGGTACAATTGGCAGGAAATACTGTCTGCAAAGGAACTTAATGAATCCAGGCAACGTGGTACATGCTTGTAATCCCAGTGGCTTAGTAGGCTGAGGCAGGAGAATTGCAAGTTTGAGGCCAGCCTATGCAACTAACCAAGACTGTGTTTCAAAATGAAATATAAAAAGGGCAGGGGATGTAGTTCAGTGTTAGAGTGCCCTGGGTTCAGTCCCTAATGCTAAATAAATAAATGAGTCCAACTTGAGACATGCTGATTTGAAGTGACATTTGAACATACCACCAGGGCTGGCTTAGAAGGCAATTGGGAACAGAGCTCAGGAATGAGGTCTGGGTTGAATTTAGGAGTACTCAGTGTGTAGATGGAGATCCGAGTCTGAGTGGGTGAGATTTCTCACGTTGCATAGGTAAAAAGAGCCCAGGGCCAAAGATAGAATTCTGTAACTTGCCAAAAGGCTTGGGAGCCTGAGGAGAAAGAGCCAGCGAAGGAGGCTGGAGAGCAATCAGCAAGATAGGGAATATTTCAGACAGAAAAGTGTTTCTGAAGATAAGGTAAAAGACACTTTCAAATAGAAGAGAGCTGTCAATCATGTGCAATAATAAAGATAATTTAAAACAAAAACTTTAAAGAGATAACAAAACATGATGAAAATACAGTAAGTCACTGGGAAGAGTAGAAAGAAAAGTAAATGTTTTGTTAATAGTTTTTAGACAATGTTCACAAATCACAAGCAAAGCTAATTTTTCATGATGTTCAAACTCTATATATCACGATGATTTTTCACTATTGACCAAGGAATAAAATCATACCAAAATGAGAAAATGTTCTGGTAGGTAATTAATTATGCATATGTAACATCATTTTTTGTTTTTGTTTTTGTTTTTTTCCTCAGGACTAGGGATTGAATGACCCAGGAGTGCTTCACCACTAAGCTACATACTCAGCTCTTCTTATTTTCATTTTGAGATGGGGTTTCGCTAAGCTGTCCAGACTGGTCTCAAACTTGTGATCCTTCTGTCTCAGCTTCTCAATAGCTCAGATTACAAGTGTGGGCAACTGCGCCAGGTTGTGAATATTCTTTAAATGCTTTCTAAAAACTAAGCTCTGTTAGAGTCACTTAAACATTATACTGCTTAGGTCTCCAATATCCTTCAAAGAATTTGTTTGTTGGCAGTTATGGGGATTAAACTGAGCGGTGCTCTACCACCGGGCTGTAACCCCAGCCCCATTTATTTATTTGTGTATTGCTACTGGGGATCAAATTAGGAGTGTTCTATCTTTGAGCTACATCCCCAATCTCTTTTTATTTTATTTTGATACAGAGTCTTGCAAAGTTACCTAGACTGACCTTGAACTTGTGATCCTCCTGCCTCAGCCTCTCTCCTGAGTTGTTGGGGTTATAGACCTGCCCCATGGTACCCAGCCCATCATCATTTGAGACAGTCTAGACAGCTGGAAAGTTTGAGGAGTGGTAAGGCAGAGTGTGAGGTTAAAGCAGAGTTGGAAAGAGAGCTTTGGAGATGGAGTCAGAAGGAGAACTGGCAGGTCTGAGAGGTTGTCAGACTACAAGTTTGCTTGGAACAAGAGGAAGTATGGTGGGGGAGAGTTGAGCAGAGGTGAGTTAGGGGGGTTTGATCTGACCTAAGTTTTACCAAGATCACTCTAGATACCATGTTGACAATAAAGTTTGGGTGAAGTGGAGGTAAAAACAGAAAGACCAGTTTGGAAGGTTTGGAGACCTAAAGTTGAAATGAGAGTGACTTGGACCCAGATGGCACAGGTACGTATGGATATAAGAAGTCAGAAGTACATATTTTGAAGTTGAAGTTCACAGGAAGAATACTGGAATGGGAATTAAAAACTGCACACACACAACTTTTTTTTCCTAAATATTCATTTTTTTTCCTGTGAAAATTCACTATCTGGAGTCAAAAGTGCTGTGGGAATGAACAGAGACTACAAGAAATCACAGCAAAATTATATGATAATGAGAAAGTTATAGAAGTAAGGATAAATCTAAAATTGGCGAAGGGCCAGAGTAGGGTCCTTAAATAGGCAAGAGGGGTAGGGAGCTATACCAAGGGGAAAGAATGGCCACCACCTTATTTTCTTTCTTTTTTCTTTTCTTTCTTTGTCTTTTTGGCACTGGATAGAATCCGGGGATATTCTACCACTGAGCTACAACCCCTGCCCTTTTTTTATTTTTAAACAGTGTCTCACTAAATTGCTCAGGCTGGCCTCGAACCTGCCATCCTATTTCAGCCTCCCAAGTTGCTGGGATTACAGGTGTGCAACACTGTGCCTGACTATCCACAACTTCTTGTTACTCTGTACCTGGTAGTTCTCAAACATTTCATGAATTAATCCCTCTTAATGTTAATAATTTTCGAAAAACTCCCTATGTTAGCAATTTTGTTTAAATACCCACTGATAAAAAGAAGATAGAATGACGACTTTATTATTCACAGAGCAGTTAAGTTACATTTAAGAAAAAGTAGGTGATAGGCATTTTGTTGTTAACTAGTCTATAACAAGGTTTGGTGCCTATGAGGACTAACATGGCCCCTGACATCCTGAAGATTCATGTCTATAGACCACAGTTTGGAAAACCTGCTTTAGTAAAACTGAAAAATCCCCCTTTACCCCCCAGTATATTTGGGTATCTCTGACATGCTGTTTCTTCCAGAATGTTTTCTTGTCTTAAACATCCTTAAGAGTACAGTACAATTCCTTTTTTAAAAATTCTTCTCAATCACATTTAGACTTCACATCTGCTTTTATGTCCCAATAATCATTTGTTCTTGTACTTTGAGCTCACGTTCTCTTTAAACAACAACTGAATATACAATTTACATATCCAGATGCCAAATACTTAAATTATACATCTTCTGCATATGTTTGTATACATATTTCATCTCCTGTATTGCCTAGGATTATTTCAACCTAAAATTGTGTTTTGTTCATCTTTTTTTCAAGAGTACACAGTTCAGTACTGAGTAGAGTTAAAGAATCTGAAAAACTGGATTCATCCTGTGGTGTTTCAGAGAACAGAGTTGGGATTAGTGAGCAAAATAAAAAATATGATAGATTTTGGCTTGAGCAAATGAAAGGCGTTAGAACATTTTGAGATTTCAAAAATGGGATAGACTATTATTTAAAATAATGAGTTCTGGTAACTGAAAATCACTAAGTCTTTTTTCTCTTAATTACCGCTTAAACTCTGAGCAACATAACAAGTGTGTAACATACAGTGTGACATTTAGTCTTTATAATGGTCCTTCAAAAAAGTCTTTTTGATCATTCCCATTTTACTCAAAGTAGTGAAGCACCAGGCCTGAGTCCATAGCTTTCAGTGACAGCATGGGGATTGCCTTGGCTTTTAGCATAACTTAGCAGCCTTCTCTCCAAAAGAGAGACAAGAGATGCGGACGAGAGAAGGAAAAAAAAAAAAAAAAAAAAGGGTTCAGTCTACAGCGAGGTGTTTGAGATGGGTATGTTTGACTTTGTCCATCTCCAATTGTTCTTTGATCAAGAATAATTGGACAGGTCCTTGATCAGTGATGTCTGTAATCTGATGAAGGAAACCTTCAGGGGCCCTTGAGGAGCCTGGCAGACCTGTCCCCAGGTTGAGAGGATACTTCTGCTCTTTCAGCATTGGGTACAACTCTTAGACAATTCATTAATATCCTCAGGGTAGATGCTTAATTAATTTTATTTTCCTTCTCATTCATCCTCTTTAAGTCCATACTCTTCTGATCTGGTTTCTTGATTAGAATTAACAAATAAAAGATTAAATTTATTTGGTAATGTGTTATCTAAGAGCATAAGAAATAATACTGCATATTTATGTGGTGGGCCATTCATCGATCTAATTCTTCACAAAAGGAGAATGCCATACTTCTGAAAGTCTTTTGTTTTTGATATTTTGTTCAATAAAACATGCATTTAAGTGCACAGATGGGATCAGGAAGCTGGGCAAAAATGTCCTATATGAACTTTCTCATTATTTCAGCATGTTTGCTCTTTGAGCAAATAATCTCACTTGTCATTTAGGAGCTTGGAGCACTGTGAGAGGCATTACTATCCCATGCTGTCATTCCTGCTAGTTATTTTGACTCTGCACCCAGTATAACTGAAGAAAGCTTTATTCAAGAGAACATCAACTTCACTTTCCATTGAACTATGGCCTTAAAAACCCGCTCTCTTAACTTCCTTTGGGGAGACATGTGACTGCCTTGTCAGCAAGCTACTTTTCCTGAATCTGAGTTATTTCCTTTCCTGCAAAGAAAAACTGCTATTATCACTTCCAATCCTTTTAGTAATGGCCCTTTTCATGTACCGTATATGCTTTTTTTTTTTTTTAAGTGAGTGTCTCTTCCTTTTTGCTTATTTGCCCAAAAGTTGTTTATCCTAAAGAAAAATGTAAGGATATAAGCACATTTCATGTATTCTTAAAATTCAGCATTTACAGAAATTTCTGATGCAAGAGATGGTTAAAATATCCAGTTTAAATATTGAAACATAAGAAAAACATGGTTTAGTTAAATCCAGCATCACCCAAGGATCTTCTAATATTTTTCTTTTTCTTTCCTTTTTTTTCAGGGGTGGGGACTGAGGATTAAACACAGGGGTGCTTTTACCACTGAGTTACATCCCCAGTCCTTTGCATTTATGTTTAATTTATTCCTATTTTATTTTATTTTGAGACAGGGCCTCATCACATTGCTGAGACTGGCCTTGAATTTATGATCCTCCATGCCTCGGCCTCCTGAGTCGCTGGGATCCCAGGTGCGTACCAATGCACCAGCTGATTTCTTTATCATAGAACATTCCTTTTTGGTTTTTATCCCTCTCAGTTTTTCACAACATTTAACATTGGAACTGCTTCTGCCTTGGTTGCCATTTTCTCCTGTGTTGACTTTGGATATTTTTTTCTCATGCTACCCTTTTCTCTGCCTTCTTTGCCAGTCCTTCTCCTCTTTTTTTGTTCGTTTGTCTGGTTTTAGTTTTGTTTTTTTCTTGGGGAAGGAGTGCTAGAGATTGGACTCAAGGCCACTCGACCACTGAGTCACATCCCCAGTCCTATTTTGTATTTTATTTAGAGACAGGGTTTCACTGAGTTGCTTAGTGCCTCACTTTTGCTGAGGCTGACTTTGAACTCGTGACCTCCTGCCTCAGCCTCCCAAACTGCTGGGAATACACCACGCCGGACCTCCTCCCTCTTTTGGCTCTTTACCTGCTCTCTCTTAGCTGCCTGCCTTCTGTCCACGTACTCTAACTGGACATTCTCTCAGACACTCACCTATCTTCAACCTCATCAATTCACTGGTTGTTCCCAGTGAAGTTATCCTGGACTGCTCTCCTGAACTTCAGGCCCAAATGCCTCTTGGAAAGCTCCTCCTAAATATTTGGCATCACCGTCAACTTAATGTGCCCCAAACTGAACTCCTTATCTTCTCAGCCACTCTTCCTGGGTTCCCTATCTCAGCAATGGTCTCTTCATCCACACCCAGACACTGGAACTTGAAACTGCCGCGTTACCCTCAATTTCATTCTCCTACAGAAACCTTCTCCTATCTGTTCCTTCTCTTCCTCTCTATTGTGCACTCAGTTCCTGCACTCACCAATTCTCCAGATAATCAGGGAGTTATCACCTAACTTCCTAGTTTCTTATCTTTCCCGTATTGATGCCAGAAGCTTATTATTAAAACAGCATTCCATATACTATTTTTTTATTTAAAATTTTTGATGATTCCCCATTTTATATACAGAACGATTCCCAAACTTCTTGACATATACTAGAAGGTCTTCTACCATTTAGACTCAATTGACCTAGTGGCCCAGTTTTCAGTATATTCTCACCATCTAACACCAAAGGCATGTGTACTAACCTCACCAGAATCTTTATGTATTTTTGTCCTCGCACATTCCTTTATTATCTCTGCTTGAAATGCTTTCCTCTATTTTCTTCTTCCTGCCTGATGATTGATGCTATTCTCTTTTTCCAGAGCCAGCTCCAAATACCATCTCTTCTTTGAATTCTTTCCCTATTGCTCCAAGAGCACGTTTTCTTTTCTTTTTGGTCTTGGGGATTGAACCCAGGGACACTTAACCACTGAGTCACATCTACAGTCCTTTTTTAAAATTTTATTTAGAGACAGGATTTCGCTGAGTTGCTTAGGACCTCGCTAAGTTGCCGAAGCTGGCTTTGAACTCACAATCCTCCTGCCTCAGCCTACTGAGCCACTGGGCTTATAGGCATGCCTCATCGTGCCTGGGAAGGCACATTTTCTTTTTTCTTTTTTTTTTTTTTTTTTTTTGCAGTGCTGGGGATTGAACCCAGGGCCTTGTGCTTGCGAGGCAAGCACTCTACCAACTGAGCCCTATCCCCAGCCCGCACATTTTCATTCCATCTTTCTCTCTCTCCCCTTAGTTACTACTTTTGTACCAGCACTCAGGGACCTGAATTGCAAATACTGTGTAATGAAAAAAGGCACTTAGAGAGCAGGGAATTTTTTCCTCTTCCTTGTGTTTCAGGAGTCTATTATCATGTCTGACTTTGGCAGGCATTTGGTTTTCATAAGTTAATTAAATTGAAGTAATGGGTAAAATTTTTTTTAAAAATCTTAGCAATGGATTAACAGATTCTGAATACCTATAACAAGTGTTTATATGTTTACGATCTATTTTCTTTCTTCTAAAGAACTTCATTTACTTTCAACCTAAAGCAAGCAATTAGTGGGACTCCTGAGATCAGCAATGAGGATCCAAGGTGAGAACAGGGAAGTAGTCAACACTTGAACAGAGAACCACTGGAGTTAGAGCCAAAGGTTCCTACAAGGTGACCAATGTGACTGGTGCATACCCACCACCATCCTCTCCATGAAAAGACTGAGAACAAGAAAAAGAGGGCAGACCCAGGGATCATTGGAATGCAGGGGGAATTTTTGAGAGGCAGTACCCTCTTCTTCCCTTGGGAAGGCAAATGTTGGTGGCTGGTCTTTCTCCCTGAAGCCTCCTTTCTTCTCTGAGAGAATCATTCACAAAACTGTTGGGTGATTTGGTTACCTAGTTGGGTATTTGTTGAGGAGAAGGACTTGTGGATTTACTTCTATGGGAATAAGGGAAGATCTAGTGAAAGAAAGGATGCAAGAGTCAGTGTGAACTCAGCCAGCTTAATGGCCAGGACAGGAGATTCTTGTGGTTGAAAGGATTCTACTTAGAATGTAAGTGGGCTTACCCAGTTGCCTTTCCAAGGCAGTTTCCCAACTGTAGCTGAACAGAGCTCTGAGTATACAACCAGAAGGGGTCAATCTAGATTTCCCAAGTCACTGGAGCTCAAAACACCCATATCTCCATACCTCAGAAAGAGCCAGAATTTGGAGGCCTCCCCTGCCCCCCTGCCAAGAGGACATCAGCAGTCAGGCTGTGTTGGCCAAATGAGTAGCAACCACCAGTAGGGAGTAGGTTTGGTAGCAGCCTATTAACATGACACCTTTTCCTTTCCCTGCCCTCCCTCTCACCTCAACACCCCCAAAGAGTTGTCCTAAAAAGGGAATGTGAGGTTGTGGAATATCTGCGATAGACCTTTGGTTAGGGAGTGTGCCCACTCATGCATGCACAGTGTGAAGCTGAGGAGTGGAGGATAAACTCGTATTTGATTTTTAAACTAGACTAAGTCCTAACATGCAAAAACAATTAGAAATGATGAAGCTGCCTCAGATGCCCTTGAAATCTACTATCCAGTGGATAATTAATGGTTGCTATAGTACAATTAGGAGAAATGATTTAGAAATATAAAAAGTTCACATTTCTCATTGACTTAAAACTGCTTAATAAAGTTAGGTGAACAATGTAACCATTGAAATTCATAGAATTTCTGTAAAGAAAGAACAAATTTCAATTCAAGTCACTATCAAAGCAAACCTTCCATGACCAATTTATCCATGTATCCAACAGAAAACACACATGCCATCTATCCCTAGTGAATTCTCTGGAGAACAGAGGCTGCTCAGAAGTCTCCATGAAGGATACTTAGGGATGTACAATTTTATTTTAACCCAAAGGGTTCAGAGTAGAAAAAAGAAGCAAAGATATATGTCATCCTCTGCCTAGACCACAGTTTCCAAGAGTACCCAGCCAGTTATAGGATGTGATGAACTTTTCTGGAACCAGTGAGAACCCAGATGACCAATAGAGTGGAAAGTAAGTTATTGTAAACCAGTGATATTTGGAAATGGTCACTGTGTTGGTTCTTTTGTTCTTATAAAAAGAAATGGAAGTTATTTCATGGTGCTACAGAATATTAACAGTTATTTTTCCCAAATAACTAGTTTTCTGCAGGAAAACTAGGTCATTCTTGAACTACTTTTGTAGAACACTTTCTCTGCTTTCCCAATTCTTCGTCTTTCATATTACATGCTGTGTCCCTTGCTGTTGACTCATCCTATCTGCCTCTATTAGTTTCAGTCTATTTTCTGGTCAATTTCTTGCTTTCTCAGATCATTTCCTCATCACCTTTCTGAAAGTCTGAAGTGAAATGCCATAATAGAAATCCTTGGTCCAGAAAATATTAGCCCACACGGTGATCACATACACCTAACCAGCGAGTGATCTTTGATTTTTTATTTCCTCCTTGAAAGTTGTCTCTTCTCCTCCTCTTCAATTTTCTATGATCCATTCATTTCCTCTTCTCTAAGACTCAGTTTATCTCAACTTCAGTATTCCCTTTGGCCAACTACCTAGAAACCTATATATGCTCTTCCTGGGGACATTCTTGACAAAAATGTATGTAATGTAATACAAACATACATGTGAGAGACATCAATAATTATTGTATTTTTGCTCCAGAATATTTTTATTCATAAAGATTCTGTTGATGTTAGAAGGAACTGAACAATCAGAGGTAGGCAAGTATAAGAACTGCTTAAGATGC
This sequence comes from Sciurus carolinensis, assembly GCF_902686445.1. Taxonomy (NCBI): domain Eukaryota; kingdom Metazoa; phylum Chordata; class Mammalia; order Rodentia; family Sciuridae; genus Sciurus; species Sciurus carolinensis. Next base: position 34,049,438 of record NC_062218.1, read on the forward strand.
TAACTGTCACTTAATCCTTAACTTGATATGAAGTTACACTGTGTGGATTTAATGTTGAACTTCTAAACAATTCAACAAAGAGGAGAAAAGACTGGTTATAATGACAAGTAGTGAGTTGCTTTCCCTAACTTTCTCCCCTCTTGGTTTTCAAATGGGCCCAAGCAGTTTGAAAAACCAGAATGTACTGAACAGATAAGTAATATTGACAGCATCAATATAACTTATTTTGTAAGAGTAGGCACATTTTGGTGAGGTTGTTATAATGACTCTTTTGTATGCCCTGGAAGTTACATTTTAAACATTCATTTCCATAGGAGACTTTGGGATTGCAATATATAACACGAGACACGCTTCATTACATAGTGATAGAAGTCATCGTGAAATACTGTTATGCATTGCAAGCTTCTGGCAATTTATTCAAATATCTAAGAGTTCTTTTTCCCTTCTGATTTAAAATATAACATGAAGGCTTTACATTAAAATGCACATAAAAGCTGCTGGTATCTGTAAATATTTTAGTCTTTAATTGTGCCCTGATCCCAGAAATGAAATGGAGAGAATGTTGACTTAATTTCAGAAATCGCCTGGATCTAAGAATCCACCCAATTTCTTTGTCATGACAGCTCCCCCTGCTGCTTCAGAGTGACAGCTGCATGATCCTTTGCCCTTTTCCTTTCAACTTTTCAGGGACTCTGGAAACATGGCTGGAAAACATTATCCTCAACTGAACCATAGCCAGGAAAGTCTCAGGAGGGAATTCTTTCCTGACATAAAATTAAACCTGGCTTCAGCATATCTTAGGGGGGGAAAGGAGGAAAACTTACTGTTGATGTTTCTTGGCTTGGCTTTCTTTCTGTTCTTAAAGCAACATTATTTTAAAAATCTGCAATGAAACCTGTCATCTGCCAAGTCAGCTGATCTTTCAGCCTCTCTCACCTCATTCTTGGTCCTATCCTGTTCTGTCCCTTTACTTCACTCAATTTTGTTTTTCTTTTAGTGAACAGACACCATTTAACTAACCTGTTGGAGCAAGCAGATGTCTTCCTATCTCCTGTGGAAGGGAAACTGAAGCTAAAATCCCACAGAGGTCCAGGCACTGTGGCACTGATATGGTGGTTGTTGGAGCTTTCGAGTCACAAAGTACCCAGGTCTCCAGGTATGTTGGCCCTTCTGCTTGTCAATCGATGCTGCACGGTTCCAGAACTGCTTCAGAAACAACTGACCCTAGGCAATGTATTTTCAGGTCCAACTGGATGTGCTACTGGTGAGAGCAGAACATGTGGCAGGTGGAACTGGAGGAGCTTGTGCCTCTCTCTGCCTGTGATTGATGGTGCAATAAAGATTATGTGATCTGGTGCTGCTGGTAAGAAGGTGGCAAGTTATTTATTCACCCAAGGGCTTATGTGGTTAGAATCACTGAGTTAGAAAAATACAATTGCCTCCTTTAGGGCATCAGGTCCTTGGTGGGTGAAAGGTTTCTTGCATCTCTAAAGTTTTTGCCAAATCAGTACTGATTTTAAGTCATCCCTTTTTCTGACATGGCTTCATTTTTTGTTCCCATCAAAAATGATAATTTAAAAACAGTCTGTTAATGTGTGTGGAAGGAAAATGAGCCCCTGTCCTGCAAAGCTTTGCAGGGTACCGACAGCATTGTAGGTTCTTAGGTGCTCAGGCTCTGAACCTACTATCCTCATTGAAATGTAATAGAATGCTCTGTTTGCTATCAAATAGTCAATCTGTATCCTGTGCAAACCAGGAAACAGCATGTCGCACAGTCTGTACCCAGTTAGGGAGTGACTGAGCAGAGACTCTAACATACTGGAGCAAATGCTTATGTGATCTGGTTTAAGATCTGTTTTCCTTTTAAAAGGAAACATTGCTTTCAATTGGCTTCTATGAGATACTACTTTTTGAAGATTCAAGTATTATCTATTACAAATTGAAAATGTAAATATATCAAGATGAGAGCATAAAGTAACATGTTGCAGTGAATTGCATTTTTAAAGGGAGCCACTAGGACACCCAGCCAGGCCCTGAGGATAGGAATCACATTCTGATTAGGAATGTGGTGGTTTACAGAAGATGGATTGAAGGAAGGGTTGGGCGAGAGGCAGAGGATTTTGTCTGGAAGGGTCAGAGCAGGTCATAGGTCAGGAGATCTGGGCCTCCTGGAGACAACACAAGAGGGGGTTGGCCAGTGGTACTGAAAATTGTAGGTTCTTCTGAAGAGACGGAGGGTAGTGGGCTCCAAAGATAACTTTGATTCATCTTTCATAGCTTTCTGAGACCAAACCTGAGAACTGGCCCTATCTTCCCCAATATCTGGATACTTACAAAGTGATTTGACAGTCCCTGATCCTGACAAGTGCTTTTTCTTTTCCATCTGCTTGCGAAGATCTCAGAATAAAGACTACAAAGCTGGGTCTTGGGGTGGAGGGCACAATTAAGTTCCTGGTGTCTTTGACGTATCTGGGGCCTGCCATCATCTCCAGGCTGGACCATGTGATAATCTTCTTTTTATTCCCTATTCCAAATTCACTTCTATTCCAAAAGAGAAACCCAATGGTGATACGGGCCTACTAAAAGTATTTGATATCTGTATTTGCTCAACTGTGTACTGTGGATAGATTCATTTACCTTTACCAACTTTTTATCCCTCCTTCCCACGAAGGGAGCATAATCCACATCTATCACAACAGGTGTTCGAGAGCCTCTGTGTGGAGAGAGGCAACCTTTGCACTACTGAGGACAGGCTAGACCACGCAACAGACTCTAGCCAATGGATTATGAGTAGACATGACATATAGCTTGCTTACAGCAGAAGCTTCAAAAATCATAATGTGTTTCTGCTAGTCCTTTTCCTTGGGAAACCATGTTTCCCAAATTAGGGATTACTGTTTCAGTCTGACTCACAAAATAAGGTGAGGTGGCACATAAAATCGAGTCATAGCAGCTGATCCACAGCCACCAACACATGAAACAAAAGAGAAACAACTGGGTGTTCTCATAAGCCACTGATACTTGAGGTTTGCTTATTACAACAGAAAAACTGATTAACTGAATGCTGGCATTAACTGAATTCCCTGGCACAGGCTATCTGCAACCTGCCTCTTTAGACTTAAATGCAACTACAACAGCCTAAGTACCATACACTCTGCAGACCTTGAAACATCTCCATTTTCTAGCCTTTGCATTTCTGCTATTATTCTCCTAGCTCAAATTGCTGATCTACTTTGGAGGTCTTTATAGCTCAAAATATATCTCACACATGACATGTTTCTGATTGCCTTGGATCGAGATGATTTTTCCTTCACTTGAATTCCCACAAGCATTCCATATTTCCCTGGCTTGTCACTCCATTTGTTAATAATAATAAGCAGTACTCTTTATTGAGCAATTTATCCTATACCAGATATTGGTTTTTACCTATTGTGTTTAATTTGGATACACCATGATGGGCTAAAATGAAAGAGATTTATTAGAAGTAGGGAAAGGCTGCTGAGAATAAAAGAGGAGGGAAAGGCAGGAGCCTTCATTCCATAGTGAGTCTGATGCTCCTGGAAGGAGGTGAGGGAGGGAAACAGGATTAGGTAGGGAGAGTTTCAGGCTGCAGTGACATTCCAAGAAATGTCCCACCAAGCCAGTGGGGATACTTCAAGTCAAACTCATCTTTAAGGGGGATTCAGTATTTCATGGAAATGGCCTGCAGTGGTCTCCCAGTATAATGTTTCCCTGACTCCTAGGAGCTCTGTGGAAACGTGGAGGTGAAAAGAACAGTAGTTGAGGCTCCTGATCCTTTGTTTCTTATGGCCATCATGATTACCTTTGTCCCCTGAATCTTTACAAGAACTAGATAAGATCAAGCTTATTATTTATTTATCTTTCTTCCAACATCTAGCCCTTTTTATTTTGAGACAGGGTTTCTCTAAGTTGCCCAGGCTGGCCTTGAACTTGATCCTCCTGCCTTAGCCTCCCAAGTGGCTGGGATTACAGGTGTAGGACGCTACACTCAGCAAATGTCAAGGTTATTATCATTCCTGTTTTAAAGTAAGGAAACTGAGACATAGATTAAGAAACTCTGTTTCCATCATTCAGCTAGTAAGGGAAGGAGCCAAAACCCGTTTTCTAAACCATTACGTGACTTCAGCTTTGGTATTCGTTAAGTGCGTGAATGAGTAAGTGCACTGTGGCATTGCCTGTGAGGAGGTGAAATCGGAGAGGCCCACGCCTCTGTTTTTGTTGGACTCAGAAATGCACACTCTACCCTGTCACTCTGGGGGGCACCTATCTCACAGGAATGCCCTGAACCGCACACAAGCCCTCCCACATCTGCAGGCCAGGGAGTGGAACTGGATGACTGCTGCTTACTGTTCTGATAAAATATTCTGAAATATTTATGAATAAAACAGTTCATCAGAAGTGCTTCCAAACACAAGGCTCTCGTGTTTGTCCCTGTAATCCTGGAGCCATTATTCCGCATCCATTTCCTGCCGAGTCTAATAGTTGGCACGTTGTTAATCTTTCAGTCTGCTACATTATGCCCATGCTTTTGGTTCTATGAATACACACCTCTTTATTTTTTCCTAGGAAATTCATTTAATTTTTTTTTTTTTTCTTGCTCTGTATCCACACTTCCCATTAAGGAGAAGTTGGCTGAGGGAAATCACCAAGGACAGACTTAAATAGAGGGTTGGTATTTTAGAAGAAGACTTAAACCACTCCTTACTCCCAAAAACAAATAAAGAAGAATAAGGATCTTTTAGGGTTGGGGTGAGCAGAACATCATTTCCTATTACCATATAAATCAAGCATCTTTTCCTTTGGGCCCACTTTAAAATAAATATGTAGGAATGAATATTGAAGATAGGTTTCTTTTGCTGTGGTGAGTGGGTTTACGTGGAATACTGGCATGTGGCAATATCAAAAGACTTTCCAGGCTAAACACCACCTGCAAGAATCCTCAGCAGGGAAAAGCTTAAAGACCCAAATAAGCAAGCTTACAACAGGCCCTCAATAGGCCTTTTCACTGATCACTGTGTCCCTGAGCACGGTGTGTAGAATTTTATTTCTCAGTTTAGGGTCACGATTTGCCATGGACTATGATCGACTCTCCTATGAGCACTTTTAACTGATTTAATAAGCAAGCCTAGTTAGTGGGTCTATTTTTAAAACAGCATGTTCCCTCTACTGTTAATTTACAAGTAATTCACTAGGGAAAGGTTTTTGTTTTCATTTGTTTTCCCTGCCTTTGGGAAAATAACCTCTATCAGGCGTCATGACATTTCTGGTTATTCTTAGGTTTTTGAAAAGAAACCCCAAATTGTTTAGCTTACAACATATAGTCTCATTTTTAGAAATTGGGATGTTCTGCATAATAAGATCAATGTATGTTAATATGTTATTAATTGATTCGTATGTTAATTAGCACTGCAAATGGCTTTCAGAAATGAGACTTGCCTTTGCTTGGCCAGAGCTGGTCTTTCCTTGGTGAAAGGAGTGGGATGGGCTTCTTGCTTCCTGCCTACCTTTCAACAGCCTTTCGACTTTGGGGCTGAGGAAGGGAAGGGAGAGGGAGCCAGTTGCCATGGCTGTTGTTTGGTATCATGTTTTCAGGGCTTCACAAATATTCTTCCAGGAGCCCCCAACCTGCCCGACCCCTCAGACAGTATCAGACACTGCAGGCGGCTCTGCCCATGGTTATGATCACCCCTCTGATTTTTTTTTTTTTTTCTTATGTTTCATTCTCATTATGTCTCATGCTCTGTCCAGATGGTTCTGCTGTGATTCTGGCAGAAGTAATTTTCTTTTTAATTAAATTTATTTTTAAGCTGATACATAACAACATAAAAATTGTACATTGCACATCTTTTTTAGGGTCTTATAAAATGGCCCCTGTCTGGCATTTCTTCCTGAAAGTCTCCACCTGGCCTCAGACATCATAGTCCTGACTGACCATCAGAGGGAATGAAGTTATTTCCTATTTGCGGATCTTTCTGCTCCCACAGGACTCCAACAGGGTCTCTTGCTTTGGTATGCGTCAAAGGAGTTTCCAGAACTCCAGGCAACAAAAGCATTCTCATGGAAACAACTCTCACTAGGCTCCAAGTGAGGAGGTAGGAGTCTCCCTCCTTCCTCCCGCTCTGTGGGGTGGAAAGTGCAATACACCTGTCTCCAGCCACAGTTTTCTCACAAATCTTCCTTGTCATTTCCAGTGTGGGGAATCTTTTTACCCTTGAAATGGGTGAGAGATCCAAAGCAATGAAACTGTTCTGAGTGATTTCCTTTTAGATTTCTCTATTCAACATTCTTTGTTCCTTTGAGCATTCTGCATCTTCTCCGCAAATGTCCTTGTTTTATACTTTGTATTTTACTAAGTACTGTATCCAAAACATGTGACTTCTCCAGGGCTTAGCTTCCTTCAGGCGCCTTGTTCCTTTATAACATTTAACCTCTCCTGGTCTTCCCTAATCCCTCCTGTTTCCCATCGTATTTGGGATGGGTCTTTTATCTCTTGGAACCTCCCTCTTTGGAAAGAAGCCGTAAGGACTTCTTCCAATGTATTTATGTTGTGTTCTCCTTCCCTATCACACTAGGGTGTTTTATTACACTGCCAATTGGAAAGGGTCACCTTGACCCAGTAGGGAGAGTGGATAGTTTGTCATTGTTCTTCATCTTTTTACTGTTTTTATATTTAGGCAAAATCACTTTTTGCGAGCTAAATCTTTTAATCCATTTGTTAGTAAATATTTCAGACCAATGAAAGCAAATAAAGAGAGATAAAAATTAGTATGAGATCCTAGAGACCACACCCATCTGGCGTCTTTGACAGCCCTTAGTACTGATAATGAATCCATGGGGTGAGAAACACACTTCGAAAATTCCTACTTTGAATCCGAGAACTATGTTTAAAATGGGAGTCAATCATGGAGTGATTTAGGAAAGGACATGTGCCCTACAATCCTTTGGAAGTCAGACCTCACAGCGCCTGGGCTACTTCCTCTATGGACAGCCCAGTGAGGGCCAATGGCTGCAGCCCACATTCCCCGCTTGGACTTCAAAATGGCTGCCTCTCCATGAGCCCTTAGCATACCTTGGAATTTGGTTTGTCCATTTCTCTAAAATCCAGGTTTCTGAAAAGGGATCTTCACAAAGAAACTCATAAAGGCAGCATTTTCTCCGTAACCAGAAAACAAAGACTAACAGCCCTCAAAACTTTTTTCTGTCGGTATGATGCTCATGGCATTTGAATGCCATTCCTTAAATCCCTGAACCAAAGGCACAATTGAGACTTTCACCCCAATTATGCTTCTGGCCTTTTGAATCTTGATGTTAGCCAATACGTTATTGCTTTGGGTTTTCAAAAGGAGATCCAAAATTCAACTTTACCATTTCCGTGTTGGTTTTTTTCTTGCAGGTGTGTTAACTCTGTGTCATGGAGCCATCACCGGCCCAATGTGGAGAAAAGGACCATCCCACTCCCAAGGGAATACAGAAAAATTCTCAAAGATGTTGAGACTTCATGGCTATGTATGTGGAGTAGATAAAGTGCTACTTTGGGAAGACTTGCTGACCGGATGACTACTGTTTGGATAAGCAGAAGGATTCTTGAAGAGCAGGGGGAAAAGACTCATAAGTAACACAAAAGGAAGAAAACAGTCTCTTTCTCTCCCCTCCTGACTTCTTCACTTGGTAACCCTGTAAGGACTTGTATTTGCTGTGTGGGACTCCACAGACTGCCTTAAGGACACATCCTAGTGAGACCCTGATAAGTCACACAAGAGGCATGATTAGGGCCTGAATGTCCTGGACCCACAGAGATTTGAATGGATTACTTTGCACTGCCTAAGATTTACCCATAAGAGGAACTACATTCATATCTGAGTAGAACGAATAGGCTCGGGGGAACCTGGTGTGCTTTCTTACAACCCACAGCTCCTTGATTGTTGAGCAATCTAAAGAGAACTGAAATTTTAAGCTTTTCCGCAAAAAGGACAAATGACTAGTGCAAGCTGTGGAAAAAGTTCTCAGCAGGAGCTTACTCCAATTGACCTCCCTTGGACATTCGGACTGGCAAGAACCCTCTATAGAAAGCAGAAAAAAAAAAAAAAAAAAAAAAAAAAGTTGTTTCAAATAATCACTACTTTTAGAAAGCAGCCATTTTAAATTAAAATTTACTTCCAAAGGATGCTGGACAAAGGATTATTTACAATTAACATTTATTAATTAATATCTCTCCCTCTTTTTCAATACTAGGGATTGAACCCAGGATCTTGTATTAGAGAGGCACTCTACTACTGAGCAACATCTTCAGCCCAGTAAGCTTTAATGCAGAAACATCTTAAAGCCAGAAAGAGAGAAATCAAGGCTTTTCAACAGGAGTGAAGCCTACCTATTCTCTCCTGACTCCTTTATTTTCTTTCTTTCTTTCTTTTTTGTGATGCTCGGATGAAAGCCAGGACCTTGCACATGCAAGGCAAATGCTCTACCACTGAGCTGCGTCCCCAGCCCTCAAACCTACCTTCTCCACCAAGAGCCCTTGACCATTCTGGCTCTCTTCTCTCCTTTTATATATTTATTTGTACATGCAATTTGGGACATAAATATGTACTCCCTTGCATTGTAAATGATTGTTTTGTATGTTGTATCTTAACTCCTCAGGGAATTAGAATGTGTTATATGTTTACTATCCTGCCCGGGGTTTCCTGGCTTCCTACCTGGCACAAGCAGGTCCTCAGAAAATCTTGGTTTGTTGGTGAGTGATTGACAAGTCACAGTGATTGTCAAATGTATTGAAGTGCCTCATGCCTCAATCTTGTTCTGCTTCTGTCAATTCCATTTTGATGATATTGACCACAGAGGTAGATCAGAATGTAGCTTGCAGAGATGCTTAGGAGATTGTTGACAATTCTGCATTCCTGGTAAATGGGCATAATCTGCTTAAGAGACTTAAACCTGACCTATAGGTGGAATAGGTTTATACTTTTCCTTCTTTGTCAATGAGGAAAAAAAAAATTTTTTGTGCCTACAATATTCCCATGCGATATAATATAAAGGAGTTTAACTTTGGATCATTCACCTCTCAGTTCTGCTATTTATTGGTTGTGATCTTGAAAAATCCTTCAACTCTAAGTTTCACTTTTTAAAGTCTCTAAAATCATGATGATAATAAGGTTAGAATAAGCAATGAGTGATCTAATGCTTGTGAAATGTTTGGCATATAGAAAACAATGATTGTAAATTTTTTTAAAGCATTGCAAATTTGTCATAACTTTACAACCATAAATGACTTTAAAAATTATAATTGCTAGGTGAAATGGCACATGCCTGTAATCCCACTGACTCCAGAGGCTGAGAAAGGAAGATTGAAAGTTTGAGGCCAGTCTGGGAAACTTAATGAGATCCTGTTTCAAAATAAAATTTAAAAGGATCTGAGGATATAGCTCAGTGGTAGAGCACCTCTGTTTTAATTCCTAGCACCCCACCCTCCACACACGAACTTCAGACTTGGGGCTGGGGATATAGCTCAGTGGTACTTACTTAGTGTGCACAAGGCACTGGGTTAAATCTCTAACACTGCCAAAGAGAAAAGTTATAATTGTTTTCATTTTGCAACATAGTGAAATGGTAAAAGTATAGTTTTTGGAGTCAGGAATTAAATCCTGACTGCCAAAAGTCAAAGGTTGGATGCTTTCTGTCATATGTGAAAGTTAGAGAGAGAGAGAGAGAGAGAGAGAGAGAGAGAGAGAGAGAGAGAGAGAGAGAGAGAGAAGTAATCATCATAATTATCATCATCAAAGTAGCTTCAAACAAAAAGGTGGAATATGAAAACTGAAGGAAGATCAATAGGTAGAGGAAGGGGATCCAGAGGGAGGGAGAAAGGGAGGATAGGAGAAAGTACTGAAGAATGAAATCTACCAAATCATGCAATGTCCATGTGTATTATACCACAGGAAATCCCATATATGTGCACACATATGATTATTATATACATGTATAACAATAGGTACATATGACTAATAGTACATATGACTAATGACTAATAATAGAAAAAATAATAACAATAGGAGGGAGACCAATAGGGTGGAACAAGCAGATTGCAGGGGAGGGATGAGGGAAGAGAAAGGGAAGTTACAGGGAACCGAGACTGATAAAATTATGTTTCGTGCATGTGCAAATAAGGAATCCCATTAGTATGTATGATTGTAATGCACCAATAAAAAAAATCCTGTCTGCCTCTTTCTGTGTGAATTCAGCAAATAGACTTCTTATTTGTTCAATGGGGCTCGTGACTGTCATAAGATCGTGGTGAGTGGGGCAGGCCAGTGAGTCAATATTCTAAAGATCTGCTGCTCAGACTTCCTGCAGGAGAAAGGATGTGAAACCCCAACTGGGTACTTTGAGAAGAGTTGAAGAAAGTGACAGTACAAAGTTGTGAGCAGGGTTAGAGGAAGCTGCAACAAGTTTGGCACTGTGTCCTTGGGTGGGTGAAGGAGAGGGCCACACCCCTCCCTCAGTCCCCACCCCTCTAGTCTGGAAGGGGTGAGTGGAGAGGGTGATGCTAGAATCTGGAAGGACAGCATTGTAGGGAACAGGGAATAAGAAAGCCATTCGGGATCCTTATAGTATGTCTGGACAGAGTAGGGGCAGAAAGTGGATACAGAGGGACCTAGGAAAGGACAGCACAGAAATGATTAGTAAAGTGCCTGCCCAGTGTAATAGCCTTCAATAAAATATTTTATCTCTTAAATAAAATGTGATATATAGTGTTTATGATCTTGAAACTATGACCTATTTTTTCTGTACCCCAATGAACCAAAAGAGTACCTTTTTTGTTTGTTTGTTTTTATTTTTGTTTTTTGGTAGTGCTCTAGATTGAACCCAGCACGCAGCACTAACCAGGTGAGGGCTTTACTACAGGGCTACAGTCCCAGTCCCAGTATCTGGTTTCATATGCTTTGTGGAATCAATGTGATTAGAATGTCACTTCTTGCCAATTCACCAGTCTTCTTGCAGAGGCCCCACACTCAGGAGGCAGGGGCAGAACTTCTTAAGGCCCTGCTGGTCTGCCATTCTACAATGGGAGAGAAATATGCTATGTAATGAAGAACTTCCCTGACTGTGATAAAGTGTCTTGGCCTTCCCACTTTCCAACTATGTTATCTAACATTCCTTATCAAAAATAAAATGGCCATTGCATTAGGAAATGGTCTTCTAAACATTGGCATATGTTTAGCGTCTGTCTTCTGCCCTTTCTATCTATCTATCTAATTTTTTTTTCTGTACTAGGAATTGAATTCAGGGCCTCATGCATCTTAAGCAGGTATTTTGCCACTGAGCTTCATCCCCAAACCTTATAAATTTTATTTTGAAACAAGGGTCTTGCTAAGTTACCAGGGCTAACTTTGAGTTTCGGATCATCATCTTTGCCTCAGACTCCGGTAGCTGAGATTGCAGGCGTGTGCCACCATGCCAGTCTACACTCAATTCCTGAGAGATCTCACCTAGGCTCATGAATTTAAGTGGCATTTATAACCAGAAGACAGCAAGGCCACACCCTGCCCTGTACATCGCAATAGCACATCCCATGCCTACTTACAATTGTCTTTGGGGTGTTACACATCTTAAACTTGATTTGTCCCAAACCACACAGTCAGTTCTGCCTTTTTTACCAACCCTCTCTCAACCCCGCTCAAGTGCTTGCTCCCACCCATTCTATTCAGGGCATCTAAGCATCTTTGTCGGTGCTTAGATTTAAATCTCACCTGCATCCTTGACCCCTCTCTTACTCTTACCTCAGATCCTCTGGAGTCAGACATAACTGGGTCCACTGACCCATCATATCAGCTCTTTCTTTGAGACACATTTCATACTTTTCACCACCTCTAGCCCTGGTCTGAGCCACTTTCATGTTTCAGCTGGAATAATTTGGGTTAACATTCTCTGCATGATCTTGCCACTCCCACCACAGTTTTCCCCTCCCCTACAACATAGTCATAGTCTCCGCAGAGATTTTTGGAAATATAAGTCAGACCATATCATTTCTCTATTCTGAACCCTAAATTGCTTCTCTCCTCACCGCAAGTCAAAGTCCTACCATGTCCTCCAAAGTTCCTCAGCAATCTGTGCTCAGAGTCCCACTCTCAACGATCTGGACTCATCTCTTATCCCTCTATCCTTAATTATGCTCCAGCCACACTGGGCTTCCCAACTGTTCCATGAACATGGTATGCATTCTCCCACCTGGGTAGGTCTTCCGTCTTTGCTGTCTCCTCAGCCAGGTCCTCTCCCTTCTTCCCCAAGGTAGCCTGCCTCTTCCTACTTTCACCAGGTTTGCTCAGTACCTTCTGTTCAGAGAGGCCTTCCCTGACCCCACAGATGAGGTGGCATGCTCACGGCCCTTTTTATTCTGCTTCCCTGATTAGTTTTTCTCCTTGATAACATCATCCCCTTACATAGAGTCATACTCATTTCTTTGTGCTTAGTCTGCTTCCTCTGGCATACCAGCTCCAGGAGGTCAGGGACTGGGTCTGTTTTACTTACTGCTCTATGCCCATAGCTAGAACAATGGATGAGGTAACTCTTAACTCAAAATTGTTAGCAAAGTTAACACCTGATGGTCCATTGTAGTTTTTCAGTTTTTCTAATACAAAATAGATGTATTCTGGGATTCTGGGCTAGACTGTTAATTATTAACTTACTTTAGATTCCGTTTTCAATAGAAGTGTTTATAAATAAAGTAATAGTAAATTGTTTTTTGTTAAAGGAAATTTATTTTCATGTATAAAGTTTTTTTTTACATGTAAGTTTTAAAATACAAACATTAAGAGCATGACGACTTCAATGAAATGAGCTCATACTGATGAAACTATCTTGAAGTACTTGTTTGTTCTCTTCCTGCCATTCTTTCCCTCCCACTATACTTATAAATTTAATTTAAAATGTTTAAAGGAATTTTTCCATGTTTTTATTGGTACCTTATAAATAATGGTGGGATTCATCATCACACATGCATACAAGCACATAATGTAACAATATAATTTGGTTAATATTGTTCCCCAATACCTCCCCTTTCTCTCCCCTCCTACCTCCCCTGGTCCCTGTCCTCCACTCTACTGATCTGATCTCCCTTCTATGTTCATGAGATTGATCTCCACTGTCCCCACCACCAAATTTCCTTTGGTTTTCCTTTCTAGCTTCTACATATGAGAAAAAACACACAAGCCTTGACTATTTGAGTTGGGCTTATTTTGCTTAGCATAATGCTTTCAAGTTCCATTCATTTTTTCAGCAAATGGCATAACTTCATTCTTTTTTATGCCTGTCATTCTTTTTGAGACAGAGTAACTTCCATTGCTTCTGGATTTGGAGGTAGAGAGTGCACTTTATAAAACTGGTTACTCCATTTACAAAGCTATTCCACTTCCCTCCAGCAGAAGCCATTTGGGTGAAATGCAAGAATAGGAACAGAACAGGAACACTGCAGTGATGAAATTGGATTATTTCTGCAGTTTGCTCAAGTGTTTCCATTTTTTTATACATAAATAATTCCTACATACATATCCCTAAGAGCCAGAGTATCTCATAATGGCATAACACAAAATTTCCTAAGCAATGCTCCAAATAAATACAAGCATCCACAAGATATTAACTGAATTTCCTAAAAGGAAATGTTCCATGGTCAAATCAATTTAGAGAAGTCTAGGTGAAACAAGGTTAAATAGGTTCCACATTACAAGTGTTCTTGGGTTTTTTAACATAATAACCTGTGTCATGGTTCTTCCAAAGAGAAACCATACATATATATGGAATGTTCCAAACTTACTTCACCACAGAACCTGTTTTTACAGACTCTTGGCTTCCACTGAGCACATTTTTGAACATCCAGAATAGTTTAGAAAGATTTGCTTTAACCTTCATTTGATCCTCTAAGTTGACTGGAGGAATAATTATCCCCATTTTACAAATAAGATAGATGATACTCTCAGTGTTGGAATGAACTTTCTGTATGGGTCAAGAGTTAAAATTATGATCTTTATTTTAGAATTTCAATTTTTATTCCACTGTACCATATAGCCATCTGTATTTGTTTCCTAAGTGGCATTATATGTTCTGGTTTCTTTTGCGCTCCTATAAGAGAATATGGAACACTCCATAAATTATAAAGAAAAGACTTCTCTTTTTCAGAGGCTGGGAAGTCCAACAATAAGGTGCCCGCATCAGATGAGGGCTTTCTTGCTATGTGGGAACATGGTGGAAGACATCACAGTGCAAGAGAACACTCAGGAGTGCAGGAGCATGGGGCCAGGAGCATGTGCACCAGAGACAGCTGATTAAGTAGCAAAACCACTCCTGCCATAACCAACCCACCCACAGCCACAACACTAATCCATTTGTGAGGGTGGAGCCCTCATGCAGGTCATAGTGGCAGTTAAACTTTAGTATGAGCTCTGGAAGGGACATTCAAGACACAGCACCATGACAAATCACCATGGATTGCATTGCTTAAACAAAAATATTTTCTCAGTTCTGGAGACTCTAAGGGAAAATCTGTTCCATCCCTATTTCCTTGCTTCTGGTGGTTGCCAGCAATATTTGAAGTTCTTGGCTTGTCACTAATTTCCACTCCCTCCCTCCCTCCCTCCCTCCTTTCCTTTCTCTCCCCTCCTTCCCTCCCTTCAATGCTAGGGATTGGACCCAGGACTCAAGCATCAAGCCTGCGAAGCATGCACTCCACCACTGAGATATACTCCAACTATATCACTCTAGTTCCTAACTCATCTTCACATGGCTTTCTTACCTCTCTCCATGCCAACTTGTAATGGGCATGATGCAAGAAGTTAAATATTGTTATATATGCTGATTTTTTTCTGGTTATTTCTTACAGCAGCATGAATAAGCTTACTCTAACCATTATTACTTGATTGTACTAGGATCACATACTGAAAATTAATTTCTAGCAAATTTATGTAGATGACTTTTGAATTTATAGAATTGGTCCTTCTGAGCTATCAAGTTATGCAGTAAGAATGGTAAAATGGTTCAAACACATTTTCTTTCCCTCCTCACTGTTGTTATCCAATTTTAGAAAGTGCTTTCAAAGACATTTTATGAAGTCTTCCATGTATCTGTTCATACTGTTCAGAAGAGTTTCACCAAGTTCTTTAGGTGCAAATATAACTTTGTCATTCAGCATTAGGATTTCAGTAGTGGTTGGATAATCGTTAAATGAAGTTATAATTCCTTCCAAGGACCCTACATTTACTATTCAAGTAATATTAACAGCTACCATTTATTAGGTGTTTAGTGTGTGCTAGGTACTCTATTTTATGCTTTACCAACTTTATTAAATTATTTCTCATGGCAGTCCTATAAAGGTAGATATTCTTACTATCCCCAATTTACTAATAGGGATAAATTCAAATAGCTAAGAAAATCCAGATTTGAATCTAAGTCTGTGCCTGTGACCTCTGATTTCAATGTCTTGGCAGCAACCAAGTTGGAATTAGGATCCAGATCTCTGAGATGGTCTTATTTTGTCTAAGGGATACTCAGTTGACTCCTTACACTGGGCTCTGGTGTGGGAGACTTCCTTGAATGATGGGGCTGAGAGCTACTTCCAGAGGGTCCTATTTCTGGAGATGCCTGTGTCTGATTCCAGTTGTGTCTGTGAAACCCTTTGGTAGTTGTTTGGCTCAGAGAGTCCAAAACATTCTTGGATGTGTGAACATGATGGAGAGGAGAGGAAGTGGGTCATCCCATTGTTCTCTTTCTCTCCTCTTCTTCTTCTTCATCCTTCCTTCTTTCCACATGTCCCCAGTGTCTATTAGTCACGGAATCACCTCCACCCCACTTGTATTCCACCAATAATCCCCTTAGGGAATACATAGCTCACATCGGATACAATGGGTCAAAGCAATCATCCATGGCAATACCACACTACCATCTGTGGTCACAGATGCCTCACAGCTGATTCCTACTCAATTTTCGGTGACTTTATGAAGTTGTAGTTCATGTTCAAAAACAACATCACCCTTTTTAATGTCAAACGCCAAAGCTTAGATACATACCTCTGCAACTACTTGATTTTCTTACTCTTTCCAAGCTTTTAAAAATATGCACATGCACAATTATCTTGAGATAGCATATTCTAAAATTTTTCTCTGTTGCACAGTTGAAGTTTGTCAAAAACTTATTTATGTTCATAACGATGTGAACTCATCTCCCTTAATAATCAAGGGCTTGACAATCAAAACCAGTTTGCATTTAAACACATTAATTCATAAGGCAAACACTGAAGGCCAGCGTGTCCGGGGCATGTGGGAACTGGGTGTTGGGTATGTACTCTAAGCCAGAGCAGCTCTGTGTGTCTATGCAGCTAGTGCCTCTCTAAATGTGTCTGAGCAGGGAGCCATGAAGAGCTGAGGTCCTGCCTAAACCTGCGTCCCTACAATGAGTCTTGTTGCTGGAACAGTGCTGTGTTCACCCGGAGGAAGACACACACTTTGTTCTCACAAAAGCACTATTGAGAGGCTGAGGTGATTTGGAGGGGATGCCTGTTTTCTGATTTAGTCCTCTGTATACATACAGGCTTCTGCATGGAAGCTTGAAGCTCTAATTTTTCTAGGACAAAGTCTAATGTTTACATTAGGATCCAATGTGGAGTCTCTGCTTGAACATTTGGCAGCTTATTTATCATTAGTTATTTGAATTTACCAGAGTTCTGTACAGTATTCTAGGTCCTCTGTACTCATAGACTCAAAATGGTTGTGATAATGGTTTTCTAATGATTTTCAGGGTTTCAATGGTTTTTACGTTCTGCACCATTTGAGACCTTCTCGATGAAACTGTTGGAAAGATGTGATCTTCTATTTTGAGATTTCTTTACTGGAAAGGTTTAATTCTAGGGTTGTTGCAGCTATCCTTACCACTTCCAGCATCCAGCCAGCAGGAAAGAAAGGAAGAAAGGAAAGAGAAAGAAGAGAGGGAGAAGGAAGAGAGGGAGATCTAATGAACCCAATGCATTCAGGTCCTGTATGGGGCCATTCCTGAACTTATCACAAAAGACCCAATAATTCCTGTTTCACTTAAAGTAGTTTGAACTAGACTTCCATTGTTTGCCTGACACTTTTCAGACAAGTACAGTAAGAAATTCCTCACATCCATTTCTAATTGGCTGGAAGTGAGACAGGTGGAGCCTGCTTTCTTCAGGCTGTTAGGATTATCACATGCTCTGTCACTGAAGCCTTGTAACAAATCCTCAGTTAGGTATTGCTACCATAAACACAAAACTTAAAACAAAGAGAGAGTATTTCCTTTTAATTTGGAAAGATAAAGTTTGAAATAAAATTAATACAGATGTATAAATATGTGTGTGTATATGTCTATGTATGCTTGTGTATGTGTATACAGACATATATACATACATAGTTGGCTGTCAGCTTCCTGGGTTGTCCCTCTGTAGGTTCTACCAAGCACATATTGGAAAATATTTGAAAAAAATACACTTCTATCAGACACGTACAGACCTTTCTCTTGTCATGATTCCCTAAGCAACATAGTATACTAACCACTTTCATAGCATTACCTTGCATTGGGTATTATAAGTAATCTAGAGATGTTTTAAAGTATATGGGAGGATATATGTAGGTTATATGCAAATACTGTGTCATTTCATATGAGGGACATGAACCTCCAAGGATTTTTGTTTCCCTATTTGTGGGGATAGAAGTTTCTGGAAAAAATCACTGATTGTTATAGTTTGGATCCAAAGTGTCCCTCAGTTCTCATAGGTTAAAGCTTTGGTTGTCAACTTGTGGCACTATTGGGAAATACTAAAACTTTTGGAAGTGCATCTTGTTAGAAGGAACGAAGGTCACTGACTTGTGCCCCTGAAGGGGATGTTGGGGCTCTGGCCTCTCTGTCTCTGCTTTCCAGCCTCCATGAGGTGAAGGACTTTGCTTTACCACATGCTCTTGCCATGAGTTTCTGCATCACCCCAGACCCAAAATGATGGGACCAAGTCACAAGGGATCAGAATCTTTAAAACTGGGAATCAAAAGAAAACTTTTCTCCTTTTAAGTTGATTATCTCAGGCATTTTGTCAGAGTGATGGAAAGCTAGCAGATTGGTGAATACTGAGGGATGACTGTATATACATATTTGTATATGCACATATATATTTGTTAGTATGAAACAAAATCTATCTCTTTGTGGTAAAGTTATTTTAGTGTCCTATTTAGAATCAGTGCAAAACTTCTCAAGATTGTCAACTTACTTGCACCAGAGAAATCAACTCTTGAGGGAAGGCTTGAATTGAGCATATATAAATATTGGATTATATTAATATTTCAGCACAGATATGAGAAAAGGAGACAATTGTGTTGTGCAGCATTACTGGAAATTAGGTGGGAGAAGAGATGTAACAGTAGGAGATGAGATATAAGGCATTCATCTCTTTGCTTTATACCTTGAAGGGAAATGTGTAGGACTTTAACTGTAACTTGTTCATATACTTAATGAGTCCTGGTTGCATGAATTCCTTTGAGATGGCCCTAAGTGTTTATGTTAAAATTAAATGAAGTGACCCTACTGTGGAAAATGCTTCAGTGGATATCTATTTTTAGTTTTTTACCCTTGCTGTGGCAAACTAATTATGTCACTGCCCCCCAGCACCCACACTTGGCCAGTCTATAGTGATTCAGCGAGCTGATGTCATACATAGGGTTAGACCATCCAGCTCCAGACTTCTGAGGACATGTCACACTGAAAGCCTCGTCTGATCACATCTGACACTTGCCACTGAGTCAGCCTCATTGCCTCACGTATGGCTTGCAGCCCAGCTAAGCCAGTCCACTGCCAACACTCAAGTAGATCATGCTTTGCAGTGCTGTCCAGCCCTTGCACACGCTACCCCTTCTCCTGGACCCCTTTCTCAGTCCTGCTTACTGGCAAGCATCCCATCCATTCTCTCAATCACCTGCAGGT
Source organism: Sciurus carolinensis (assembly GCF_902686445.1). Classification (NCBI taxonomy): domain Eukaryota; kingdom Metazoa; phylum Chordata; class Mammalia; order Rodentia; family Sciuridae; genus Sciurus; species Sciurus carolinensis. The sequence continues at coordinate 34,068,422 of NC_062218.1, forward strand.
ATTTCCTTGATGAGGCACCTGAATCACTTTGAATGGAGTTAATAATACCTCTGTGACACTCATGCCTTTGCTTCTGGAACACGCAGCTTTGTTTTGTGCTACTTGATTTAGTGCAGATAACAATTCCATGCAGCATGCATTGGTACAAATGGAGGATTTTGCTTTGGGAAATAGCCAATGGTAGTAGCTACAGCCATAGGCTCTGGAGTCAAACTGCTTGAGTTAAATTCTAATTCAACCTTTTATTACTGGAAAGATATTGGATACTTATCTTCCCCTGGGCCTCAATTTTTCTCATCAATGAGATAAGGATAATAATAGTAATATTAAATAGGATTACTGTGAAGATAAATTGACATATTTAAGTGACTGGTACAGATATGCACCTCTCTTTCTCTCTCTATCTCTTGGGGACTGAATCCAGGGCTTTGGGCATGTTTGGCATGTTTTTGACCACTGAGTTACATCCACAGCCCTTTTATTTTTATTTTTATTTTTGAGACAGGTTCTCCTAAGTTACCCAGACTGGCCTCAAAATATTTTTTCTTAATTAATGAAGGATGTTCTCAAACTTTTGGTCCTTCTGTCTCAGTGGCATCCTGAGTAACTGGGATTATAGGTGTGCACCACTGAGCCTGACAAAAATACATATTTAAACAAGCTGCATTACTGTGACGACCTAACTTGTGACGTTACTAGTGAATGTAATTTCATGTGTTGGGCAAAGCCAGCTTGCAGCCACTGTGGAAAAACTTCCATGGCCAACCTGTGCTTGTGGAACCAGATTAACCAGAAGAACTACATCAGGTAGATATGTACACCAGGTAGATATGGCTCCTACCTGTAGGTCAGTGTGTCTCTTGCAGGTTGCTTAAAAAAAAAAAAATCAAATGCAATCAGATAACACAAAGCATGCTTTTATTTTATCTGAGTTACTTTATCTTTTTTCTTTAAGGTGAAAGATTCATTTAAGTTCTTTGAGTTCCTTTTGAATGCAGGATGAAGGCAATTTTTAAGTGTGATTAGGAAGAATTCCTCTGAATTAATTCTTCTATACTCCTCCAAGAGTAGTAATAAAGATGAGCCAACATCATGCTGGATTGAGCAAGGTGCCAGATTACACGTTAACAAAATCAATATGAACTTTGACCTTTGACCCTTGAATAGTGGTCACAGGGAACAGTTCTATCTAATCTATTAGCATCTATAAAAAGAGTTTCAGGCACTAACTTTTAGAGAAAATAACCCAATCATTTCAGTGGAACAAGATGGACAGTGAGATTAATGAAGCATTGCAAGTAAGTTTTCTAGCTCTCTCTGGAGGTGGGTTTAATTTTTTTTATAATGGCACTTAACAAGTAGTATTGAAATAAACATTTAAGTCAAAACCTCAGAGGATAAACTCTTGAAGGAAGAAACTATATTTAACACACAATCTTTCCCCCAACAAACTCTGTTCTTCTCACTTTCTGAAAAAAGCATTTCACTTTGCTAATGCCCCGAGGTGTGGAGTTGGGAAGTTTCTCATTCTTTCCCTACACAGAGAAACGATTCCTTAAGGTCTAAGTGATATTTCTCCCCAACTCTTTCAAATAAAGTAGAACTTTTCCAAACTTGACAGGCCCTTAAAATTCTTGTATGAAAGTCTCAGAACACCTGTTGGTGAACTTGCTAGCTTCTCTTAGGGAGGGGAAATGCATCAGGAGCCCCATCTAGAGGCAAGCCTTGGAATTGTCTGTAAAAGTGGCCTAAACAAGAATTCTGGGAACAGAAGATAATTATTGAATCTGAAATCTGAACCAAACATCATGATAAGGAGATTGTAGAGATAAGAAAAGACTAAATATATGCTCTCAAAAAAACTTATGTTAGGGGAAAGAAGTAACGCTGTATAATAATTGTAAATCTAATACACAGTTTCCAAAGGATTCAGAAAAGGTCAAAGTGCTTGATTCCTTCTTTCTCCTAAGGGCCCCACTGGGCAGAGGAATGGATTTGAATAAGTTTGAGGCAGGCAGGGAGGGAGAGAAATGCTGGTGAGGAGGTGGAGGGGTCTCACTTGCAAATCAAATCTCCAAGTGCTCCTGGGACAGCCTAGGAGTGGGATAAGGGAGCTAAACAAACCTGGGTGTGACAAGATACTAGAACATCTGGTGGAACCTGGGGCGAAATCTAAAGATACTACAGATGCTTGAGGAGATCAGCCTGCTGACCAGGCAGGTCACCTCTGTGACCCTAGGAGGAGCTGCCCCAGTCCACAGAAGTCCAGAAGAGGCCTTGCTTGCTGAGTCAAACTGTCCTCCTCAGGTGATTCTTATATTTTTGTCTGAGGATCTGAGGAGCTGAGAGAAGCCCAGGAATCTGGCAACTTCTCACCCTACCCATTAATTTCAGGTTGCAGTTAATTGACTTCCAGTCAATAGCCTCCTGGGAGAGCAAAGCAAGAGATAGTAAGGAATGTCTCTCCTAACAGCAATCATGTGGGTCTGCAAGGGTGGCGATAAAATTGAAGAGGCTATGTAGTCTATGGTACCTTTTTAATTTTTTCAAGGAACATGCAAATACATGGTAGGTAAAAATATTAAAAATCTGAGGAAAAAAATGATGAAACTTAGGAGGGGTGGAAGCTCACAAGTGCACACTCTCCACAGGAGATGCATGTTTCCAGATGGTATTGGAGGGCTGTTGTGTATCTCCTGGATCCTCTTCTGGTAATTCTTATTTGCTACCCCACTTCAAACTCCCAGGATTCCTCTTCCTTCTCTGTTTCCCAGGTCTGCTTCTGGTACGATATTGGCATTTTCACTACTCTTGAGCTAATCCACAGCATCTTGCCATATTCTCTTCTTCATTGTAAAGATCTGTAAGCCTTCCCTCACACACGTGTCTTCCACTGAACATTCTTCATGCTATTTCGCCTTTCTTGCAACCTTTCTTGAACTTTTCCCAAGCACAGGGGTTTATAGTTATTTCCTGGCCTGCTTTTCAAGTCTCAGCTCCCTATCCTTCTCAACCAACTCCTTCTCCTTCCCTTCCTCTATTTCTTGTCTTCTTCTTTCTCCTGAGCTTTCTCTTCTTCACGTTGCTGTGCTGCATCATTCTAATCTGTCTTCTGTTTTCTTCCCATATCGTCATTTTGTTGCTTCTTTTAGCAGCTGCTTCTTGCAAGTCTTAAAGGGCCCCTTCCACAAACATCATATTCGAGATTGCTCTTTTCTGAATTCCCGCCAAGTATGTTCCACCTTCTCCTGGAAGTGGCTTTCTAAGAAGGTCCTAATTTCCTGCAATGTCTTTTGTTTCTTTAGCCTGTCCCATTCATTCTCAAGTTTAATCTGGGCATTGTCTCTTTCCCATAAGGTGTGTCTCCTCGTTCCTTTGCTGTGCCACCTGCCTTTCACCTGGGCGCTGGGGAAATGTTCAGTCAGCCACAGAGCATGTCTGCACCAGCTTTCTGACCCCTAACCTCTCATGCTTTCCACTTCTCCTCGGCTAATTTATTTTCTCACAGACCCTCATCAGGATGGACTCTGAATTGAGTGACAGGAATGGAAAAACTGTTTAAGTTAAAGCAAAAAAAAAAAAAATATATATATATATAATATATAATGTATATATAATATAATATATATATATATAATATATATAATGAAAAACTGGAGACAGTGAAAAATAGCATAAATACTGTGAATATTGAGTCAGCAAAGGCCCAAAATGTTAATTTAAGGACTCATACCAGAACACGAGAAGGTGGGGGGGGGGAGGGGAGAAAAAGAAAAGAAATATAAATAGAAGTAAAAAGAGAGGTAGGATCCATTCATGAAATCAATTATTCCAAATCTAAGACTTTCAGAGGAAAAAATAAGAAAATTCAGAAGGAACAACAAAAATGAAATCATTAATAGAAGAAAACCCCATGAGCTACAGGGAGTCTTGGGGTAGATGGCAAAATCCATCAGGGTACTGGGAGAGTTTAGTGAAAACAGAAAGACTTCTGGTCCCATTGCAGGGCAATTAATGGACACTTGGGTGAAGAAGAATTCCTTATTAGGTTTCCAGACAGAACAGAATGCAAAGGAAAGCTTTCTAACCTTGGATTTCTTATCTGAAGCCCCATAAGAGAGAAGCCAGTGAAGTGACTTTGTTGACTGGTGAGCAGGAGGAAGTGACTCTCAGAATGCTTTATGACTGGGGTGTGGAAAAGCCATTTCAGACCTGTAGGGACTTAGTAAGTATATTTTATTTGGAAATAAATTAAAAGTTTCAACAAAAATTGAATCAGAATATTGATTATAAGGAAGGATAAAATATACTGTGGAGAAAAGTAAGTGATGAATCATGTATATGTAACTGATATTAAACTTACCAGGAATCCATAGGGTGCAGTAAGAAAGCACTCTTTATTCTCCTGCCTCTGAATTAGGTTTAGGACATAGATCTAATTCCCATATTGGTCATCCTAAGATAATAACTGGGGTTTTAGCTCAGTGGAAGAGTGCTTGCCTAGCATATGTGAGGCCCCAGCCGATCCTCAGCACCACATAAAGATAAATAAATAAAATAAAGGTATTGTGTCCATATACAACTGAAAAAAATTTTTTTAAGTCAGAATTTTTGCTCAGCAATTAAATTGTCAATTTCATGTAAGAGTTAAACCTCTAAATTCCATTTTAAGTTGAAGTTTCTTTCCTGTTTGTTTATTTGTTGGTACCAGGGATGGAACCCAGGGGTGCTTAACAACCGAGCCACATCCCTGGCCCTTTTTAATATTTTATTTAGAGACAGGGTCTCACTAAGTCGCTGAGGCTGGCTTTGAACTCACAGTACAACTGCTTCAGCCTTCCGAGTCACTGGGATTATTTCCTGTTCTTGCTTGGAGTTTTGTGATAAAGAGTTTAAAGCAACTATTTTTTAAAAAATGCTAGATAAATATGTAAAAATATCACACGGTGATTCATGTGTATCTACAGTTATGTCAATAAAAATAAAAATTCTCAAAGAAGCAATTAGAGATGTTTTTGAAACAAATATTTTAATAGGAAGTACCAAACAGGAAATAGTAAGCATAAAGAAGAATCAAATGGAAATTCTAGAACTTTAAAATACAGTAAAACACAGCAAAATTTAAAAAAAACAATGTCCTACTAGGTAGACTCAAAGAATAGAGATTGCAGAAGAATCAGAAAACTTGAATGGAGATCAAAAGGATTATCCAGTCTGAAATAGAGAAGTTTCTTTTTTTAAAGGTACAATCTCAAGAATTCATAGCACTGAACAGAAACTGGAATGTTTCTATTATTAGAGTTATAGAAGGAATGAGAGAGAGTATACACTAAAAATATTTTATAAAAAATATTTATAAAAATGTTCCCAAGTATGAAGAAAGATATAAACCTAGAGATTTAAGGAGCCGACTAAACCCCACACAAAATAAATTGAAAGAAATACAGTCCTAGACACATAATAATCAAACTGTCAAAAATTAAAGTCCAAGAAGTCTTAAAACTTGCCTAAAACCATGTCATGTTACCCATAGGAAAGCGAAGATTCAAATGATTGTAGATTTTTTTCATCAGAAACTGTGGAGGCCAGAAGTGAGTGGAACATTTTTAAAGTGTTGAAGGAAAGTAACAGTGAGCCTGGAATCTACGTCCAGTGAAAACAGGCTTTAGCAGTGAAGGGAAAAATCAATGACATAGAAAAATGGGTAAATTATAAGGAATATTAAAAAGTTAAAGGATGAGTCTTTGAACTATCAATAAAATTTAGGAACTTCTAGCTAGGTTGGTTCATTAAAAAAGAAAAAAAGGAGGAGAACATACAAATTATTAAGATGGTAATGAAAAAAGAAACATCACTACAGGACACACAAACAAAGGATAAGATAATGTCTTGAAAGACTTTACACCTAAATATTCTTCCACTTAAGTGAAATGAACCAATTCATTGAAAAACATCAACTACCAAAGCACACTCAAGAAAATTGGACAACTTACTTACAGAAACTAATTTAAAATTTAAGATCTTCCTATGCAGAAAGCTTCAGACTCAGATAGCTTCACCTATGAATAGAAGAAAATTATAAATTTTACATAAACTTTCCCAGAAAATTCAGAAGAGGGAAGAGTTTACAACTCCTTTTTCCAGTCACAGCATTTCTAGAAAAGGAAATTTAATGATATAAACAAAGGGATGAAATTACTGAACAAAATTTTAGTAAACTGAATTCAGCAAAAATAAAAGAAATAAAATAAAAACTAATGCATTATGACCAAGTGAGGCACATGAGAATAATGTAGTGTTGATATAACACTTGAAAATGAATGAATGTAATTCCCCATATTGCTTTATTAAGAATATAAAGCAATGTGAACAACAGATGCAGAAGAAAACATTTGACAAAATTCAACTTGTGTTTACAACTCTCAAAAAATTAGGAATAGAACAGAATGTCAACCAATTATTAAAAGGTTACATTTGAATATATAACTCAATATTGAATGGTTTAATACTTTCTTTCTCAGAATTAAAAACAAGAAAATTCTTCTCACCATTTCCATTCAGTATTGTACTGGGGTAACTAACCAGTATAATAACCAGTATAATAAACCAAAGGAAAATCTCTGTTCGCAAAAACATAATCATATACATAGACTACCTTAAGTAATCTACAAAAGCTAATATATAACCCATAAGTAATTTCAAAAATGTTGCAGGCTAGAAAGTCAATATGCAAAAATTAGTTGTAGTGCCACGTTAGCAATAAAAATAATAGAAATGAAAAATGCCACTCTACCATCAAAGAACAAGAACTATTGGAGAAAAATTTAACAAAAGATGTGCCAGACATGGACAAACAAAAACCACAAAACATTCCTGAGAGAAAATAAAGAAAACCCAAATAAATGTTTAGAAATTCCATTAATGAATGAGAACATAGAATATTGTTGAGCTTTCATTCTCCCCAAATTGATATACAGCTCTAATGGAATCTTGTTCAAAATCAACCAGTATTTTTTGGTAGAAATGGACATGAAATTTTAAGAGGAAAAAACAAACAAATGAAAAAAACTTGGAAAATGTACAGTGCCCAATACTGACTATACAACTACAGTGATCTAATCTGATTAAGATCAGACTTATAGATCAAGGGGACAAAATTGAGCTTATAATTGAAGTTTCACATATATGGTCAATTGGTTTTTGACAAAAGTGTCAAAATAATACCCTGGGGAAATGGGAGCCTTCTTAACAAATGGAGTAATTGGATATCAATATGCAAAACCTGAAGTCTCAGCCCAGTCCTCACACCACATATGTAAAGTAACCCAAGGTAGAGCATAGTGACCTCACATTCCCCATAGTGAGACTCCTGTCTCAGAAAAAAATAAATCCTGCCAGGAAAATCAGACAAAAACATCTGTGACCTTGGGTCACACAAAGTTTTCTAAGATAGAACACCAAAGGAAAAAATAGCAAATTAGACCTTCATCAATATGATGCCCTTCAGTTGATGAATGGATAAAGAAACTGTGGCATATATATACAATGGAATATTACTCTGCCATGAAGAAGGATAAAATTATGGCATTTGCAGGCAAATGGATGAAATTGGAGAATATCATGCTAAGTGAGATAAGCCAATCTCAAAAAACTAAGGGACGAATGATCTCGCTGATAAGCAGATGAGGACATATAATGGGGGGTAGGAGGAGTTAGCGTTAGGGTTAGGTTTAGGGTTAGGGATAAGGAGGGTGGTAAGAATGGAGGAAGGGGATCCAAGATGGCGGCCTAGAGGGAGACTGCACCCCCAGTCGCTCCAGAATCCAGGAGTTAAGAAGGGGAGGCATTGAGAGACTCGGACTGAAATAGAGCCACGGGTGAGTCTGCCCACTGGGTAAAGCTCGGCCCGGGTGGCAGGCCCAGATAGAGGTGGCTTATCGGAGCTGGGCAGGGCAGCTAGAGTCATCCACAGGCAGCCCTGCGCACTCCGGCGGTGGGCCCCGCCCACACAGCCAGCTTCTCCAGGTTCTCGGAACGGAACTGGCCCGCTAGTGAGAGCCTTTCGAACCAGAACAAGCTCCGAGTCCCGGAGCCAGTGCAGCGCAGCGTACTCTGGCACACAAGCAGATTCAGGGACCAGGTTAGGGCAGCCAGAGACCTCCCCAAGTAGCCTGGACCCCTGCGGTGGGAGGTGCCATTCAAGGCTAGCTTCTCGGAGCTGACCGCCCAGTGAGAGTCTTTCTACATAGAACCAGCCACAAGCCCCCGAACCAACGGAGAGCTTCGATCCACAAGCAGCCTCTGGGATCAGGGCAGGGCAGCCAGAGACCTCTTCAGGCGGCTCTGCCCACTCCGGCTGCAGGCTCTCTTCACGGGGCGATCCAAGATGGCGGCCTAGAGGGAGACTGCACCCCCAGTTGCTCCAGAACCCAGGAGTTAAGAAGGGGAGGCATTGAGAGACTCGGACTGAAATAGAGCCACGGGTGAGTCTGCCCACTGGGTAAAACTCGGCCCGGGTGGCAGGCCCAGATAGAGGTGGCTTATTGGAGCCGGGCAGGGCAGCTAGAATCTTAACAAGGTAGCCTTCCACACTCCGGCAGTGGGCTCCTCCCACACGGCCAGCTGCACGGTGCAGGCCCACAGTGAGAGCCTTTCCGCACAGAGCAAGTCCCAAACCGTGGAACCAGTAGGGGGCTAGGGGCAGTTTTCTTTGGATGCCCTGCTTTATCAGATTCCTCCAAGACATCAGGCTACTGAAGGCTGGGAGGTGATACACTGGAAATCTACCGGGACACTATAAGCCAATAGCGGAAAACTGCAATATCTCAGGGTCCCACTGACAGCTGACCAATATGAGAAAACAAGGGAAGAAAATGTCCCAAACAAACCTAGATACTACATCAATAAAACCCAATGACAGCACAGCAGAAGAAATGTCAGAAAGGGAGTTCAGAATGTATGTAATTAAAACGATCAGGGAAGCTAATGAGGAGATGAAAGAGCAAATGCAGGCATTGAAGGAGGAGATGAAAGAGCAAATGCAGGCATTAAATGATCGCACCAATCAACAGTTAAAAGACCAAATACGGGAAGCAAGAGATCATTTCAATAAAGAGTTAGAGATACTGAAAAAAAAAACAAACTGAAATACTTGAAATGAAGGAAACAATAAACCAAGTTAAAAACTCCATAGAAAGCATAACCAATAGGATAGAACACCTGGAAGACAGAACCTCAGACATTGAAGACAAATTATTTAATCTTGAAAGCAAAGTTGGCCAAACAGAAATGACGGTAAGAAACCATGAACAGAATCTACAAGAATTATGGGATATCATGAAAAGGCCAAATTTAAGAATTATTGGGATTGAGGAAGGCTTAGAGAAACAAACCAAAGGAATGAACAATCTATTCAATGAAATAATATCAGAAAATTTCCCAAATCTGAAGAATGAAATGGAAAACCAAGTACAAGAGGCTTATAGAACTCCAAACATACAAAATTACCCACACCAAGGCACATTATTATGAAAATACCTAACATACAAAATAAAGACAGAATTTTAAAGGCCGCGAGAGAAAAGAATCAAATTACATTCAGAGGGAAACCAATAAGAATATCAGCAGATTTTTCAATCCAGACCCTAAAAGCTAGAAGGGCCTGGAACAACATATACCAAGCCCTGAAAGAAAACGGATGCCAACCAAGAATCTTATACCCAGCAAAACTTACCTTCAAATTTGACGATGAAATAAGATCCTTCCATGAGAAACAAAAGCTAAAGGAATTTACAAAAAGAAAGCCAGCGTTACAGAACATTCTCAGCAAAATATTCCATGAGGAAGAGATGAAAAACAACGATGCAAATCAGCAACAGGAGGCACTAGCCTAAAGGAATAGCCAAATAAAGGAGAAACCAAATCATGTCAAAAACAAATATGAGTCAATTGACTGGGAATACAAATCATATCACAATAATAACCCTGAATGTTAATGGCCTGAATTCATCAATCAAAAGACACAGACTGGCAGATTGGATTAAAAAGAAAAATCCAACAATATGCTGCCTGCAAGAGACTCATCTCATAGAAAGAGACACCCATAGACTAAAGGTGAAAGGATGGGGAAAAACATACCATGCACACGGACACAGCAAAAAAGCTGGAGTATCCATCCTCATTTCAGATAATGTGGACTTCAAACCAAAACTAGTCAGAAGGGATAAAGAAGGACATTACATGCTGCTTAAGGGAAGCATAAATCAGCAAGACATAACAATCATAAATATCTATGCCCCGAACATTGGCTCATCCGCGTACGTCAAACAAATCCTTCTCAATTCCAGAAATCAAATAGACCACAACACAATAATACTAGGCGATTTTAACACACCTCTCTCACCACTGGACAGATCGTCCAAACAAAAATTGAATAAAGAAACTATAGATCTCAACAACACAATCAACAATTTAGACTTAACGGACATATATAGAATATACCATCCAACAAAGAACGAATACACTTTCTTCTCAGCAGCACATGGATCCTTCTCTAAAATAGACCATATTTTATGCCACAAAGCTACTGTTAGCAAATACAAGAAGATAGAGATACTACCTTGTACTCTATCAGATCATAATGGATTGAAATTAGAAATAAATGACAGAATAAAAAACAGAAACTTCTCCAATACCTGGAGACTAAATAATACACTATTATATGATGAATGGATAACAGAAGACATCAGGAGGGAAATAAAAAAATTCTTAGAAGTAAACGAGAACAAAGACACATCATATCAAAATCTCTGGGACACTATGAAAGCAGTACTTAGAGGAAGATTTATTTCATGGGGTGCATTCAAAAAAAGAAGTAGAAATCAACAAATAAACGACTTAACACTACAGCTCAAAGCGCTAGAAAAAGAAGAGCAGACCAATACCAAAAGTAGTAGAAGACAGGAAATAGTTAAAATCAGAGCCGAAATCAACGAAATCGAAACAAAAGAAACAATTGGAAAAATTAACAAAATAAATAGTTGGTTCTTTGAAAAAATAAATAAAATTGATAAACCCTTAGCCACACTAACAAAGAGAAAGAGGGAGAAAACTCAAATTACTAAAATTTGGAATGAACAAGGAAACATCACAACAGACACGAGTGAAATACAAAACATAATTAGAAGCTATTTTGAAAATCTATACTCCAACAAAACAGAAAACCTCGAAGACATCAACAAATTTTCAGAGACATATGAATTACCTAAACTGAACGAGGAGGACATACACAACTTAAACAAACCAATTTCAAGCAATGAAATAGAAGAGGTCATCAAAAGCCTACCAACAAAGAAAAGTCCAGGACCAGATGGGTTCTCAGCCGAGTTCTACAAAACCTTTAAAGAAGAGCTCATTCCAATACTCCTCAAACTATTCCATGAAATAGAAGAGGAGGGAACCCTCCCAAACTCGTTCTATGAAGCCAATATCACCCTGATACCTAAACCAGACAGAGACACATCGAGGAAAGAAAATTTCAGACCAATATCCTTAATGAACATCAACGCAAAAATTCTCAACAAAATTTTAGCAAATCGCATACAAATATATATTAAAAAGGTAGTGCACCACGATCAAGTGGGTTTTATCCCAGGGATGCAAGGTTGGTTCAACATTCGGAAATCAATAAATGTCATTCACCATATCAACAGACTTAAGGTTAAGAATCACATGATTATTTCAATAGATGCAGAAAAAGCATTCGATAAAATACAGCGTCCCTTCATGCTCAAAACACTAGAAAAAATTGGGGTAGTGGGAACATTCCTTAACATTATAAAGGCCATCTACGCTAAGCCCATGGCTAATATCATTCTAAATGGTGAAAAACTGAAAGCGTTCCCCCTAAAAACTGGAACAAGGCAGGGATGCCCTCTTTCACCTTCTATTCAACATCGTCCTTGAGACTCTAGCCAGAGCAATCAGACAAACCAATGAAATTAAAGTGATACGAATAGGAAAAGAAGAACTCAAACTATCCCTGTTCGCTGATGACATGATTATATATTTAGAGGAACCTGGAAATTCCACCAGAAAACTTTTAGAACTCATAAGTGAATTCAGTAAAGTAGCAGGTTACAAGATCAATGCTCATAAATCCAATGCATTTTTATACATAAGTGATGAATCTTCAGAAAGAGAAATTAGGAAAACTACCCCATTCACAATAGCATCGAAAAAAATAAAATACTTGGGAATCAATCTCACAAAAGAGATGAAAGACCTCTACAATGAGAACTACAGAACACTAAAGAAAGAAATTAAAGAAAACCTTAGAAGATGGAAAGATCTCCCATGTTCCTGGATAGGCAGAATTAATATCGTCAAAATGGCTATACTACCCAAAGTGCTATACAGATTCAATGCAATTCCAATTAAAATCCCAATGATGTACCTTGCAGAAATAGAGCAAGCAATTATGAAATTCATCTGGAAGAATAAAAAACCTAGAATAGCTAAAGCAATCCTCAGTAGCAAGAGCGAAGCAGGGGGTATTGCAATACCAGATCTTCAACTCTACTACAAAGCAATAGTAACAAAAACGGCATGGTATTGGTACCAAAATAGACAGGTAGATCAATGGTACAGAATAGAGGACATGGACACAAAACCAAATAAATACAATTTTCTCATACTAGACAAAGGAGAAAAATGCAATGGAAAAAAGATAGCCTCTTCAACAAATGGTGCTGGGAAAACTGGAAAACCATATGCAATAGAATGAAATTAAACCCCTATCTCTCACCCTACACAAAACTCAACTCAAAATGGATCAAGGACCTCGGAATCAGACCAGAGACCCTGCATCTTATAGAAGAAAAAGTAGGTCCAAATCTTCAACTGTTGGCTTAGGATCAGACTTCCTTAACAGGACTCCCATAGCACAAGAAATAAAAGCAAGAATCAACAACTGGGATAGATTCAAACTAAAAAGCTTTCTCTCAGCAAAGGAAACTATCAGAAATGTAAAGAGAGAGTCTACAGAGTGGGAGAATATCTTTGCCAACCATACCTCAGATAGAGCGCTCATTTCCAGAATCTATAAAGAACTCAAAAAACTCTACACGAAGAATACAAATAATCCAATCAACAAATGGGCTAAGGAAATGAACAGACACTTCACAGAAGAAGATGTACAAGCAATCAACAGATATATGAAAAAATGTTCAACATCCCTAGTAATAAGGGAAATGCAAATCAAAACTACCCTAAGATTTCATCTCACCCCAATTAGAATGGCGATTATCAAGAACACAAGCAACAATAGGTGTTGGCGAGGATGTGGTGAAAAAGGAACACTCATACATTGCTGGTGGGGTTGCAAATTAGTGCAGCCACTCTGGAAAGCAGTGTGGAGATTCCTCAGAAAGCTTGGAATGGAAACACCATTTGACCCAGCTATCCCACTCCTTGGCCTATACCCAAAGGACTTAAAATCAGCATACTACAGAGATACAGCCACATCAATGTTCATTGCTGCTCAATTCACCATAGCCAGATTGTGGAACCAACCTAGATGCCCTTCAGTTGATGAATGGATAAAGAAACTGTGGCATATTTATACAATGGAATATTACTCCGCAATGAAGAATGATAAAATTATGGCATTTGTAGGCAAATGGATGAAATTGGAGAATATCATGCTAAGTGAGATAAGTCAATCTCAAAAAACTAAAGGACGAATGATCTCGCTGATAAGCGGATGAGGACATATAATGGGGGGTGGGAGGGGTTAGCATTAGTTTTAGGGTTTGGTTTAGAGTTAGGCTAAGGAGAGTGGTAAGAATGAAGGAAAGAAGGACTGTATAGAGGGAAAAGGGGGTGGGAGGGGTGGGGGGGAAGGGAAAAAAAATAAACATCATTGCCCTATGTAAAAAAAAAAAAAAAAAAAGAATGGAGGAAGGAAGGACTGTATAGAGGGAAAAGAGGGGTGGAAGGGGTAGGGGGGAAGGGAAAAAAATAACAGAATGAATCAAACAACATTGCCCTATGTAAATTTATGATTACACAAATGGTATGCCTTTATGCCATGTACAAACAGAGAAACAACATGTATCCCATTTGTTTACAATAATAAAAAGAATAAGAAAAAAATTGGAAAAAAATCTTCAAAGAAATGATTAAGAAAATGAAAGGAAGTCACTGGCTAGAAGAAAACTTTTGTCAAACAAATGACTGGTAAGGGATTTGTATTTGACAATCTAGTAGTAAGAAGACAACATTTTACAAAAAATGAAAATGTAAATGAATGGCATGGAAGATATATAAATAGCAATATGCAAATTTTAAAAATGTCCAATGTTATTAATCATTAAAATAACTGAAATCACTTCTATTCAACAAATTCCTGGAAACTCTAGTCAGAGCAATTAGACAGATAAAAGAAATTAAAGGTATATAAATAGGTAAAAAAGAACTCAAACTATCACTATTTGCTGAAGACATGATTTTATATTTAGAAGATTCAAAAAATTCCACAGAAAACTTCTAGAACTAATAAACTAATAAAAAAAAATTAAACGTCTAGAACTAATAAAAGTAATCCTTAGCAAGAAAAGTAAAGCAGAAGGCATCACAATACAAGACCTTGAACTATACTACAACATAGAGCCATAGTAACAAAAATGGCCTGGTATTGCCACCAAAACAGACATGTAGATGAATGATACAGAATAGAAGACACAGAGACAAACCCACATAACTTCAGTTATCTCATACTACATAAGAGTGCCAATAACATTCATGGGAGAAAAGATAGTCTCTTCAAAAATGGTGCTGATAAAACTGGAAATCCATATGTGACAAAATGAAATTAAACCCCTATCTCTCATCCTGTGCAAAACTCAACTCAAAGTGGATCAAAGACAGGCACTAGAACAGAGAACCTGCACCTAACAGAAGAAAAAATATGCCCCAATCTTCATTATATTGGCTTAGGAACTGATTTCCTTAACAAGACTCCTAAAGTGCAAGAAGTAAAATTAAGAATTAATAAATGGGATGGAATCAAACTAAAAAGCTTTTTCTCTGCAAAGGAGACAATCAAGAACATGAAGAGAGAGAGGCTATAGAATGGGAGAAAATTTTTACCACATGCACCTCAGATAGAGCATTAATCTCCAGGATATACAAAGAACTCAAAAAACTCAACTGCTAAAAAACAAATAACTCAATCAATAAATGGGCTAAGAAACTGAACATTCACTTCACAGAAGAAGATATAAAATAGATCAACAAATATATGAAAAAATATTCAACATCTCTAGCAATTAGAGAAATGCAAATCAAAACTACTGTTAGATTTCATCTCACTGGAGTCAGAGTGGCAATTATCAAGAATACACGCAACAATAAATGTTGGAGAGGATGTGGGGGAAAAGGTGCACTCATACATTGCTGGTGGGACTGAAAATTAGCACAACCATTATAGAAAGTGGTATAGAGATTCCTCAGAAAACTTGGAATAGAACCACTATTTGACCCAGCTATCCCACTCCTGGGTTTATATGCAAAGGACTTAAACTCAGCATACTACAGTGACACAGCCTATCAATGTTTACAGCAGCTCAATTCACAATAGCCAAACTATGGAACCAACCTAAATGCCCTTCAACAGATGAATGGATAAAGAAAATGTGGTATATATACAGAATGGAGTATTAGCCTTAAAGAAGAATGAAATTATGGCTTTTACTGGTAAATGTATGGAGCTGGAGAATATCCTGCTAAGTTAAATAAGCCAATCCCCAAAAGGCAAAGGCTGAATGTTTTCTCTGATATGCAGATGCTAATTCACAATAATGGGGGCTAGGGAAAAGTAGATGTACTTTGGATTAGACAGAGGGACTGAAGGGAGGGTAGGGGATACAGGGGTAAGAATGATAGTAGAATAAATCCGAAGTTATTACCCCACGTACATATATGATTACATGACTGGTGTGATTCTACCTCATGTACAACTGGAAGAATAAGTTATACTCCATTTATGTATATTATGTCAAAATGCATTCTATTGTCATGTATAATTAATTAGAACAAATAGGTGAAATCAAGAAAATTGAATATATTAAGTATTTTCAAGGGATGTGGGTCAATCAGAATTTATCTTTATTGGTGGGAACAAAAAATAATACAACCACTTTGGTGTT
The DNA here is from genome assembly GCF_902686445.1 of Sciurus carolinensis. Classification (NCBI taxonomy): domain Eukaryota; kingdom Metazoa; phylum Chordata; class Mammalia; order Rodentia; family Sciuridae; genus Sciurus; species Sciurus carolinensis. The sequence continues at coordinate 34,084,630 of NC_062218.1, forward strand.
TTCAAAAATGATAAGCGTTCATTTCATCATCTGCTCTACCAACACTCAACATCTATCTGCACAAAGCCCACATGCAGCTTTATTCACAGTGACCAAAATCTAGACACAATTGAAGTATCTGTGAAATACTAATATGCAATAAGAAGGAATGAACTACTACTACACAGAACAGCACAGATAGACCCCCCAAATTACTATGCTTAATAATAGAAATGGGACACAAAACACTGCATAATGTTATGATTTCATTTATATAAAATTCTAAGAAGAAAAAATATAGTGATAAAAAGTCAATCAGTGGTCTGAAGGGGTTAGCCAGCCCCAGAACTTGTTTGGCACACCAAATGTTTGAAAATGGTCACAGAACATACTAGGGTGATGGGAATATTCTTTATCCTTATTGTGATTATGATTATCCAGCTATATGAAGTTTTTGAAACTAACAAAAATTGTACCTTTTAAATTGATGAATTTTACTGTTTCCAAATCATATTTCAAAAAAACCCCAATGGACTCTAGCTAAAAACCCTTCATTTCATGTTGGTTGTGAATTATGTGGGATTCACTGCCACCTGCTGGGAAGGTTGTGTAACAATCCTATTTTTAACAGTCTGCTTAGGTTAATATTAGCTAATAACCATTAAGGGCTTATTACAAGGCAGAAACTGTTTTAAATGGTTTTACAGGTTTTGCTAATTTAATCTTCCCAACAACCCTGCAAAGGAAATCACACTATCTTAACCACTATGGTACATTGAGAGGCAAATGTAGGAAATGTTACATATGAATACAATGCAACATGATGAACCTTACAGATGAAGGATATCTGCAAATAGGTCAGTTTTATAATTACAGGGAGGTGAGACTTTGCTTGGGAATCCTTCATTGGAAAATATAATTCTGAGTTTTAAAAGATGAAAAATATCTGGATTATTGATCATCATTAGAAAGTGTAATTTTTCTGAAGGTCAACTGGCATTAGACAAGATACTTTACCTCTCCTTCACCCACTGATTGCATTCTTGGGTTCTTTGAAAATGCTCTTAGTAGTAAAGGGTGAAATACAGTTTCTTAAAAGTCAATTATTCATATGTTAATTGTATTTTTGTGTACTTTTAAATCAGAGGGAATTATCACATGAAACTCTAACATTTGCTGTTAAATTCAAGCTGCATTTGGGGAGAGTTTTGGAAGACTGAAACCAAACCTTCCCTCTTGGAGCAATTGCTTCAAATGCAGTTCTTCAAGTATTACAGCAGATGGCAATACAATCATTGCTTAAATGTTTTAAAAACTGAAGGCAACTTATTCTTTTTGTCTTGTCTTATTTTACTTTTTGTTGTTGCTCCTCTTCTCTGTGAAAATTCCTTTTAGGTTGCTAAAACAATTGCACTATGGATGTTTAAAGTTGCAGAGCCCAGCAGCCCTTTAATTATGAAGGATCTTGAATGCTAAACTAGTCACTGGGGTTTTTTTTTCCCCCTTAATTGTGATAGGAACCCAACACTGTTGGAATAGTCTAGAAAGGAGATGAAGAGATGACTTGCTCTTGAGTGTAGCCATGAAAATTATGGCTTAGATGAGAAAGTAACGGCAGACACAGACGTGAGAACTGAGTCATTGATTGGTTGCTACACATCCAACAGAAGCATCAGCCACAGGTAATGCTACCATTCTAATCTTGTTTTGGGGAACACTAACTGTTATAGTTTGGATCTAGAATGTCCCCCCAAAATCTTGCACATTGGAAGCATGGTCCCCAATACAGCTGGGTTCAGAGGAGGGGCTTTTAAGCAATAATGACACTATGAAGGCTCTGATCTCATGATCATTATCAGTCCACTTAATGGATTAATCCATTGATAGCTGAATGGTGGGACTTGGAGGTGGGACCCAGTTGAGAAAGTAGGTCACTGGGAGTACTTAGAAGGGCTTATCTTGCCCCTTGCCCATTTTTTTTCTTGCTCATACTCTCATTCTGTATCTGCTTCCTGTCTGCCATTAGCTTAGCAGCTTTGCTCCACCACACACTTCCACCATGATGCTTTGCCTCACCTCAGTCCCAGAGCAATGGAGGTGACTGATCAGGAACTGAGACCTCCAAAATCATGAGCCAAAATAAACTTTTCCTCCTCTAAGTTGCTCTTGTCAGATATTTGGTCCCAGTGATGCAAATGTTACTAACACACTAACCAAAGGTATATCAGCAGGCACAGGTTTGGACTAAGGGAATTTTGTGAGGTGCCTTGGCTCATCTGTGCCCTGATTTAACTTAGCTGCTGACAGTGGGTCTGCTGTTTTAATGAGAAGTATGAGGTAGTCACAGGAGTAGATGAGACAATATGGAGAGAAAAAGCCTGAAGTCCAAGGAAACTTTTTTTTTTTTTTTGATCACGATTGCATTTAAAAGAAACCCATGATGTGATTAAGAATGTTCACAAAGTGGGATGTTTTAGGAGTCTGTGAACAAGGATGAATGGAATATGAGTAACATATTTCAAAAAGATGTAGGAGATCAGTTGGAAAGAAGACATTGGACCACGAGAAATGGTTAAACTGATGGGGGCAGAAAGTAGATGATTATGAAAATGGAGTGCAGAAAATATAAAAAAGTATAAAGTCTCTTAGGAAACTTGGCAGAAAGGGGAAGGGAGGAAAAGGTTCTGCATTTTGACTAGACAGCAAAAACAAGAGCAAATTTTTATACAACAGGGAGACTTGAGCATGTTTGTGTCTACAGTGAAGGAGACATTTGAAATTATACTAAAATTGTTTTCTTTCTTTTCTTAAGTGACATGTAGATAATTTAATGAAGCTGCATAACTTCATTTACTAGCAGTTTTGTGGATATAAGAAAAAAGTTAGACAATTTTAAAGCAAAATTTTGCAACATGTTTCTCATTATTATTTACACTGTGTCTACTCAGCTCCTCTCTATTGCTGATGTCTGAAATTTGGGACTTGGAGAGTTCGTCATGCTAATCTAGTCTGTTCTCAGTGTCCAAGATTTTCTGATATTGTGGCAAGTGATAGGTCTAAGGGGACTATTGTTGCATCAACCAAGCATTTAAAATCTTAGAAAGCTCTGAACAGCTGATTGCTCTGTTATGATATGTATGTTTTGTTGTCAAGGTTTTTAGAGAGCTGTTCATTCTATTCTTTTTTTTTTTTCCTCCTAAGGAAAAGAAATATCAACTGGCAATGCTTTATCTTGCTGGCAGGATTACTGAAGTATAGAATTTGCTTCTTGCCACTAGAGTTTTGGTGTCCTCATGTCATTATTGTGCAAAGAAATCTGTAAAGGCTGCCAGTTGAATCTGTTTGAGGAAAAAAATAACAACCTCGAACAGCAAGCCACCGAGTCTGACGTTAAATATGATAAACATACTGGTTTAATTAAAAACGAATAAGATAGAATTTTCAAACAGAGGCAATGGAGAGTGGAGAAAAGTCAGGAAGAAGGTGGTGTGGGATACCCCCAAGGAAATTTTCTCTGTGTTTTATAGCATGGCTAAATAGATTGCTTACAAACTCCTAAGCACCTGTTTTTGTCTTTAATTCTTTGAAACTCTGTATTACATCTATCAACCGTCATCAAGTGAAAGATGAAATGAATGACACGTTAGGCAGGCTAAGCAGTGGTCTGGAGATGATGGGACTTCTAATCTACCAGACAGATTTTCATGGCAGATCAAAACCCAACTACAAATAATGTGAAGAAATCAACTCTTTCTTAGATGTCTAATAATTTGGAATACAAAGTTCATAAACCATAATTTATTTCTACTTGGGAGGATAGGCCACTCACTCCTTTTTTACATATTTTTTCAAAACTGATTGATCAGGTGATTATACACATTATATCAGTATATCTATTATGTTAATCATTGCAATCCAAATTTGCAGGGAAAACTTATTCTCAGAATAAATCCTCTTTCCTTCAGTAAAGCTTCTCTGTGTGTGTGTGTGTGTGTGTGTGTCTGTGTGTGTGTGACTTTATTAGGTTAGATTTTAAGATCCCCCTTAAGGACAAGAATTTGTTCCTAATCATTTTATTTAAAAACCCTAAAGCTTTTTTATACTGTGTATTATAAAATACACTTAAGACTTTTACATTTTGTTCATCACTTTGGCTTCCTGGTCAAAGTCATTCCCCATTTGTTGCCAACAGAACCTTGATCCTGTTAAATGATCTGATGGCCCTGGACTGGGGTCCTCCCGAGCCCAAGGGTTGGAGGCTTCAATCAGTTTGGGAATCCTACTGCTCACCTGTGATTGGCTTGAAGTGGGCATGTAAACTGGTTCCGAGCAGTGAAATCAGAAGGGCAGGTCTGCTGTGATTTCTGGGAGATTTTTCACCCCCCTGATACAAACAAGGAGCTATAGAAGAAGCTTTCTCCTCTAGGAAGAGAATGTCTTAAGACAGCTATGTGAGGATGTGACGAACTACCTCAAATTCAAGGGAAATTCAACAGAATGAAAGGAAGCTGAAGGTGGACCAGATTTCTGGACTTCTGGTCAGCAGAGATACTACATGCCTCATAGTGTTGGCCCAATTTAGTTGGGCATTTTGTACCTTGTAACCACAACCATTCTAACTGAGTCAGTGATTTAAAAAAAGATCTCTCACATTATCTCCCTTGCTCCTGCTAACCATTATATGAGGCGGGTGTTCTTTGTAGCACACAGAAGACAATGGGACTCCAAATGTTTAACTGAAATGAAAAGCATCAAAAACTAGTAGGTAAACATATAGGAAAACACCTGACGTAGAACTCATAACCTTTTTTTTTTTCCCCTTCTGGTACTGGTATTGGGGATTGAACCCAGGAGTGCTACATTTGTCCATTTTCTATTTTGAAACAAGGTCTCACCAAGTTGCTAAGGCTAGCTTTGAACTAGTGATCCTCCTGCCTCAGCCTCCTGACTAGCTGGGATTATGAACAGGTGCTACTGCACCTGGCAGAAATCTTAACTTTTGATGCTTACTAACCAAGTCTTTTTTAAGACACTGTATTGTTTAACATGTATAGGATCAGTAAAGGCTTGCCGAAAGAAGTGAGGCTGCAATCTGGTGAAATTACCTTTATTTCTCAGGCCGAGTCTCTCGAACTTTCTTGTATGCTAAAGTCTACACTCTACCTAACACCTCGGAGCCTGCCTGGGAGTGTCCAGACATTAAGATTTGTAAGGAGGTTCTTTTTTATATTTGTCCCATCTTTTCTGCCTTCCCCTGATTTGAACTGAAACTCGGTCAGGTCTTGTTTCTAATAAAATGCCCCTATTTAGAGAAGATCACTAAACGTTGAGAGTTTCAACAAACAACAACCTCTCAGAACAACCTGCCCTTTCTTCCTCTGATCTGCTTAGTTGGACGTGGAAAAATGCAGCTCACATTCCCACTTCTATTTCTGCAGGAAGAATTCAGCCTCTCTATTTCACACCGGCTCTGACTTTGACCTAGGGACCAGCTCTAGATCCTACCAGGTCCATTTCCATGCTGTTTAGATTTCACGCATGCCTAGCATTAGCCTGCCCCCACCTCCTAAGCTGTTTCTGGGAGCAGGAATGCTTATCAATCATTTCTCTGTGTTAACTTGGATTCCTCAGGGAACAAAGCCAAAGGCAAAAAACTTACAAGATAACCTATCCCACACTGAGGAACCCAGGCTTCATGCATGCTAAGCAAGAGTTCTACCACTGAGCTACATCCCTAGCACCCTTTAAACAACAAGAATGACAACAACTTTCATTTTGAGACAAGGACTTGCTAAATTCCCCAGGCTGGCCTCCAACTTGTGATCCATCTGCCTTAGCCTCCTGAGTAGCTGGGATTATGGCTAGGCACCACTGGGCCTGGCTCAAGCTAATATTTTATGGGGTGTGCAGCCTCAAACTATCTGAAGTGAAAGACAGTGTTTACATTTCCCAATGGATAGCTTTGCAAAACACACAGCTGGTCACACCTCTTGAAGGATATCTTTAGGAAAGTTATATAGAACTATTGTGTAATAGAACAGTACTATCCATAATAAAAGAGGAGGGAAGGACAAGCAAATTATCTGCTGGAGTCTCCCTCATTTCCTGTCTTGCAGTGGTCAAGTTCATCTCTAAGGGAGTTCCTATCCTCCACTTCCAGATCATGCTCTGCTCACCAGGCAGGCTCAGGGGAGCCATGCATGCCTTGGGTCCTACAAGGTGGGGACACAGGTTGACCTTTCTTTTCCAGCAGATGCTGTACATGAGGTCTATGTGGTGGCCCTGCTGGAATATGATCCCTGTCTCTGGGGCCACTCTCACTGCCAGGGAATCAAAGCAGGGGGTCAAGGATGTGCAGGAGGTTTTCTTAGCTGAGCTCATTGGGTTTTAGTGAGCCAGAAACTGGGTCCAGATCCAGTATGTGTTTCTAACATGCAGAAGATGTATCTTTTTTTCCCTTCAGTTTTCTTTGTTTTGAAGGGATTGGATCTTTCCTAGGGGTGGCTATTCTCACTCCTGCTTTGGCAGGGCTTACTAATCACTCCAGAGCCATAAGTAGATGGGCCAGTTGCTTAACAGCATGGATAATTTTAGGAAACCCTTTCATCCCTAAGATATGCAAATTACAAAATTCTACTTTGTGTCTTCACTCTATAGAACATTTGTTAACTTCAAGAAAATGAATTGGTTTTTATTTTTTTTATTTCTTTGTTCCTTTTTTTTTTTTTTTGGCGGGGGGCGGGGTGCTGGGGATCTAACTCAGGGCTTCACACATGCTAGGCAAGTGCTCTACCACTGAGCCTCAAACCCTGCCCTTGAATTTTAGAACTGGGATTTTCTTGGTATTGGTTATTTTGTGTTACTATAATACATCATATTTCATCAGAACGAAATTCAAATTCTAGATTTATTTTGCCTTGCCTAAGGTGTTTTGTTGGATAGACTGAATTTTTAAATGATCTCTTTTGCTTTCATGAAACACATACAAACTGATGAGTTTAAAGTATGTGAATCTGTTGGGGACAGAAAGTTCAAGGGAAAATTTTCTGAATTTTTCTTTAACAAAGGATTTAACTTTATTCAACCATAAGCCAACTTTGACCCATGAATTTCTTCACTTAAAAATTTTCCAGTCATATATTTGAAAACTCATGTCTCTAAGGGTGGATCTGGAAACATAAACCTGAATTAGCCTAAAGCTTGGCAAATACTTGAGCTACATTCCTGTTAGCAGTAGTCACCAATCAATACCACTTAACAAATGATTTCCAATGTACAGTATCACACGTGCTGTAGGAAGCAACAATGCCTCAGGCTGGTGCCACATCCTCAGTTTAGCTGCATATTGTAATATTTTAACCAGGCTCTGTACCTCATGACACATTTGGGAAGGAACTGGGACATTTCAGCAAACCTCATAACCCCAGCCCTAGAGTGATTTACGATTTTGGTGTGGTGAAGTGGCAAACACTTAAATTAGCTTTTGAAGAAGAGTGGCTGCTGGGTACAAGTCAACCACAGATGCACTAATACATTCAGCGATAATTCATTTGGAATACTAGAAAGAGCCTGGTGACTGGACTCAGGTTTTGTTTCTGTCCTTGTCATTTATTAACTTTTTGTATTAAAGTGTGATTTTGGAATTTTCTGAACTTTAGTTTTCTTCACAAGATGAAAATACTGCTTCTAGCCTCAAAGGACTATGGTGAATAAAACGGGATGCTGAATGGGACCCACAGTTTCTCTGCTGACGCACAGTAGGTATGCACAATGAATTCTGCCTCTCTGCTTGTCTCCTTGAGGCTCTGCCCCAGGAATGCTATCCTCTGGCATTCCTGCAGATGGACCAAGAAGCCTGTGGACTGTGGCTGACTTATAGGACAGTTGCTCTGACGCCTTATCTGAACTCCTTATACTACCCAGGCCAAAAAAGCAATATATTCCTTTTCTCAGCCTCCCTTACTTCTAGTGTAGATGATACATATCCAGATAGTAGAACAAAAAAGAAAAGCTTGTGAGTTTTCAGGGAAAGTTTTTCGTCACTCACAGAAAAAAAGTAGTTAGAAAAACTATTTTATTCCTGTGTTGAATACCTGTATATTCACAGGAAATTAGTAGTTTTGTATCAGAAGTTTTCATGTTTTTATTTCAATTGAATGCCTCCTATGGAACAGGTGATCTCGTTATCGCTCTGCAGGGATTGCCTCATCCAATCCTCACAAGGACCCTTTGGGGCAGATGCTTCTGTTATCTCCATTTCACAGCAAAGAGAACCACCCACTCCAAACAAAGGCTCAGGAACCTATGCCAAGTCACACCCTGTCCCGACCCACAGGACATCAACGAGGACGGCGAACCTAAGAGAAAAGGAATGAAAGGGACAAGAGACACAGGGAGTGACAGCAAGACAGGAATTCTGATCAAGCTGCAAATTTTTATTGTTCTCACGGGTATTTATGCTCAGGGAATGAGGGGTATGACAAGGTGCAGGCTGGTTGGCTGTGTTCTTCTATTGGGCTCCTGATAGGGTGCAAGTTCCCGCCGGCGGGAAGGTGAAGTCCCGGAAGAGAAGCAGGGACGGTGCCATAGGCGCCATACTGTCAGAATTATCAGCCAGGAGGGGGGGAGGGGCGCTGTTGCTTATTGTAAAGGTCAGCACGTCCTCAGAATGAGAACTTCTTCTTAGTCCCTGACAACACCCTAGCTGCTACAGTTACCTTCCAGTCAATCCACATCTGTGGACTAAAGGCCTGATTAGGATAAGGCTCTCACAGCCCAATCATTTCATCTCTGAAAATTCCTGCACTCTTTCACACATTGGCTTTTGGCAGATATCTCGTATCCCAAGCATAACACCATATGTTTAAATAATGGACAATAAGTTTAAAAACCTGAACTCACTATTCTCTATAGCCTTGACAAGAGAGTTACTCATCACCTGATTCCTCTGCTAATGACGTCCTTGGTTATGCTTTCTAATTGACATGTCAGTGTTCCACATGTGATAGTTTCACAGCCTTTGATGGCAAAATGTGTTTTAATGGCACAAAATCCACTTACCTTAAACTTCAGATTTCCTTACAGTTATTAAGTTTCTAATTTTAATCCACCTATGTGTTTCTGCTCCTAACTTTCATTATGTTCTAGAATTGTACAGGAAAACTATGTGGTAAACTAAGTCATTAAAATCTTTATGCATTTTATTTTTCTTAAGATTTTTTTCCTCCTGCTGTCTGATCCAAAGAGATAAATCCTCTTTATCCTAGGCTGTGTGCTCAAAAAAACTATGATTTTTTTTTCATTCTACCTTTTTAAAAGGCTAAATGATTTGTCCATAAACCTAGCTTAGATCCCTTGCATGAAATCCCTCTAGTAAGTGAGCAACTTTAAAGGGTATTTAATAAAGTAATTTGTCACTAGAGCATTAGCTAACAGATGGTATGTTCATTTAGCATAAATGTTTAAGTATTTGTAGTGAAAGGATATTTACACCATGAAATTAAACAGGCAGTTATTAATATATTAACACAGCTGTTTTCTATTTACAGCTGGTTCAAAGATTTCTTTTTAGATGATAATAGTACTACTACTTCATGAAAAAAGAGATGATTGAAATTGAGACTTTTAACAAGCATTGATTTAGCATGCTATAGCTTAATTTTTCAAACTTTTTCTTTTTCTTTTTTTTTCTTTATTCTTTTTTTTTGTACCACTGATTAAACCACCCAGGGATACTTAACAGAGCCACATCCCCAGACCTTTTTATTTTTTATTTTGAGACAGAGTCTCCCTAAGTCACTTAGGGCCTCACTGAGTTGCTGAGGCTGGTTTTGAACTTGAGATCCTCCTACCTCAGCCTCTTTGAGTGCTGGGATTGCAAGTGTGCACCAACACGCCCAGCTAAACTTACTTTTCTGAATATAAGTCAATTGCTCTGCCTTATTTTAGTTTTGAATTGATTTTTTTAAAAATTACACAATAAAGAGAACTATTTCCCCAAAATTCCTTGTTTAAGTGGACAAATATTCATTAGTCTTTTTAAAACCATCTCTGCCAATAAGACATGCCTGGATTTAATTTTGAGAAATGCATGCTCAGACTGAAAAAAAAAAGAAAAAACAAAGGAAATTCTGCCTTCTTCACTCCTTAGTGCACTTTTAAAATCTACTGACATGCCTTTATTTATATTTTTTAACTTAATTTATTTTAACAGATACTTCAAAACACACAAATTGTGCATGCCAATCAGGAATGTTTGGATTCATGTATACATTGTGTAATTGGGTTAAACTTTCACCTCCTTGAGCATTTGTCATTTATTTTTACTACTGAGAATCATCCTTCTTTATGTAGAAAACATGCAAAATCCTTTATTTGTGCTTATTCAAATGCACAGTGCTGCCCCATTGCTGCGTATTCACCCATTGTACAAAAGCAGCCCAGCAGGCCCTGCTCTTATCTGTCAACCAGCACCACTGAGCTCCCTGGCCCCATCCTTCCCCCAGGCCCCTGCTCTCCCCAGCTCTGGTGATCACCATCCTGCTCTTGATATCTATGCACTCCTTAGAAACAAACTGCTGAAAAACGTTTTTGATCTACATTCATAGTCTGAGACTATGTTAAACAACCTTAACTTCTTTCCTGTGAATTTCCGTAGTCATTGGTTGTGACAGATTCATGTAATTCTGTTCCCTGAAGTGTTTCACTTTAGCTTTTGTTTTCTGTGGTTCTGGGGATTGAACTCAGATACTCTATCACGGAGCTACATCCCCAGCCTTGTTTACTTTTCATTTTGGGACAGGGTCTTACTAAGTTGTCAAGGTTGGCCTCTAACTTGCAGTGCCCCTGGCCTCAGACTCCCAAGTTGCTGGAATTACAGGTGTGTACCATTGAGCCTGGCTCTCCTTGAATTACAAAGGTGCTTTTAAAATGGGTCAAACCAACAACAACTTGAGTTCTTAATGATTAGACATGGAAGATTTCAGATCTCTGTACCATATTGACATTATCTTTTCCTGAATTTCCAAAATATCTTTAAAAAGTCATGTAATCAATTAAGGTCAGCTACATTAGAAAGCACTGCGGTGAGGCAGGTATCACCTTGACAGCCCTAGCAGTATCTTCCAAGGAGACGTGGATGTTTACAGATTGTCCTTCCGCATAGGTACTTCAGGGTGCAGAGATGATGGTAGTGGGAAAAATTTGTGACATGAAGTTTTGTATAGATGGACCAAGCAAGGAAAATATCTTTTCAGGATTCGTTGATTAACTATTATTTGACAAGTGAGTTCCTTGTTCAAATAATTAAAATCTTGCATCTGATACATTGATTTGCATGAGTATTTTGAAGCAACCAATATTTATTGGTTTAAAGTCTTATCTTTCCTGGGCAAACCTTTCAATGAACAACTAATGTATATGAATACAGTGGTCTTAGTTTACACTTCATATATATATATATATATATATATATATATAGAGAGAGAGAGAGAGAGAGAGAGAGAGAGAGAGTGAGAGAGAGAGACAGTTATATTTGCTCTGCCACTTTCACTAAAAATGGTGGTGGTAGGGTTGCAGTTAGAAGAAGATGGGAAAGAACAGGTGAAGAACAAACTGTCACTTCAAGGCAGGGAACTTAGGCCTTTACTTGAGGAGGAGATTTTACTGCTGAGAATCATCTTTACAGTGTGAGAGAAGAGTATCTTGGATTCCCCATTACATGGAATATTGTGCTGATGTGAAAAGGAGACATTTGTTGGCAAGATACTTAATACTCCTCAAAGTGTTGAATACAAATTTGTGTCCTCAAAAGAGGGAAGGTAGTTGTTACCTTATGTACCTGCATGGTGAAGGCTTCAGCAACTTTAATTTGCTCTCAGTTAGCAAATCTTTCCGACTGATCAGTAATAAAGCATGTCAGTTTCCAATTTTTCCCTGTTTAAAAACTTTGCTTCAGTTCTTTTATGTTAGCTAATGATTCTAATATCAGATTTGGTGTGTTTGGGTGGTGAGATCAATTCTGTTTGGCCTAATAGAAAAAGCCCTGCCTCAGTTCAATATTTGTAATTGCCTGTTTACAAATTCAATTTGTAACTGGTCTGTAATTCTATTGGCTTGAATTCTACTGTTCATTATTTGACCCTCCTTTCAGGCAATAGTTGGTTCTGAGTTTGGTCATTCTTTGTGAACTCAGGGATAATGAGTTAGAAGTGACAGCGTGAATAAAAAGAGACAATCAGCAAATGCTTATTGACAATGTGACCCCAGAAAAATCACTCAGACTAATGGTACCTCATGTTTTTCATCTGTAAATAATGTTTATCACTCAAGATTTTTATGAGAATTAAAAGGAAAATGCACATAAAGTATGTTTTGGCACATAGTTACTTCCTTATGGTAAGTAATTTGGCACATAGTTACAGTAAGTAATTGTTGCTAGATTTTTACTAAAGCCTTATAAATATGTTGTATTTTTATTGGGTAGAATAATGCATGAGATGGAACATAATCATTGGTATTTTATCTCTATATTCTGCAAATCAGTATATTTGTCACATCCAAATTAAAAAATGATGGTGGTAACATGTCAATAATAGGAAATAATTGGTATGTGGTATCTGTTTTGAATTACTGGTTTTGAATACTTACAACTTATGTGTTAATAAATATATACTCTTTCTGATTATGTTATTATTCTTTATCTAAAAACTTTATTTATTTTTATTTTTTTTACAGTCTACTGATGGCATTTTAGTGATTTTGGGCAGTGTTCTCTTTATGGAGCATTAATTTTCTTCTTCATTTTAAATTTTTAAATTTTCATTTTTGTGATGCTGGGGATTGAACCCAGGGCATTGCATATACTAGGCAAGCACTCTACCGTGGAGTCATATCCCTGGCCTGAGAGCATTAATTTTCAACTAGAGTTGGAATAAAACTCTAAGTACTCATTAAATGTTTCACAGTTTCTTCAAAGAACACTTGGGCATACTGATGATGTTTGAATACTGTTTGCTCAAGTCTTACTTAACTATTCCATTGCTGTCTTGTGATCTAAATGATGGACTATAGAAAATCATGGAGAATCACCTTTATAGCTTCAGCATTAGAAATAAAGCAGCCAAGTGGGAAGCCCTGCATGGGCTCCTATTGAGACTCACCTCATAGGTGCACATAGCATAATTGGGTCAATTTCATCTCATGGTTCCTCCCTTTTCACATCCTCCTCCCTTCCCCTCAATTCCCTTCCTCTCTTCTATGGTTCTTCCTTCTGTTTTCATGAGATTCTTCCCTTTTAAAATTCCTGTATTTCTGTCTGTCTTCCCATATGAGAGAAAACACTGGGCCTTTGACTCTCTGAGTCTGGCTTATTTCACTTCGCATGGTGTTCTCCAGCTCCGTCCATTTACCAGCAAGTGACCTAATTTGATTCTTCTTCATGGCTGACTGTTATGGTTTAGATGTGAGGTGTCCCCTAAAAGCTCACGTGTGAGACAATGCAAGAAGGTTTAGAGGAGAAATGATTAGGTTGTGAGAATCCTAACACAATTAATATCCCTGATGAGATTAATCGATCAGGAACCAAATGCAGGTAGGGTGTGGCTGGGGGACGTGGGTCCCTGCAGAGTGTGACTTTGAGGTATATATCTTGTATCTGGCAAGTGGAGCCTCTCCCTCTGCTTCCTGATCATCATGTGAGCCTCTTCCCTCTACCACACTCTTCCACCATGATGTTCAGCTTCATCTCAAGTCCAGAGGAATGGAGTCTATTGTCTATAGACTGAGACCTCTGAAACCATAAGCCCTTCAATAAATTTCTGGTCAGGTATTTTAGTCCCAGCAGTGAAAAGACTGACTAAAACAGCTGACTGAAACTCCATTGTATGTCTATACCATGATTTCTTTATACATTTATCTGTCATTGAGCACCTAGGCTGGTTCCACTCAGCTATCGAGCATTGTGCTGCTGTCAATATTGATAGAGAAGATGGAGATGCTTATATGCATGTATGCACACGTGTGCACACACACATAGACACACAGAGCCTCCTGTTTTCTCTTTTCTCCTCCTGTGATCAAATGCATTAAAAGTAAAAAAGTTCTCTGGTATCTTTAAGTGATTCTCTGCTAAACATTATGTCTACTGTGACTTTAATAAGCATCCCACTTTTGTTATTTATTAGTGGTATTTTTTTGAAGTGTCAAATCTTGTGACTATTAAAATAAAGTACCATTCTAATTTAAAAAATAAATTAAGAAATAAAAAGGACTTTCTAAAAAGTAATTGGTATGCATATGTCATAATAGTATTCTGATTTTAGTTCTTCTGTTGTAATGAGCTGACAGATCTGGCTCCATGAGAATGTTATAGGCCAGACTCTAAGGGAAATGACTAAACAAACTCCATTTTGCTCTGAGACTCCACGTTATGTAGGAAATAAGCTTCTCCCATGGGAACACCCCACCTCTGTACCCATCATCAGTTACTTAGAGTGACGTGTTTAGCAATACAAAATGACAATTCTTTTTTTTTTTTTTTTGGGTGCTGGGGATCAAACCCAGGGCCTTGTGCTTACAAGGCAAGCACTCTACCAACTGAGCTATCTCCCCAGCCCCTACAATTCTTATGTAATAAAAAATTGCTCTCTTTTCATCCCTATTGCTCCTAAACAATGTACCATGTGAACGGTGATTGTGTGGATGTTAGTAGTCATTCTTTAGTTTGTACCTAGGTAAGGGTCATTTTGACCCACGTCCCCCTCTGTTGATGATCTCATGATGTTAGTTTGTAATTTTGAGTCATAGCAACAGACACTTATGATTGATGTGATTTGTGGTATAAGAACCCCTACAACCCTATGGTCGGGGTTGTTCTCCCTATAGCCATTTTTGGGGCATTGTGTGAGACAGTCAGTTGGCCGGTTTAATAAAGACTCTCAAATTTGGACTTCTCAGTGGTGGTAGGTCTGTTCTTAAGTTGCACCCAATAACACTGTATAAATACCAAGTAGTGGAATAGTGGGTCATATGGTGATTTTATTTCCAGTCTTTTTGAAGAGTTTCCATACTACTTTTCAAATG
Organism: Sciurus carolinensis; assembly: GCF_902686445.1. Classification (NCBI taxonomy): domain Eukaryota; kingdom Metazoa; phylum Chordata; class Mammalia; order Rodentia; family Sciuridae; genus Sciurus; species Sciurus carolinensis. Next base: position 34,099,690 of record NC_062218.1, read on the forward strand.
GGTTGTACTAATTTGTAGTACAAAAAGCAATACATGAATGTACCTTTCTCCCACGTCCTCACAAGCATTTATTGTTATTTGTATTCATGGTGATTGCCATTCTTTCTGGACTGTGATAAAATCTCAGTGTAGTTTTTATCTGCATTTTCATGCTAAGAATGTTGAGCACTTTTTCATATATTTGTTGGCCATTCGTATTGCTTCTTTTCAGAAATATCTGTTTAGATCGTTTATCCATTATTGATTTGGTTATTTGTTGTGTTTGTGTGTGTGTGAATTTTTTTGAGTTATTTAATATTTTGGATATTTCCCTATCAGAGGAGTGACTGGCAAAGATTTTGTTCCATTCTATAGGCTCTTTCTTCATGCTATTAGTTGTTCATGTATGACTATATCACAACAAATTCTACTTTTTATATAACTATAATGCATCATTTAAAATACAGTAAATAAATAGAAGGAAGATCATTAGAGTAGGACAGAAGGGAATCAGGGGAAAGAAGGAGATGAGGGAAAGGGAAGGACTGATTATTGGTGGGACAACATAAGTCACATTTATGAATATGTCAAAATGAACTCCACTAATATGTCTGACCATAATTCCCTAATGAAAACAACAAAAAAGAATTCACCTATAGAAAACATTTCTGCTCATATATTTGTTAAACCATCCTTAAGTAGATATTGAAAATTAAACTAATTTGAAACTGGAATTCATTAGCATGGAAATACTACAAAAGTAGGAGTAAAAGATATTTCTGTAATAATCAAATTCTAAAGATAGAAAAAAATTTTGTTTTAAAATACCACATCTCAAAAGTCTTGGATGGCTTTGATCACACAAGATTTCTTAAAACAACATGCTAAATGAACTTATTGTCAAAATTTTCAGTGCCATTTAATTGCCATGGCCTTTCTTACTTCCCACCAGTTTCTATGAATTGATACTACTTCTGTATTTTGGAACCAGTTTTTATTGCTTGGTGGACAAATATCAAAGTAAGGAAAAAGTTGTTTTTCTTGTTAAGTATACAGCCAAAAAAGAACAACAACATTTTCAAGTTAAAGAGTCATTTCAATCTACTTGAGAAATTCAGGCCAAATGCTAGGAATGCTGTGGTCAACCATTCTACAACAAAAATCGAAAGCAGATTCTGTTGGCTTTAAAAAGTCATCTGGCTAATGATCAAGACAGATAATGAGTGGACACATAAAGAACACTTAAATAAGTACATACTCTGAAGTGCATAGACAGAAGAAACAGGTTACATGAGTAAGCTTTAACAACCCATTCTTTGACCGAGCATTAAAGGAAGTTCCTTCATGTGTAAATACAGAGCAACTTGATTTTCCAAAGATAACACTGAAGGAGTGTTTGGAGAGAACTCTGGTGTCCCTGGATTTTGCCCAATTCTGAACAAGGATTAACACCAACCATGTGCATAACTGCTGTGAACCCCAAATGATCTCAGAGCAGTTGTATCTTTTATCCTATTCTGTGAGGTCCAGAAAATAAATCAAAGGTATATACACTTTGAAACCAAGAGATTGCTAGAAACTTATCCAATTGGTACTTCCTAAAAATCTAGTGCTAATCCACTACTAGTACAACATGTGTTTTGTATTATTTTCTCAGTATGGGCATGAGTTTAGATCACATTTCTTACTGGATTTTTTTTTTCAAGAAGGATAGAGGAGAGAGAAGGAGGAGAGGAGAGGAGATGACAGGATACTTGCTTTCTCAGGGGTGGGATATTCTCATATCCCTGGCATAAGTTATATCAACACCATGGTCTAAGTAAATGAATAAATACATTTTGACCTAGGACCAGTCATGTTCACTGATATACAGTCCTGCATGTATAGGGCAGAGGCAAATTTACTGATCCTGGTATACATGTTGGTCTTGGAGAACAGCTGCCAATCATAGGGTTAATAGACAGCTTTGGATGGTGGTTTTGAAAAGCAATTGAGAGAAAGTCTTTTGTTAAAAGGTAGGAGACACAAGTAAATGACAATCACTCACAAGCCACTCTTGGTCCTGGGGACACAGGCTGCAAACAAAAATATTTACATCACTTTTCTTTAACCCCTTCATCCGTTGATGGGGCCTAGATGGACTCCATGTCTTGGCCATTGTGAAAAGTGAAGCAGTAAATGTGGACATGCAGGTATCTCTTTGGTGTGCTGACTTTGTTTCCGTTGTATATGTACCTGAGTGGCATGTCCAAGAATGGGACCTCAGGTAGCTGCTACCATTCCCACTTGGGGTAAGTTGTTGACTGGGGACTTAGACCTACCTTACTTTTCCAATTGAAGTATCCATCAAGATTCAAGCTGTACTAAGTTGTGACTGGAGAAAGGTGAAATTTCTCTTCGCTGGGTTGGGTGTGTGACTCAGTGGCAAAGCACACAGCCAACATGCTCACAGTGCTGGACTTGATCCTGCACCACACAGAAGAAAATAAGCAGTAACATCAACATAAAAACAAACCAGACAAAGAAATAAACAGTAAAAGCAAAATAACCAGAGCTACACACCCATAGCAATAGAAAAGAAAGAGCCAAAAGCAATAAACTAAAACATTTTAAAATTACAGTAAAATTTATTTTAAAAGTAGGAAAGAGAACAAAAAGAGAACAGGAGAAAGTCAATAAAGAGGGAAGAAGGAAAGAAGAATATGTATGATTAAAAAATTAAACAAGAGAAAAGAAATACACAGGAAAGCAGGAGAAAGTTTTTAAAGAAAAATAAGAGAGTGAGAAACCAAAGTTAAAAATTTCCTCCTAATTGCCCAGCGTGGTGATGCACGCCTGTAATCACTGCATTTCAGGAGGCTGAGGCAGAAAAGTGGCAAATTCAAGGCCAGCAAGTGAGTGAGACCCTCTTCCCCCCAAATAAAATAAATAAATAAAATTAAAATTATCCTAGATGAACTATGTGGAGATGTAGAGATGCTTCTTTCCAGGTCTTTTAAGGTTGGAATCCTCAGGTATGTGTGTGTCAAGGGTAAGTGGGTCATAGCTCCAGCCAGTTGTGATTCTTCTCAGCTCATACCAAACAAGTTAGGGCAGAAAGTAGGCTCTGTGCCACAGTTCTTGCTGGACATGTTTAAGGGAATGTTGACCCAACAGGGGCAATATTCTCTCCAGAGCCTTTTAGCATGCATACCTGGAAGCATGGCGAATGTTGGAGCCCAGTGACCCCTGCTTGTCAACCCCTTTTTGGCAGATTATGGATGTCACTGGAAAGGGGAATACTTGCTCCAGAGATTTTCAGTCTGCGTGCCCAGTGGCAAGCCACTGTTGGGGCCACAACCAGCTCTTCTCATGGACCAAGTGTTAATGGTATGTAGGCCATGCTGGGCGTGCATATATTCAGCTCAGCCGTTTGTAGTTGTGCACCTGGGGGCATAGGAAATGTCAGTCAGGGATGCCTCTGAGAGGGACGGGAGCAATCAAGCCATGGAGTTCTGTGCTGGAAGGGAGTCATGGGAACTAAGTGATTGACTATCCTCAGTCCTGGTGCCTTCAGATGGAGCCCCTGTGTGACACCATTTGAGACTGCTGTCACTTCTCACAGTGGGTGGGATCACTGACAACTGTGCCTTCCATGCCCCCTAACCACGTGCCATGCTCTCTGCTGCAGATCCCATTCACTCACTCTGTGTCAGACAGTCTTCCAAGACATGAAAACTTCACATGACCATGTCTCACTCAGTTCATGTGGCGGGGTGTCCATGGGGACACTGAACTGTGAGTGCTATAGGTTTTCTGATGCCCAGAGTCATTTAGTCTCTAAAAATAGAACCCTTTCAACATGGTTTCTGGTTAACCCAATCAGAGTGTTTTGCTGAATCATGTAATGAATTGCTTCCCTAAACCTGGATGGTTGGGCAGAAGGAGTCGATTTTAGACCAAATTCCCAAACTGAATTTAATGCTTGCAAGAACTATGGACTTCTGCAGTTAGGGCTGATGGATGCTGTTTGCACATTCTGGCTTACTTGAAGCATGCAGCATTGGATTCCCCACCCCAGCCAGGGAACTGAGTTCAAGTTGTGAATTGCTTTGTACTCTTTTTTAGTTGCTTTCCAATTCTCTGTGCTGTTGGGTTTTCCCATCACTTCTTTATTGGTTCTCAAGAGTTCTTCTCTCTTTCCCTTCGTAGAATATAGTATCCTCTTTGTTGCCCTGACTCCTCTATCAGAGTCATGTGAAGGATATTTCTATTATACCACATTTGCATAGTGTCTTTGGATCTAGTGATTAAATTTTGGGTCAGGAAAATAGAGCCCGTTACTGAGCTTGTGGTAAATAGATGCTGTGGTAAGTGCTTACTTAATTCTGTGGGTAATAACTCCTGAAAGCCTTGTTTTCAGATAAGAGAATTGAGACCCTGACAATCACAGGGTTAGTAAGTAACAAAGCAGGCATTTAAGGGTAAGTAGGACTTCAGAAATCTGTCTTGCCTCTATGGTGCTTGGGCAAGGTATTCTTAGAAAGGAAATAGGCATGAATAAATAACAGTGCAAATACTTGTAAACCTTGCAGTTACTATTTTTACCCTTAGGAGACACTTTCACATTTGTAAGGTAAACTGCAAATAAAAACTAACAATTTGAAATGAAATATTTTAAAAAATATGTACATAAATATATATGTATATATATTCATAGCCATATCAACTGATAGATAAAATTACCCTTGTAAGCTATTTTCTCTCAATTTCCTTATATTATGCCTTATGTGAAGGCATAATTGCTGAGGTTTAAAACAAAAGTGTTTCTTATTGACTACATATATCAGAACACCTGGATACTTACTAAAAATGCAAATGCCTGGACTTGGGATGTAACTCAGTAGCAGAGTGCTTGCTTAGCGAGTGGGAAGCTGTGGTTTCAACTCACTAAGTTGCTATCGCTGATCTTAAACTTGTGATCCTCATGCTTCAGCCTCCCAAATTGCTGGGATTACAGATGTGCACCTGAATCCTAGCTCCTTTAAAAAAAAATATTGCTTTTCTTTTTGAGACAGGATCTTAAGTTACCCAGACTGGCCTTGAACTTAGCTCCTCCTACTTCAGCCTTTTGAATTTCTGGGATTTCAGGTGTGTATCAATGTATCTAGAATACTGTTTGGTGATATCTGATTTACCTACAGTTGTCAAATGCCTATATTAAAGTAAATGAGTCAATTCCCAAAAAACAAAGCCCAAATATTTTCTCAGATATGTGGATGCTAATTCACAATAAGGTAGAGAGGTGGTGCTAAGGAAGAATAGAGTTACTTTAGATTAAGTAGAGGGGAGTGAAGGGAAGGGAAGTGGTTATGGGGGCAGGGAGGACAGTATAGTGAAACAGACATTATTACCTCATGTACATATATGACTGCATGACTGATGTGATCCTACAACATGTACAATCTGAAAAATGTACAGTTTTACTCCATTTATGTATGATTTATCAAAATGCATAAATACATACTACTGTTATGTATAACTAATTAGAACAAACAAAAAACCTTTAAAATTTTAAAGCTAAGAAAAATGTAAATATTTAGAAATAAAGCATTGCAACTATAGTAAAAAATAAAGAAGAATTCAGGGGCATTTTATATTTCATATTTAGTTTAAGAAATGCCTTTGTGCCTTGGAAGAAAAGTCAAGTCAAGGCTTAGCACAGCTGTGGCAAAGCCATACATAGCTAGTTATTCTAGAAGTCCTTCTGATTCTGAGTTAGCACTGATTGCACTTCTCATGCTCTTCTGGGGAAAGGTCCAGAGTGCTGTCTGTTATTAAGAAGTACCCCCTTACAAATACCCCCACAACTTTCTCACAACTTCTAAATGAGTTTCCTCTTCCACTTTTTGTATATAATTTTCTCCAAATAATAATAAAAATAGTAGTTGAGAAAAAGAAAATAGATGCAAAGTTGAACTATTGTTCCAATATAACAATCTATTAACCTAAGTCCTAAGCACAATGGTTGTAAGTATTTAGTATTATCAGCACATCCTTTAATACCTCCAGTGACCATAACTCTGTATCAAACTATGGATGTATATCTTTTGACCCACATGTAGCAAATCTGGCTCATGAAAATCCCATAATCTTTTCATTTCTTGCTTTTACTCTTGAAGTCACATAAAAAGATTGCATTCTATGTTATAACTACATTTTCATCCTTAATACTTCCCTCATGTTTTATTATGAAACGTTTCAAACCTTGAGTATTTGGAGTAATTTCGTAGTATCTATCTTCCTATCATCTAGATTCTACGTTAACATATCTGTTCATCTTTCCATCCCTCTATCCATCAATCTGATTTTATGCAATTCAAGTAAACTACAGGCATCAGTTAATTACGTCTACCAAATACTTCAGTGTGTATACCATGTGTATTTGGTGTATAAATATATATATTTTATTTCCTTTTCTTTTTACATGTGGTTTTAGTTTCCTATGACTGCTGAAACAAATTACCACAAACTGAGTAGCTTAAAACAACACAAATTAATTCTCTTACAGTTTCATGTTTCTGGCTTCCAGCCATATGAAATCAGTTTCACTGGGCTAAAGGTGTTGGCAGGCTAGTTCTTCAGGCTCGGGGGAGAGTATGTTTCTGTGCTTTTTCTAGAGATCATTTCCTTGTGGCTTGTGATTTCTTTTTTGTTTTATTGTGGAGGAGCGCTGCTGGAAATCTGGGGATCTGAGGATCAACCCTCGGGGCCTTGCGTGTGCCAGCAAGTGCTCTACCACTGAGCCATGTCGCTAACCTCTCCCTTCTCCACGTCACTCCAATCTCTCTCTTCCATTGTCACATCTCCCTTCCTTTAGTGGCCAAACATTCCCCTCTTTTTCCTTCACTTCCAGGTACACTTGTGAGTACCTACAGGGTGTTTCTAGATATTCCAGGATAATATCCTAACTTCATGCTCCTTGACTTCACCACATCTGCAAAGTCCCTTTGGCAATTTAAGATATCATTCACAGGTCCCAAAGATTAGGACCTGGGTATATGAAGCCATTATTCAACCAAACACACAGAAACATTTAGTCCTTCTCTGTTGTTTTAACATTGTGAAGTGGAATCTGACTTAATTTTTCCCAAATAATTGCCCAAATTATAAAAAATATAAATGTAAATTATTTAAAACTTAAGAATTCACAAATGTGATTGAGATGATACTTTTATTATATACTGTTTCTCTTTTCTCTTAAAGTTACTAATGATTTGACTAATTCAATCTAACTCTAGATGTCTTCTTTAGCAAAATTTCTTTAAATTTGGACAAAAGAAATTAAAAAATGTAGAATATAACTTGGTTGCTACATAAAAATAGATACCAAATTCCTTTATGCTGTTTTATTCCTGCCAGGATATTTATATCAGAAAATTATTTTGTATGAAAGGTGGCTATTTGATTCATATGTGCAATATAAGAATTAATAGGCCTTTCAAGGCTAGCTTCTCGGAGCAGACTGCCCAGTGAGAGGCTTTCTACATAGAACCAGCCACAAGCCCCCGAACCAATGGAGAGCTTCGATCCCCAAGCAGCCTCTGGGATCAGGGCAGGGCAGCCAGAGACCTCTTCAGGCGGCTCTGCCCACTCCGGCTGCAGGCTCTCTTCACGGGGCGATCCAAGATGGTGGCCTAGAGGGAGACTGCAACCCCAGTTGCTCCAGAACCCAGGAGTTAAGAAGGGGAGGCATTGAGAGACTCGGACTGAAATAGAGCCACAGGTGAGTCTGCCCACTGGGTAAAGCTCGGCCCGGGTGGCAGGCCCAGATAGAGGTGGCTTATCGGAGCCAGGCAGGGCAGCTAGAGTCTTCCCAAGGTAGCCTTCCACACTCCGGCAGTGGGCTCCTCCCACACGGCCAGCTGCACGGTGCAGGCCCACAGTGAGAGCCTTTCCGCACAGAACCAGTTCCAAACCGTGGAACCAGTAGGGGGCTAGGGGCAGTTTTCTTCGGATGCGATGCATTATCAGATTCCTCCAAGACATCAGGCTACTGAAGGTTGGGAGGTGATACACTGGAAATCTACCGGGACACTATAAGCCAATAGTGGAAAACTGCAATATCTCAGTGTCCCACTGACAGCTGACCAATATGAGAAAACAAGGGAAGAAAATGTCCCAAACAAACCTAGATACTACATCAATAAAACCCAATGACAGCACAGCAGAAGAAATGTCAGAAAGGTAGTTCAGAATGTACATAATTAAAACGATCAGGGAAGCAAATGAGGAGATGAAAGAGCAAATGCAGGCATTAAATGATTGCACCAATCAACAGTTAAAAGACCAAATACGGGAAGCAAGAGATCATTTCAATAAAGAGTTAGAGATACTGAAAAAAAACAAACTGAAATACTTGAAATGAAGGAAACAATAAACCAAGTTAAAAACTCCATAGAAAGCATAACCAATAGGATAGAACACCTGGAAGACAGAACCTCAGACATTGAAGACAAATTATTTAACCTTGAAAGCAAAGTTGGCCAAACAGAAAAGATGGTAAGAAATCATGAACAGAATCTACAAGAATTATGGGATATCATGAAAAGGCCAAATTTAAGAATTATTGGGATTGAGGAAGGCTTAGAGAAACAAACCAAAGGAATGAACAATCTATTCAATGAAATAATAACAGAAAATTTCCCAAATCTGAAGAATGAAATGGAAAACCAAGTACAAGAGGCTTATAGAACTCCAAACATACAAAATTGCAACAGACCCACACCAAGGCACATTATTATGAAAATACCTAACATACAAAATAAAGACAGAATTTTAAAGGCCGCGAGAGAAAAGAATCAAATTACATTCAGAGGGAAACCAATAAGAATATCAGCAGATTTTTCAATCCAGACCCTAAAAGCTAGAAAGGCCTGGAACAACATATACCAAGCCCTGAAAGAAAATGGATGCCAACCAAGAATCTTATACCCAGCAAAACTTACCTTCAAATTTGACGATGAAATAAGATCCTTCCATGATAAACAAAAGCTAAAGGAATTTACAAGAAGAAAGCCAGCATTACAGAACATTCTCAGCAAAATATTCCTTGAGGAAGAGATGAAAAGCAACGATGCAAATCAGCAACAGGAGGCGCTAGCCTAAAGGAATAGCCAAATAAAGGAGAAACCAAATCATGTCAAAAACAAATATGAGTCAATTGACTGGGAATACAAATCATATCACAATAATAACCCTGAATGTTAATGGCCTGAATTCATCAATCAAAAGACACAGACTGGCAGATTGGATTAAAAAGAAAAATCCAACAATATGCTGCCTGCAAGAAACTCATCTCATAGAAAGAGACACCCATAGACTAAAGGTGAAAGGATGGGGAAAAACATACCATGCACACGGACACAGCAAAAAAGCTGGAGTATCCATCCTCATTTCAGATAATGTGGACTTCAAACCAAAACTAGTCAGAAGGGATAAAGAAGGACATTACATGCTGCTTAAGGGAATCATAAATCAGCAAGACATAACAATCATAAATATCTGTGCCCCGAACATTGGCTCATCCACGTACGTCAAACAAATCCTTCTCAATTACAGAAATCAAATAGACCACAACACAATAATACTAGGCGATTTTAACACACCTCTCTCACCACTGGATAGATCGTCCAAACAAAAATTGAATAAAGAAACTATAGATCTCAACAACACAATCAACAATTTAGACTTAACGGACATATATAGAATATACCATCCAACAAAGAACGAATACACTTTCTTCTCAGCAGCACATGGATCCTTCTCTAAAATAGACCATATTTTATGCCACAAAGCTACTGTTAGCAAATACAAGAAGATAGAGATACTACCTTGTACTCTATCAGATCATAATGGATTGAAATTAGAAATAAATGACAGAATAAAAAACAGAAACTTCTCCAATACCTGGAGATTAAATAATACACTATTATATGATGAATGGATAACAGAAGACATCAGGAGGGAAATAAAAAAATTCTTAAAAGTAAACGAGAACAAAGACACATCATATCAAAATCTCTGGGACACTATGAAAGCAGTACTTAGAGGAAGATTTATTTCATGGGGCACATTCAAAAAAAGAAGTAGAAATCAACAAATAAACGACTTAACACTACAGCTCAAAGCACTAGAAAAAGAAGAGCAGACCAATACCAAAAGTAGTAGAAGACAGGAAATAGTTAAAATCAGAGCCGAAATCAACGAAATCGAAACAAAAGAAACAATTGGAAAAATTAACAAAATAAATAGTTGGTTCTTTGAAAAAATAAATAAAATTGATAAACCCTTAGCCACACTAACAAAGAGAAAGAGGGAGAAAACTCAATTTACTAAAATTCGGAATGAACAAGGAAACATCACAACAGACACGAGTGAAAAACAAAACATAATTAGAAGCTATTTTAAAAATCTATACTCCAACAAAACAGAAAACCTCGAAGACATCAACAAATTTCTAGAGACATATGAATTACCTAAACTGAACGAGGAGGACATACACAACTTAAATAAACCAATTTCAAGCAATGAAATAGAAGAGGTCATCAAAAGCCTACCAACAAAGAAAAGTCCAGGACCAGATGGGTTCTCAGCCGAGTTCTACAAAACCTTTAAAGAAGAGCTCATTCCAATACTCCTCAAAGTATTCCATGAAATAGAAGAGGAGGGAACCCTCCCAAACTCGTTCTATGAAGCCAATATCACCCTGATACCTAAACCAGACAGAGACACGTTGAGGAAAGAAAATTTCAGACCAATATCCTTAATGAACATCGACGCAAAAACTCTCAACAAAATTTTAGCAAATCGCATACAAATATATATTAAAAAGATAGTGCACCACGATCAAGTGGGTTTTATCCCAGGGATGCAAGGTTGGTTCAACATTCGGAAATCAATAAATGTCATTCACCATATCAATAGACTTAAAGTCAAGAATCACATGATTATTTCAATAGATGCAGAAAAAGCATTCGATAAAATACAGCGTCCCTTCATGCTCAAAACACTAGAAAAAATTGGGGTAGTGGGAACATTCCTTAACATTATAAAGGCCATCTATGCTAAGCCCATGGCTAATATCATTCTAAATGGTGAAAAACTGAAAGCGTTCCCCCTAAAAACTGGAACAAGGCAGGGATGCCCTCTTTCACCGCTTCTATTCAACATCGTCCTTGAGACTCTAGCCAGAGCAATCAGACAAACCAAAGAAATTAAAGGGATACGAATAGGAAAAGAAGAACTCAAACTATCCCTGTTTGCTGATGACATGATTATATATTTAGAGGAACCAGGAAATTCCACCAGAAAACTTTTAGAACTCATAAGTGAATTCAGTAAAGTAGCAGGTTACAAGATCAATGCTCATAAATCCAATGCATTTTTATACATAAGTGATGAATCTTCAGAAAGAGAAATTAGGAAAACTACCTCATTCACAATAGCATCGAAAAAAATAAAATACTTGGGAATCAATCTCACAAAAGAGGTGAAAGACCTCTACAATGAGAACTACAGAACACTAAAGAAAGAAATTCAAGAAAACCTTAGAAGATGGAAAGATCTCCCATGTTCCTGGATAGGCAGAATTAATATTGTCAAAATGGCTATACTACCTAAAGTGCTATACTGATTCAATGCAATTCCAATTAAAATCCCAATAATGTACCTTGCAGAAATAGAGCAAGCAATTATGAAATTCATCTGGAAGAATAAAAAACCTAGAATAGCTAAAGCAATCCTCAGTAGCAAGAGCAAAGCAGGGGGTATTGCAATACCAGATCTTCAACTCTACTACAAAGCAATAGTAACAAAAATGGCATGGTATTGGTACCAAAATAGACAGGTAGATCAATGGTACAGAATAGAGGACACGGACACAAACCCAAATAAATACAATTTTCTCATACTAGACAAAGGTTCCAAAAATATGCAATGGAGAAAAGATAGCCTCTTCAACAAATGGTGCTGGGAAAACTGGAAAACCATATGCAATAGAATGAAATTAAACCCCTATCTCTCACCCTACACAAAACTCAACTCAAAATGGATCAAGGACCTCGAAATCAGACCAGAGACCCTGCATCTTATAGAAGAAAAAGTAGGTCCAAATCTTCAACTTGTTGGCTCAGGATCAGATTTCCTTAACAGGACTCCCATAGCACAAGAAATAAAAGCAAGAATCAACAACTGGGATAGATTCAAACTTAAAAGCTTTCTCTCAGCAAAGGAAACTATCAGAAATGTGAAGAGAGAGCCTACAGAGTGGGAGAATATCTTTGCCAACCATAACTCAGATAGAGCGCTAATTTCCAGAATCTATAAAGAACTCAAAAAACTCTACACCAAGAATACAAATAATCCAATCAACAAATGGGCTAAGGAAATGAACAGACACTTCACAGAAGAAGATGTACAAGTAATCAACAGATATATGAAAAAATGTTCAACATCCCTAATAATAAGGGAAATGCAAATCAAAACTACCCTAAGATATCATCTCACCCCAATTAGAATGGCAATTATCAAGAATACAAGCAACAATAAATGTTGGCGAGGATGTGGTGAAAAAGGAACACTCATACATTGCTGGTGGGGTTGCAAATTAGTGCAGCCACTCTGGAAAGCAGTGTGGAGATTCCTCAGAAAGCTTGGAATGGAAACACCATTTGACCCAGCTATCCCACTCCTTGGCCTATACCCAAAGGACTTAAAATCAGCATACTACAGAGATACAGCCACATCAATGTTCATTGCTGCTCAATTCACCATAGCCAGATTGTGGAACCAATCTAGATGCCCTTCAATTGATGAATGGATAAAGAAACTGTGGCATATATATACAATGGAATATTACTCCGCAATGAAGAATGATAAAATTATGGCATTTGTAGGCAAATGGACGAAATTGGAGAATATCATACTAAGTGAGATAAGCCAATCTCAAAAAACTAAAGGATGAATGATATCGCTGATAAGCGGATGATGACACATAATGGGGGGTGGGAGGGGTTAGCATTAGGTTTAGGGTTAGGTTTATGGTTAGGGATAAGGAGAGCGGTAAGAATAAGGAAAGAAGGACTGTATAGAGCGAAAAGAGGGGTGGGAGGGGTGGGGGAGAAGGAAAAAAAAATAAACATCATTGCCCTATGTAAATGTATGATTACACAAATGGTATGCCTTGACTCTATGTACAAATAGAGAAACAACATGTATCCCATTTGTATACAATAAAAAAAATATAAGAATTAATAAGAAGGAAGGAAGGAAGGAATAAAGGAAGGGAAAAGAATAAAAGTAATGCCCATTTGACTTTATCATATATTAAATGATAAGTAGTTAAGGCAAATGACATTTAGGATTTGAAAACAAAACCAGAAGAGAAAAAAAATCAAATTCTCCTTTAATCCTAGAAAATAATAATGTTTGAATTTATAGTTAGGAATCATATTTGAGAGTTTTCTTCCTTCCAGCAAATGCTGCACTTGCACGTGGGCATCATTTGCCGTTGCTGTCTTTACTCTAGACAAGTTATGAATTTCTGGAAAGGAAAGGAAGGAATGAAAGAAGGATGGAAGTAAGGGTCATGCATTTATTGTTATGACCACACTCTGAATAAATTATCGTTTTAAGACTTCTTTATTTCTTGGTTTCTTTCTTGGTTTCCTTCTTGGTTTCTTTCTTGGTTTCTTTCTTTCTTTCTTTCTTTCTTTCTTTCTTTCTTTCTTTCTTTCTTTTTTTCTTTTTTTCTTTCTTTCTTTCTTTCTCTCTTTCTTCCTTTCATTTAACCATTTAAAAAAATTTGTTCTAATTAGTCATACTTGACAGTAGAATGCACTTTGACACATCCTACATACATGGAGTATAACTTCTCATTCATCTGTTTGTACATGATGTAGAATCACACCGGTCATGAAATCATATGTGCTCATAGGGTAGTCATGTCCAATTCATTCTACTATCCTTTTACCCCCCCAACCCTCCTCTCCCTTCACTTCCATCTGTCTAGTCAAAAGTACCTCTATTCTTCCCTAGGCCCTTCCCCCACTTATTGTGAATTAGCATCTGTAAATGAGAAAAAACAATTGGCCTTGGGTTTGGGGGGTTGGCTTCTTCTGCTTAGCATGATATTCTCCAACTCCACCCATTTATCTGCAAATGTCATAATTTCATTCTCTTTTATTGTTAATTAATACTCCACTGTGTATATGTACCACATTTTCTTTATTCATTCATCTATGGAAGGACATCTAGGTTGGTTCCATAGTTAAGCTATTGTGAGTTGAGCTACTATAAACATTGATGTGGCTGTGTCACTGTAGTGTGCTGATGTTAAGTCTTTTGGGTATAAACAAAGGAATGGGATAGCATTTAACCATTTTAATTGAAACAAAACATTTGGCACTCTAATATGGTTGGTATCCTTTGGTGATAAACATATGGCTTTGCCAATGAAACGAATTGCTCTATAAATAATATTTTCCAAGTTGAATTTATGGGCCTGTTTCTGAAGAGTTTGTTGCCAATTAACTTTTTATTTATTTTTTTATTTATTTTTTATTGTAAACAAATGAGGTACATCTTGTTTCTCTGTACATGAAGTAGAGGCATACCATTTGTGTAATCATACATTTACAAAGGGTAATGATATTTGATTCATTCTGTTATTTTTTCCTTCCCCCCAGCCTTCCACTCCTCTTTTCCCTCTACACACTCCCTCCTTCCTCCATTCTTGCCTCCCTCCCATCCCCCATTATGTATCATCATCCGCTTATGAGCAAGATCATTCATCCTTTGGTTTTTGGGGATTGGCTTATCTCACTTAGCATGATATTTTCCAATTTCATCCATTTGCTTTCAAATGCCATAATTTTATCATTCATTATGGCTGAGTAATATTCCATTGTATATATATACCACAGTTTCTTTATCCATTCATCAATTGAAGGGCATCTAGGTTGGTTCCACAATCTGGCTATTGTGAATTGAGCAGCAGTGAACATTGATGTTGCTACATCACTGTAGTATGCTGATTTTAAGTCCTTTGGGTATAGGCCAAGGAGTGGGATAGCTGGGTCAAATGGTGTTTCCATTCCAAGTTTTCTAAGGAATCTCCACACTGCTTTCTAGAGTGGCTGCACTAATTTGCAACCCCACCAGCAATGTATGAGTATACCTTTTTCCCCACATCCTCGCCAACATTTATTGTTGCTTGTATTCTTGATAATACCCATTTTAATCGGGGTAGGATGGAATCTTAGGGTGGTTTTGATTTGCATTTCTCTTATTACTAGAGATGTTGAACATTTTTTCATATGTCTGTTGATTGCTTGTACATCTTCTGTGAAGTGTCTGTTTATTTCCTTAGCCCATTTATTGATTGGGTTATTTGTATTCTTGGTGTAGAGTTTTTTGAGTTCTTTATAGATTCTGGAGATTAGTGCTCTATCTGAAGTATGAGTGGTAAAGATTTTCTCCCACTCTGTAGGCTCTCTCTTCACATTTCTGATAGTTTCCTTTGCTGAGAGAAAGCTTTTTAGTTTAAACCTATCGCAGTTATTGATTCTTGCTTTTATTTCTTGTGCTATGGGAGTCCTGTTAAGGAAGTCTGATCCTAAGCCAACAAGTTGAAGATTTGGACCTACTTTTTCTTCTATAAGATGCAGGGTCTCTGGTCTGATTCCAAGATCCTTGATCCATTTTGAGTCGAGTTTTGTGAAGGGTGAGAGGTAGGGGTTCAGTTTCATTCTGTTGCATATGGATTTCCAGTTTTCCCAGCACCATTTGTTGAAGAGGCTATCTTTTCTCCATTGCATGTTTTTGGCACCTTTGTCTAGTATGAGAAAATTGTATTTATTTGGGTTTGGAACTTATCCTCTATTCTGTACCATTGATCTACCTGTCTATTTTGGTACCAATACCATGCCGCTTTTGTTAGTATTGGTTTGTAGTATAGTTGAAGTTCTGGTATTGCGATACACCCTGCTTCACTCTTTCTGCTAAGGATTGCTTTAGCTATTCTGGGTTTCTTATTCTTCCAGATAAATTTCATGATTGCTTGCTCTATTTCTGTGAGGTATGTCATTGGAATTTTAATTGGAATTGCATTGAATCAGTATAGCACTTTTGGTAGTATGGCCATTTTGACAATATTAATTCTGCCTATCCAAGAACATGGGAGATCTTTCCACCTTCTAAGGTTTCCTTTCATTTCTTTCTTTAGTGTTCTGTAGTTCTCATTGTAGAGGTCTTTCACCTCTTTTGTTAGATGGATTCCCAAGTATTTTATTTTTTTCAAGGCTATTTTGAATGGGGTGGTTTTCCTAATTTCTCTTTCTGAGGATTCATCAGTTATGTATAAAAATGCATTAGATTTATGAGCATTGATCTTGTAACCTGCTACTTTACTGAATTCACTTATCAGTTCTAAAAGTTTTCTGGTGGAATTTCCCAGTTCCTTTAAATATATAATCATGTCATCAACAAATAGGGATAGTTTGAGTTCTTCTTTTCCTATTCGTATCCCTTTAATTTCTTTGGTCTGTCTAATTGCTCTGGCTAGAGTTTCAAGGACAATGTTGAATAAAAGTGGTGAAAGAGGGCATCCCTGCCTTGTTCCAGTTTTAAGGGGGAATGCTTTCAGTTTTTCCCCATTTAGAATGATATTGGCCATGGGCTTAGCGTAGATGGCCTTTATAATGTTAAGGAATGTTCCCACTATCCCAATTTTTTCTAGTGTTTTGAGCATGAAAGGGTGCTGCATTTTATCAAGTGCTTATTCTGCATCTATCAAAATAATCATGTGATTCTCAACTTTAAGTCTGTTGATATGGTGAATGACATTTATTGATTTCCAGATGTTGAACCAAACTTGCATCCCTGGGATAAAACCCATTTGATCGTGGTGCACTCTCTTTTTAATATATTTTATATGCAATTTGCTAATTTTGTTGAGAATTTTTGCATCAATGTTCATTAAGGATATTGGTCTGAAATTTTCTTTCCTCGATGTGTCTCTGTCTGGTTTAGGTATTAGGGTGATATTGGCTTCATAGAATGAGTTTGGGAGGGTTCCCTCCTCTTCTATTTTATGGAATACTTTGAGGAGTGTTGGAATGAACTCTTCTTTAAAGATTTTGTAGAACTTGGCTGAGAATCCATCTGGTCCTGGACTTTTCTTTGTTGGTAGGCTTTTGATGACTTCTTCTATTTCATTACTTGAAATTGATCAATTTAAATTGTGTATGTCCTCCTGGTTCAGTTTAGGTAATTCATATGTCTCTAGAAACCTGTTGATGTCTTCGAGATTTTCTATTTTGTTGGAGTATAGATTTTTAAAATAGCTTCTAATTATGTTTTGTATTTCAATCGTGTCTTTCGTGATATTTCCTTGTTCATTCTGAATCTTAGTAAGTTGAGTTTTCTCTCTCCTCTTTGTTAGTGTGGCTAAGGGTTTATCAATTTTGTTTATTTTTTCAAAGAACCAACTGTTTATTTTGTCAATTTTTTTAATTGTTTCTTTTGTTTCAATTTCATTGATTTCAGCTCCGATTTTAACTATTTCCTGTCTTCTACTACTTTTGGTGTTGCTGTGTTCTTCCTTTTCTAGGGCTTTGAGCTGTAGTGTTAGGTCGTTTATTTGTTGATTTTTTTCTTCTTTTATTGAATGAACTCTATGAAATAAATTTTCCTCTAAGTACTGTTTTCATAGTGTCCCAGAGATTTTGATATGATGCATCTTTGTTCTCATTTACCTCTAAGAATTTTTTTAATTTCCCCCCAATGTCTTCTGTTATCCATTCATCATTCAATAGCATATTATTTAATCTCCAGGTGTTGAAGTAGTTTCTCTTTTTTACTCTTTCATTTATTTCTAACTTCAATCCATTATGATCTGATAGAACACAAGGTAGTAACTTTATCTTCTTATATTTGCTAACAGTAGCGTTATGGCATAATATATGATCTATTTTAGAGAAGGATCCATGTGCTGCTAAGAAGAAAGTGTATTCACTCTTTGTTGGATGGTATATTCTATAAATGTCCATTAAGTCTAAATTATTGATTGTGTTATTGAGATCTACAGTTTCTTTGTTCAGTTTTTGTTTGGAAGATCTGTCCAGTGGTGAGAGAGGTGTGTTAAAGTCACCTAGTATTATTGTGTCATGGTCTATTTGATTCCTAGAATTAAGAATGATTTGTTTGATATACATGAATGAGTCATTGTTTGGGGCATAGATATTTATGATTGTTATGTCTTGCTGATTTATGATTGCCTTAAGCACTATGAAATGTCCTTCTTTATCCCTTCTGACTAAGTTTGGCTTGAAGTCCACATTATCTGATATGAGGATGGATACTCCGGCTTTTTGGCTGAGTCCATGTGCATGGTATGTTTTTTCCCATCCTTTCACCTTTAGTCTGTGGGTATCTCTTTCTATGAGAGGAGTCTCTTGCAGGCAGCATATTGTTGGATCTTTCTTTTTAATCCAATCTGCCAGTCTGTATCTTTTGATTGATGAGTTCAGGCCATTAACATTCAGGGTATTATTGAGATATGATTTGTATTCTCAGTCGTTTGGCTCATTTTTGTTTTTTGACATGACTTTGTTTCTCCTTTATTTGGCTATTCTTTTAGTGTAGTTCCTCCCTTTGCTGATTTTCATCTTTGTTTTTCATCTCTTCCTCATGGAATATTTTGCTGAGAATGTTCTGTAGAGCCAGCTTTCTTTTTGTAAATTCTCTTTAGTTTTTGTTTATCATGGAAGGATTTTATTTCATTGTCAAATCTGAAGGTAAGTTTTGCTGGGTATAAGATTCTTGGTTGGCATCTGTTTTCTTTTAGAGCTTGAAAAATGTTGTTCCAGGACCTTCTAGCTTTTAGGGTCTGGGTTGAAAAAATCTGCTGATATCCGTATTGGTTTCCCCTTGAATGTAATTTGATTCTTTTCTCTCACAGCCTTTAAGATTCTGTCTTTATATTGTATGTTAGGTATTTTCATTTTAATGTAACTTGCTGTGGGTCTGTTGTAATTTTGTATATTTGGAGTCCTATAAGTCTCTTGCACTTGATTTTCCATTTTATTCTTCAGATTTGGGAAATTTTCTGATATTATTTCATTAAATAGATTGTTCATTCCTTTGGTTTGTTTCTCTAAGCCTTCCTCAATCCCAATAATTCTTAAATTTGGCCTTTTCATGATATTCCATAATTCTTGTAGATTCTGTTCATGATTTCTTACCATTTTCTCTGTTTGGTCAACGTTGTTTTCAAGATTAAATATTTTGTCTTCAATGTCTGAGGCTCTGTCTTCCAGGTGTTCTATCCTATTGGTCATTCTTTCTATGGCATTTTTAATTTGATTTATTGTTTCCTTCATCTCAAGGGTTTCTTTTTTTTTTTTTAATCAGTATCTCTAACTCTTTATTGAAATGATCTTTTGCTTCCCGCATTTGCTCTTTTAACTGTTGATTGGTGTGATCATTCAAAGCCTGCATTTGCTCTTTCATCTCATCATTTGCTTCTCTGATCATTTTAATTATGTACATTCTGAACTCCCTTTCCGACATTTCTTTTGCCATGTTTTCACTGGATTTTATTGATGTAATATCTAGGTTTGTTTGGGACATTTTCTTCCCTTGTTTTCTCATATTGCTCAGGTATCTACCCTCTAGTAGTGAAACTCTGAGATATTGCCGATTTCCTCTATTGACTTATAATGTCCCTGTAGATTTCAAATAACTCACCTCCTAGACTTCAGTAGCCTGAAGTCTTAGAGGAACTTGATAATGCAGTGTTCCACAAGGAAGCTGCCCCTCTAGGGGTGGTGGCCTTCAGGTGGGGCATATTCCCTGCTAGTGGATAGAGGCACCTCCAATGTTGACCAATGGTCAGCCAAAGGGGGACTAGACTGTGGGCTGGGTCATGGCTGGTGTGGGCCTGTGTCCCTGGTTCTAACGCCCTTGTGGGGAAACCTCGCCCGGCAGGGATGACTCACCTGGTGGGGAAGTCTCACTGGGCAGCTCTCCTCTGAGAAGTTCCCTTTGGCCCAGAACTTCTGCCTGGGCTGGGCAGTAACATTCCCAGGGGTCTGTACCTACCTCCTGGGCCAGGGAGCCTCGCCCTGGGAGTGAGTCTCTCTCTGGACAGCCCACGTCGGGGACATACCCTGGGGTCCGTAACTACTGCATGGGGTTGAGGAGCATGGCCCCATGAGGGACTCTTTCACTGGGTGGCCCTCCTCTACAATGCTTCCTGTTGTCCGGGTTCACCGCTCCAGTGGGGGAGTCTCACTGGGCAACTCTCCTCCACAAAATTCCCTGCATTCCGGGACTACCGCCCTATCCAGGGAGCCTCGCCCAGTGGGAGAGACTCACCGGGCAGCTCTGAGTTGGTCCCGAGTCTCTCAATACCTCCTCTTCTGGAATCCTGAGTCCTGGAGCGACATGAAATGCATTCACCCTCCAGTCCGCCATCTTGAAAACCCCAATTAACTTTTTATATGAATCATGAAAGAGTAGAGGAGAAAAGAAACAAAGAAAAGAAGGAAGGAAGGAAGGAAGGAAGGAAGGGAGGAAAGAAGGAAGGAAGGAAGGAAAAAGGATGATGCATTTATTTCTAGGGTCACACTCTGAATAAATTGTCATTTTAAGATTTCTTTCTTTCTTTATCTTTTTCCTTCACTTTTTTTCTTTCTTTCTTCTAGCAGAACTGGGGATTGAACATGGGTGTTATACAACAAAGTTATATTCCCAGAACTTTAAAAAAATTACTTAGATACCTTCTTTCCATGCCTATAGCAGACATGGCATGTGGTCCCAAGAAGCTTCTGAAGTGGATAGCAGCTCCTAAGCATTGGATGCTGGATAAATTGACTGGTGTGTTTTCTCCTCGTCCATCCACTGGTCCCCACAAGCTGAGAGAATGTCTTCCTCTCATCATTTTTCTAAGGAACAGACTTAACTGTGCCCTGACAGGAGATGAAGTAAAAAAGATTTGCATGCAGCTCTTCTTTAAGATTGATGGTAAAGTCCCAACTGATATAACCTACCCCACCAGTTTTATGGATGTCATCAGCATTGATAAGACTGGAGAGAATTTCAGTCTGATCTATGACACCAGGGATCATTTTGTGTCCATCAGATTATACCTGAGGAGGCCAAGGACAAGTTGTGCAAAGTGAGAAAGATCTTTGTGGGCACAAAAAGAATTCCTCATCTGGTGACTCACGATGCCCGAACCATTTGCTACCCTGATCTCCTAATCAAGGTGAATGACACCATTCAAATTGATTTGAAGACTGGCAAGATTACCAATTTCATCAAGTTTGACACTGGTAACCTGTGTATGGTGACCGGAGGTGCTAACTTGAGAAGAATTGGTATGATTACCAACAGAGAGAGACATCCTGGCTCTTTTGACATGGTTCATGTGAAACATGCCAATGGTAACAGCTTTGCAACTTGGCCTTCCAACATTTTTGTTATTGGCAAAGGCAACAAACCATGGATTTCTCTTCCCTAAGGAAAAAGAATCCGCCTCACCACCGCTGAAGAGAGAGACAAGAGTCTGGTGGCCAAACAGAGCAGTGGGTGAAATAAATGGTCTCTGGGTGACATGCCTGAAGACTGCAGGTCTTTGTACTAAATTAAGAAAACATAGTAGGATAAAAAAAATATATTACTTATGTAGGAACTTGCTGAATTGCTGAGGCTTTTCCTTGAGCTTGAGATGCTTCTTACTCAGCCTCTACAGTTACTAGGGTTACAGGCACGCAACTCTGGGACTAGGCCAAATTACTTCTGGATATTTCTATAAAGTAATTAGAAAAATATTTTTATGTGTATGTCTGTTTTTTAAGAAGACTTAATTTTTAGGGCATTTTGGAGTCCACAGGAAAATTTAGCAGAAAGTAAAATGTTCTCATATACTACCTATCCCTTGCCTTGACCTCAAAGACACAGCTTCCCCCACAACCAACATCCAAGATCAGTGGTGCACTTGTTACAAGCTATGAACGTACATTGTCACATCATTGTCACTCAGTCTAGAGCACACATTAGAGTTCCAGCTTGGTAGTATATATTCCATGTTTTGGGACAAATATGTAAGAACATGAATTCACTATTACAGCATCATACAGGAAAGTTTCAATCTCCTAAAAATATTCTGCTCTATGGATTTATTCCTCCCTCTTTATATGAACCTTTTGAAACCACTGATCCTTTTACTGTCTCTGCAGTTGGGCCTTTTTCAGATTGCCATCTAATTGGAATGAGGCAGTACGAAATTTTTTCAGATTGGCTTCTTTCACACAACAATATGCATTTACAGTTCCCCCATGCCTTTTCATGGATTGATAACTCATTTCTTTTTCAGCATAGAATAATGTTCTGGACGTCCTATAGTACATTTGTTAATTCACCTACAGAAGGGAGTCTTGGCTACATCCAAGTTTTGACAATTAGGAATAAGGTTGTTGTAAATATACATGTGCATGTTTTGTGTGCACTTAAGTTTTCAACTCATTTGGGTGAATACAAAGTAGTTAGAGTATGATTAGTTTTGTGAGAAACTGCCAAAGAGTCTTCCTCAGTAGCTACACTGTTCTGCATTCCCACCATCAAAAAATGAGAGTTCCTATTACTTCATATCCTCACCATTTGTTTGGTGTTGCCAGTGTTCTGGGATATCTAATTTTAATTTAATTTGCTATTCATTAATGATCTCCATACGTTTATTTTCCCACTGTATTTATATCTACATATTTTGCCTATTTTTAAAATCAGTTGTTCATTTTACTATACTGAGTTTTAAGAGTTCTTTCTATTCTTGGTGTAAAAGTTCAGAATCAGACATGTCTTTTGTAAATATTCTCTCCAGTCTATGACCTGTCTTCCTGTTCTGTGTATATGTCTTATCAGCCTTGCTAGGCCATATCAAAACATTCTTTTCCTTTTAATTATATTAATTATTTAATTAATGTTGACTTTTAGAGGAACTTGAAAGAACTTCATTAGAAGTTCAAATGTTCTTTAATATAATTTTAATACAAAATTCTTACTATAATTGTGTAGGTGGCAAGTGTACAAATGTGAAGAGTCACAGCATGACGGGTGCTGAGTGGTCAGATAAGGTTTGTATATTAGCCAGTGACTCATTTGGGCATACAAGTCTCAAAGAAAATTCAAATGGTTGCCTCGGCAAAATGAGCAAGGACTGGATCCACGACTTGGAACTTCTGGATTGCTCATGAACAGCTGAAATGTGCGAAGTTAAATGCACATATGGTGAGAGAATACTATATTTAAAATACAGTCACATAAAAGTATTTAAACACATTTGTAAGTGTCTGATTTTCTTTCCAAAGTTTTATAACCTGGAGTTCATGCAGCTTTAGAGATGCACAAATGCATTAGTAATGCTTTTCAAGCTATTCGTTTGGAGGGACTATGGTATTTTCCAATTGTTGTGGATTGATACAATTGCCTCATACAGTTCGCCCCTTTATTAAGATGGTTACATTGACCAATGCACATGATATAGATCAGAGGAACATTTTTAACTTTGCAAATCATAATATTGGCTGTTTACTCTTGTCTGTAGTTACCAGCAGAAAGAGTGCTATTGAAATCAGTTTCCATTTTCAATGGGAAGGAATGAATTCTAAGGTGGTAGAAACCAATTTAGCTATACACTCCTAGACTGAAAGTAGATCATATTTATCAAAGGAAACAGAAGGATCTGAACCATAAGAAAAATATATATGTGACTGGCTAGTTGTTATACTTGATTTATAACTAAAAGAACTCTAGTCTGACCACCAGAGAACTGAAGTGAGTCAGCATATGAACTTCAAATCTCTCATCTAACATCCAGAACTTGCATCCCTTCAATTAAAAAGAAGCCAGTTAACTCTAAGGCAGGACAGATCAATCACTTCACAGGTACTTTCTGTAAGCTTTCTTTGTCCTCTTCTCATTTTATATCTGCATTTATTTATCAGAGTAAACCTGCACTGGGAAAAGGAAAATAATTGTGTCTTTTGGGCCTTAATTGGGCACAGAATCTGAATCAATTCTGCTCTTGAGACCAAGACATCCAGTCAATAATAATAAATTGTAGAGCATTGTAAAGAAGGTTGGTAAATGCAGTTTAAATCTGACTGATCTCACACAAAGCCCAGGAGAATAATGAGTTCATCTCCAAGTTTTCTTGAAATACACATTCTCAGTAATGGGAAGAATCCCACTCTGAGCTCTTGGTACTGTGGAATGCTATGCCAGTGAGTAAGAGGTGTCTCCAGACCCCTCAAAATGTAAAAGTACCCAGATACTAACTTGTTTAAGGCACTGTTATGTGGGCAGGGTTCCCTTATATTCAAAACAAGTCTTAATTTATACATTGCTTAATGTCCTTCCAATTCTTTTCCTGTGTAAGTTGGTTTTAAATGTTTAATTAAGAAATTTAATAGGGTAGATCTGCATGATCTCAATCCTCAAAAATACGAAGAGTTTGGCATTATTATTTCCTCTTTATACATTAAGAAACAGGCTCAGAAAGTTTAAGGATATTGCAAGGCATAGGCAATAAGAAGTTTATCTGGTATTGGAAACCTTAGATGTTTCGTGTCAAAACCCAATCTCTTGGTGCCCACACACTGTTACCTCTTATGCTGCGGGTTCATGTAAACTAGGAAATAGGGTCATTTCCTGAGAATCATGGGAACAGTGTTAGACTGTGGATTGATAATAGTTACAATCATGTGAGGCTAAAAGGTGTTTTGGTCAGCGACAGACTATGTATATGACAGTAGTCTATAAAATTATAATGGAACTGAGAAGGTCTTAGCTGTCCTAATGCCCTAGCACGTTTCACTAGTCACATGTTGTGGTGCTATGGTGTAAACAACCCTACTGTGCTGCCAGGAGTATAAAAGTACAGCACATATGGTCATGTAAGGTACCCAACGCTTGATAATGATAATAAATGACTACGTTTCTGATTTACGCATGTACTAAACCATACTCTTCATCGTTATTTTAGAGTGTGCTTCTCCTACTTATACAAAAGAGATGGACTGCCAGGCAATGTTCAGCGTTTTGCCTGAGGCAGCCTCGTACCTCTTATGTGCATTGTGACCCCTGATTGCATCCAGAGGCCACACCCAAGATTGACTTCAGGTGATTGACTTACACCTTCTAGGTTTGTGTCAGTACACCCTGTGATGTTTCACACAATGACAAAATCAACTAGTGGCATATTTCTCAGGGCATCTCCACTGTGAAGTGATGCCTGACTGCATTTGAAATAGATATGAAGAGAGTCTCGAGTGTAATGGTTACTAGTCTGACAGCTTTGCCACCCTCCCTGTAGGAGCCTGATAGAAACGCAGATCTCGATCCCCACCCCAGACCTTCTGAATACCATCAGCACTTTTAATTTTTCCCAGGAGATTTGTATGTACACGGAAGTTTGAAAAACATTGGGTCAAGCAAAATTACTGTTCAGCAATCCTTAAGGGCCAATTGACATGGAGATGAAGTGTTTGTAAGTATCAATACTAATTTAGCAAATACTAATTGTTGCCAATCCAGAAGCCACTCCACACCTGAAACAAAGCCCCACTCCTACTAAAATGTTGGATCCTTGCTTCCTCAACTATCCTTGCATTTGTAGCGAGGACTTATGACCCAATCCTGGCCAATAACATGTTAGGGGAAATACACTGATTGGATTTAGGGAAAGACATTCACTTCATTCAAATGGATGAACAGGAGTAGAGTTGTCTCTCCATATGTATTCATGAGTGAATACTGGAGAATCCAACCACCATGGATTGCAATATATATATATTATAAATATATATATTTTTAACTCCAGAAGGTTCCAAAAGAAAAAACTTGAATTTGCATGCACTGACTATTTTGCTGTGATGCATATGAATGATATGTATACAAACCCTCCAGCATTTATTGTTTAATCATTGTTTATGCATATTAAGCTTTATTCATGTACTATGTAATTTGACCTTTTCATTATTCCTTAAATAACAGTATAATAATTATATAACATTTAAATTTGTATTTAGATATTATAATTAATCTAATTTCAAAGTATATAAGATGATGGGCATAGACTATATGCAACTACAACATCATTTTATATAAGGGATTTGAATATCCACAGATTTTGGTATCAGTGTTGGGTCCTTGAACCAATCTCCCTGGGATACGAGGGATAACTGTAAATCCCTGTATTTTTTTTTGTTGTTGTTGTTGTTGTTGTTTGTTTGTTTTTGTCTTGGTCTGGATACTGTCCTATCCTCTTGTGACACATGAAATAGTAGCAATCATTTTGCAATCTGAAAGGCATGAGCCAGCCCAAAGATCAAGCCAAGATAACAATCTGATGAATCAATCCTAGAAGCACCATTCCTTTGGATTTCTTGTTATATGAGATGATAAACATCCTTATGGTTTAAATCATTTTCATTTGTTTTTTCCACTACTTGAATCCTAAGTGACAGAAAGTGGTTTTGTGGGTGTTTTCTTCCAGAAATCCTCAGAAAATTAGATTAAGATAAAATGAGGCAGAATTACTGGTTGAAATTTTATAGGGTAAATGTGTCTGAATAAAAACATTTGAAGACTTAGGGGAAGGTTTCCCTATAGATCTGCATCGTGGGGTTGTGACTGGATTAAGGACATGACTATAGCCAGGTTGGTATTGATGGGATAACAAAGAGCAGGTTTCAATATTTGATGAGACTAAAATGTTGCTACTTTGAGGTGAGAGTGAGAGGAGGAAGTTGTGTTCAGAAAGTGGATATTATAATTTAGATTTAAGAGGTGAAGCAATTTCTGCTGTTATGTGGGTGGGTGAAGAAGGATTAACTGTGAATACCATTGTAGGTTGGGAAGTCAAAGAAGTGTACAACCACCTCATTAGTCAACCCCAAGGATATTGGAGATACTTGAAAACATGGTAGATCTTGATGTATTGGTGGAATTTGATGATTATAGGGGCATGATCAGGACATCAGATAACAACTAGATTGAAAAAGCCTTCATAGAGGAGGCATATTTGACTTCGAAGTCTTAATGGAGTAGGAATTGTCTGTGTAGAGCATGTAACAGTGAGAACGCTTGGCAGAGGGAGTAGTGTGTGCAAGGCTCATAGAGAGGAAAACATATTCAGGGACTGGTGAGTAGTTTTGTGCAAATCACAGTAGCCTACAATTTCAAACTTATGAATTGCTTTATTCCACTCACTGGAATATTGCGGGACTTCAGTTGACTGAGGGTGACTGAAACCATGGAAAGTGAAACCACAGGTAAGAGTGGGGGTGTGTTTTTATGAATCTATCACCAGACTGATCTCAAAGACCTGAGAGCCATCTCTTTGCAATACAAATATTCAGAGAGACAACTCTACCTTTCATCCTAACCCCACAGGAAGACAAGGGTCTAACTCTGGAGGGTGCTGGCTTTAACTTGCCTCGTTTCTTCCTATCATAAAGATATAGAAATTTGTTTCTCTTTCAGATCAGTGCCAATTAGCAAACCCAGGTGACCTGGTCACATTAACCAACCTCTCTTGCTGCTTTTTTAACTTTCCACTTCCCTGGCTCTGCTCAGGTTCTCGTCATTACCCTTGCTTTTCCCTCACCCTCCCTTTAAACTGTTCCATTACTTCTGCACAAATCAAAGTCGAATAGAGAGATATCCGTACCCAGAAGATTGAGACTTGACCCTTATCTCTCAGCCTGTACAAAAATAAACTCACAATGAATCAAAGAAATAAATGTAAGACCTGAAACTACAAAACTAGTAGAGGAAACATGGGGGAAACACATAAAGACATTGGTAAAGGCAATGATTTTTCTAGATTGAATCTCCAAAAGTATAGGAAACTGTTGTTTCCAAAAGTATAGGAAACAAAAGTAAAAATTGACAAATGAGATTACATCAAATTTAAATACTTCTGCACAGCAAAAGAAACAACAGTGGAGAGATAATCTTCAGAATAGGAGAAATTATGTGCCAGCTATTCATCTGACAGAGGATCAATATCCAGAATAAACATGAGTTCAACAATGCAAAACAAGTAATCCCATAAAGAAGTGATAAAAATGATCTGAATGCATTTCTCAAAAGGAGAAACACAAATGGCCAATAAATAAATAAAAAAAAATGTTCAGTATCATTAGCCATCAGGGAAATGCAAATCAAAACTATAGTTAGATACCAACTCATCCCAGTTAGAATGACTGTTATCGAAAGAACAAAAATAACAAAGGCTGATAACTATGTGGGCAAAAAGGAACTCTTATACACTATTGCTGTGAATGTGAATTAGTACCACCACCATGGAAAACAGTATGGTGGTTCCTTGGCAACTAAAAATAGAACTATTATATGGTCTAGCTATCCCACTCTGGGTATATATTTGACTAAAATTAAATCAGCATACGTAAGAGAAAACTTCATGCCCATGTTTATTGTGGCACTAGTCACAATGACCAATATATAAAATCAGCCTAGGTGCCTATCAACAGATGAGTGAATAAAGAAAAAGTGGTATGTATGCACAATGATGTATTATTCAGCCTGAAAGAAGAATGAAATAGTGTCATTTATAGGGAAATGAATGGAACCAGAAGTCATTATGTTAAGTGAAACAAGCCAGACACAGAAAGACAAATACTGCATATTCTGTCTCATATGTAGAAACTAAAAATGTTGACCTGGAAAGTAAGAGTGATTACTAGAGACTGGGAAGGGTGCTGAGGTGGAAGAAGGGAGATTAGATATGATTAATGCCTACTTTATGCAGGCATGGAAACACTATACTGAATCCCATTAATAAGTACAATTAATGTGTGCTCATAAAAATTGAAATGAAATATAAAGAAAAGTTGAGTATAGTTCACAATGGTTCATTTCCCTTGTGGTATAGTTATGATTAAAATCTACCCTCACTGCTTTAACTAGTCAGACTTTCTCTTTGAAGGTGGCAAATGTCACATCTGTTCGTATCCCAAAGTAAATCAAATGAGCAAGTTATTTGAGGCAGGGAAACACGACAGGGACAGAGAATTAGCAAGTGGGTAAACAAAGGTTAATCCCACACGACCTTTGTCGGGGTTTCCAGGACCCCCAGCCTTGGGCATGGTCAAGATGGCGCCTGACGCTGAGCCAAAAGCGGCCAACTATACAGTAAACAACCAGCGAATTCCAATGATTGGCTAGTTAACGATGTGACTAGAGCATGCCCCCCTCGTGTATCTATCCTATGCTTGCAGCTGTCCGCGTTTACCTCGTGTACTCTCCCCTGATTGGTTGAAGTGTATATAAGCCTGGTGGGTGGGAGAGTAAGGAGGCAGAAGCGGAAGAAGCGGCGGAGACGGAGGCTGAAGCTGAGCTGGAAGCTGAGAGTGCGCGGAAGCTGGGAGAAGCCGAGAGAAGAGAAGCTGGGAGTGCACGGAAGCTAGGAGTAAGGGAAGTGTAGGAGAGGGACTGTACATAATAAACTTCCAAAGCTTCAGACATTTGTCGTGTCTCTCTCTGCGGGCAGAGGGAGCGCGATAGACCTTCTCATAAAAACAAGTACTAAAGAGTCTAGGAAAGAGGTCTTCCTATGAGATAGGGCTTTTAAAATAATTTTTAAATTCATTCTAATTAGTTATACATGACAATAGAATGCATCTTAACTGTCATACACAAATGGAGTATAACTTTTTATTCTTTGGGTTGTATATGATGTAGAGTTACACTGGTTTTATAGTCATATATGTGCATAGGGTAACAATGGCCAATGCATTCTGTGTCCTTCCTGCCCCTGAGTCTCCTCCCTTCCCTTCACTCCCCTCTATCTAATCCAAAGTACCTCTATTCTCCCCTAAACACCTCCCACCATTACTGTGAATCAGTATCCTCATATCAGAGAAAACACTCAGCCTTTGGTTCTTCGGGATTGACTTATTTCACTTAGCATAATATTCTCCAGCTCCATCCATTTACCTGTAAATACCATAATTTCATTCTTCTTTATGGTGAGTAATATACCATTGTGTATATATACCACGTTTTCTTTGTCTGTTCATCTATTGAAGGGCACCTAGGTTGGTTCCACAGTTTAGCTATTATGTTTTGACACAGCAAATATAAACAGAAGACAAGGCTGTGTTGTTTTCTGGTTAATAGAAAAGTCAACATAAAATCCCCTCAAGAAAACTAAAAACCCATAAATTTAAAAATGTATAAACTTTAATATTAGACATATGTTACTGATTTTCATTCTTAACCAATAAGTAATGTTCCAATGTTCTTTAAATGGAGCCTGTTAGTTGTACTGCCTTTCTATCATTAAACATGTGTGTTTGATAGTGTCAAATTGGAAAAGTCATAAAAATCTCTGGGAAACTGGAAGACTAAAAAGCATCTAGGATGCCATAGCTTTTCAAATTCTGTTAAAAATCTTTCCAGAAGATTTTATTTCACTTTATTTTACAAAAATCAAGGGAAAAAAGTGTGCAACTGCCATTTGATGTCAGATCTTTTATAGAATCCTCCTCCTTCTCCTCCTTCTCCTCCTCCTACTCTTCCTCTCCCTCTTCCTCTTCCTCCTTCTTCATGCTGGAAAAGATAGCTTGAACTATTTAAGACAGTATTGTGTCTAGTGAAATTGTTCAGCCTTTTCAATTTCAAGCTAACTGGGCTCCAGTAGAGAGTACGAAATGTACTAGTTGGAAGATATTCACTGCTCAGTGTCAGGAAACAGATTCAGAAAATTAAATTCCAGGCTAATATGTGTTCCCTTACATTCTGTGAGATTTGACTTGAAGGGAAAATAACTCTACCGTGTATTGATGAATTTGAAATGTCAGAAAGCTATATATCTTACTTTAAATTCAATGTGTTGAATACCTTCATTAATTCCTTGTGGGGAAGGTTATAGGTGATACTCGTAAGCAATTATATTGATGATAAGTAATTCATTTGAAACACTCTGGTAAAAGAGTCTAAATTACTTTGTTTACCCCATTAAAAGATCACTTATTACATGGAAGGTTTATTTGTTATGTCACAGATGAAAGAATCAAAGGGAAAGGAAGGAATGGAAAAAAAGGAAAATTAGGTCCTTGCCCTCCATGGATTTATTGAATAGTAAACATTTCTAGGAATTGATATTAAACACTCACCTGCTTGATGTTAATCATGACACACTTGTTTTTAAAACAAATTGACATCAAGTGGAGAATAGGAAAGGGAAGAGGATGAATCTTGCCCTTTAGGGGGAAGGATTTGGTTTCAGAATTATTTGAACAAATTGGAGACTTGTACCAGTTTGGCACCGCCAAAATAACATTTAAGGAGAAGCAGATTTAGGAAAATGAATGATCCTTATAGTACTTCAGGACAGATTGCTTTACATAAATTTGACTTAAATTTACATAGTTAAGGAAAATCAGAGAGTAAGTGATTGAAACAATTGGGCCAGATTCAAAATAAAACTCACAACAATACTAATGTGAACCAAATCATAGTTAATATCACAGGTAAAATCATAGGTGGTCTTGGGACAGTAATTCCTTGTGATGACCTATGTCATCTGAGAGGACTGTGAGGAGGTGAGATTTTCTTTTAGTCATCAACTGGAAGGGTTATGACTTTGAAAAAAAAGGTCAAACCGTCTTATTCTGGCATTTCTTTCTTTTTTTTTTTTTTCTGGGGGAAGCTATTTTAAAATGCTACTTTGCCTTGTTGTATCTGCAGGTTAGGAGAGAAGCCTGACTTCTCCCTCCTTCTGTATGGAACCTACAGAGGTGATAAATAATCTGAGTCCTGAAATTTGGGAAGTGAATGTGAAATTGCCCAGGTTGTCTTCTGGAACATGCCTGTCACTCCAAGCTCCCTGGTTGGTTGAAATGATGCTTTATCTCATCACTTGCTCAAGACAAACACAGTGAAAAGTCAATTCAGCCAAAGAAAACTATTGACAAAATAGATAAAATCTAGTTTAGATAGAGAAATCATAGGGTGATGGGTCCTACGTTCCTAGTGGGACACTTCTACCTTAAGGAAAACATTCCTTTCAATGCTAATACCCCTTCCCTGCAGGATCTCCACACCCAAAGAGTATTCTGATTTTCCCAGGATAAGCCTAGTTCCTTGGTACAGCTCCCTGGACTTTGTCTTTCACAACCCTAAAAAAACCTGGCCCTGTCAGGGCACAGAGGAGCCTCGATGGACTCCAGGAGTTCTCTGAGGGCTCTCTGGAGGCAACTGTTGTTCTAACTTCAGCAACATTATGTTTTTGAATGGTTGGACCAGATGGTATTTTTAGTCCTCCCATGCTAACATTCTATGACTAAACAGAGTTTGTGGGCAGGCCTGGGAACAGACTCATCACATTTCTCTGGGAAAATCCAAGAGAGTCCAAACAAGCTCAATAAATGAACTTCTGGAACATAATCTATTGAAGTTGGGACTGACTAGGTTGGAGTGAAACATATAGGCGTTGGAGGAGATCATTATTTGCGTCTGGCAGCACCATAGGTGCTAATTCGAATCCTAAACTAAACATGGGACATTTGTTGGGTGTGAGAGAGCTCCTGAACACAACTGGCAGAACCTGATTCTTTTAACTTATGTTTTGTTGTTGCAGTGACAATATTCACTCATGGAACAGTTGAGAAAACAATGGAAACTCTGGAAAACTGGCTTCATAAGGAAGGGTTTGAAATGTTTTACTTATTTGTTAACAAATAAATATATGATTGTATGAACTTCAAAATATTCTTGAATTTGAAAAAAATTTACATATAGATGGATAGAACAAGTTATTTTTGTACATAAAACAAAGATACACCATTAGCCCACTATGAATTTTCTTTAAGAGAAAAATAGAAGATAATTTAATGTAGTTAATACTTGATCGTATGAGAAATATATTAGTGTCAAATTTGTGGGCTGCCTGTGTACTTCCTATTCTTGAGAAAGTGAACTCAATGGGTTATTTCTAATAATAATGGAAAACCCTGGCTATGCAAAGGAGTTTCAAATGTAAATTCTTCTTTTAAGAATTTAATAGTATTTTTCTCCCTCCCCCTACAACTCTGCTCACTGTTTTTCTCTTCCTCTTCATCTTGTCTTCTCGGATTTAGTAAATCACCAAGGGGTGAGGAGATGAGACCGTCTTCTAAAACAAAGCCAGGCATTGCCTGCTATGAGATACTCACGTTCTTAAACCTGGGAAGCACTTTACATTTTTTGAGCTGAAACAGAGAGTAGCCAGCCTGCCCAGAAGAGCAGCCAACCCTAGAGATAGACTGAGAAAGGCAGCATGGTCAACCAGGGGTAGAGACACAACTGAGAAACCTCCCCCTGATGCAATATTTGGTCAATATCCAGGAAAGGTTTGCCCAGCCAATGAAAGCTCCAGTCGATCCTGGATCCTTTTATGTGGTACTGATGATCACACCCTCCCTCTGAGCTACTTCCCCAGCCCTTTGTTTTGTTTATTTTCTTATTTTGAGACAAGGTCTCATGAAGTTGACAAAGCTGGTTTTGAACTTGGGAGCCTCGTGCCTCAGCCTCCTGAGTGGCTGGGATTACAGGTGTGTGCTACCCTGCACCTGGGTATCATCGAGGATTCTTATTTGGGATTTCAAGAGGATGGGCAACACTCCAGGCGTAGAGTTAATCAGGATCATGTGAAGGGTCATTTTTATTTTGCCTGCCACACTTCAGAGACACTGGTGTATACCTAGGGTCGTGTTTTGAATAGTTTGTCATCATAATTCTTTCCTCCTTGCTTACTGCACTATAAGCCTATGTGTTTGAAGTGGGAAAAGGAAATTCTGCCAACTAGAGTCTTGTATGAAAAGAGAAAGTATTTAAGAATAATAATTTCTGCAAATACACCAGTAGGAAAATATTTCCTTTTCTAGATTTAAAACTTTGGACATTCTGGTATCTGTATATCTGATTTTTACCTAGATACCCACAGTCCTAGGGTGTTCTTCTTGGGGGGCAGAGTGAGGGGTGTACAGTCCAGGTAACAGTGGGATCCTTCTGATCTGGGAATATAACATGTCCCTTGACATTATTTTTTACCAATTCTCAGAGTTTTATCCACATGTCATCTGTATCTGTCCATTAGAGACAGTATGTATTTTGAGTAAAATCTTCCTCCTATATGACAAAATATTTCCAGCACTATTCATGTAATTGGTAAGCTGATGTTGTTTGTCTCCTCTGAAACTCATGTTGAAATCTGGTTATCTACATGGTGGTTTTGCAGGGTGGAGCCTTAAAGAGGTGGTTTGTCCTAAAGAAGTTCTTGCCCTAGCCTTTGTCTCATTCCCACGCTATCTATTGCCCTTCTACTTTCCCACCACGTAGGACACAATACAAAAGCCCTCACCAAAGATTGGATTTTCCCGTTTCCAGAATGGTGAGCCAAAATAAATTTCTTTTCTTCGTAAATGACCCAATTGGTGGTATTTTGTTATGGTAACAGAAAAAAATGGGTAAAGACATAAACAAGTAATATTACAGTAACCAGAAAAAAGGATCATTAATGAGAATTCTCAAATTATTGCCCTTCATACATATGTAAATTATGCCAGGGTAAGAACATGAAAAATAAAAATAAATATACCAGCATAGAAAAGGAGAATTATAGGCTAATATTTTCTAATTACATTAATGCATTTTTTGAAATAAAGAAAATAAAACACAGCTTTATATTGGTCTGTCAGTAATTAATAACAATATCCTGTTATTAGTGTCTGTTTCATACTTCTGAAAATTTAAAATGACTTCATAAAAATTATTCTTGTTCCATAGACATCATGGTCAGAATTGTTCATTAATCTTTGTTCATAATTGATCAAAGAACAATTTTTAATAAATTTAATTTCAAGAAATGTTTTTCACATGTGGTAACAGTTATAAAAATAGTTAAATTTTTAAAACTTGTTTAATCTTTACTTTTTAGAGCAAATTTTAATTTACAGAAAAATTGTAACACTAAGACAATTCCCATCTGCTTATGCCCAGTTTCTCTTATTAACATCTTGCATTTAAACTAATGGACATACATTATTGGTATTTCCTCAGTTTTTATCTAATGCCTATTCTGTTTATTAGTAAAGAATTTTAAACAGTAGAATGTTGGATAGACATCCGTAAAAAAATTACATTCTCAATAAATTCAGGAAATTGCAAAATTGTCATGTCTGAGTCAATTCTAGTGGCTTTTAAATGATATTTTTTTAAAAAACATGTTTTACAACAGTTGAAGATCACTTCTAGTAGTACGTGTTCCTGCATTTAAAGGAGTGACAAAACAGTACTGTAAAAATAAAGAAACAGAAATTGTTTTCCTACTCTTTTTAACACTGATATTTTTATGATTAGTTTTATTAATAGCACATTTCCATGCATTCTTAAATTTTACACAAGTTTTTCTACTTACAAAGTTTGAATCAATCAAATCAACAAATATTCAAGTCTGCATGAGAGAAGAATGAATATAATTACCTTTTCCTATACTCAACTAAGTTTCTAAAATTTGAATTTCCAAGTGACATCAAGAAAAATAGAATCAGTGCAATTTTGAAAAATTTCTAATTTAAAACCAATGGTGAAATAACTTTGAATTTTTTAAATCAGAACATTGATTATACATAGTAGTTGGTTCATTTTGACAAAATCATACATTTATGGAATGACTTCAATCCCCTTCTTTCTCTCCTCTTGCACTATATATAATGTAATTTTGTTAAATTCATTCTACATTCTCTCCCTTTTCCTGTCCCTCCTTACTCCCTCTCAATCTTCTCCTACTACACTGATCTTCCCCATATCTTTTTTTCTAAATATCTTTTTAAATTTAGCTTTTAGCATACACAAAAGCATAAAAATTATACATATTAATAGGGTAACATTTGACATTTTAATACATATATACACTGTGTAAATTTTAAATTGGGCTAAGTATATTCATCTCCTCAAATATTTATGATTTCTTTATAGTGAAAACTGTCCCTTTACAGTCCTCTAGCTTTTAAAAATGTACCGTTCATTATTGTTCTCTATAGTCACGTCCTCTGCAATGATACACCAGAACTTCTCGATTCTACCTAATGGGAACTTAGTCCCCATTGATCAACCTTTCCCCATTTTTCCCTCCTTCCACAAGTATATTTTTAAATACTCATAAAATACCAAATATAACATAGAAAAAACAATATCTTAGGTAGATTTTTTTTTGAGGAGGAGGGTACCTGGTTTGAACTTAGTAGCACTCGACCACTGAGCCACATCTCCAGCCCTATTTTGTATTTTATTTAGAGACAGGTTCTCACTGAGTTGCTTAGCACCTCACTTTTGCTGAGGCTGGCTTTGAACTCGTGATCCTCCTGCTTTAGCCTCCTGAGCTGCTGGGATTAGGTAGACATTTTTTTTTTTTTAACAGACTGCATTTTGATTCAGTGTACACAAATGGAGAACAACTTTTCATTCCTATGGTTGTACACAATGTAGAGTCACACCATTCTTGTAATCATACATGTGAACAGAATAATGATGTCTGTCTCATTCCATCATCTTTCATACCCCCGCCCTCTCCCCCATCTCATTTCCCTCTATGTAATATAAAGTTCTTCCATTCTTCTCTTACCTCCAACTATATATCATCATCTCCATTATGTATCACTATCCAGTTATCAGGGCATATTCATAATAGCTAGATTGTGGAACCAACCTAGATGCCCTTCAACAGATGAATGAATAAAGAAACTGTGGTATATATATACAATGGAATATTAGAAGAATAAAATTATGGCATTTGTAGGAAAATGGATGGAATGGGAGACTATCATGCTAAGTGAAATAAGCCAATCTCAAAAAACCAAAGGCTGAATGTTTTTCCCATATCTTTATGAGTTCCTAGCCTTGAGAGAAAATGTGTCACTGAGTATGTGTTGTGGACTGAGAATTTAACTGAATTCTCTCCAAATTAATTTTATGCAGAACATAGTGTTTATTAAAGTGTAAGTAATAAATATGTCTACTTGTAGCTTATTTAATATATTATTAAATTTCAACAAAAATCAGGGCCATTGTCTAGATTTAGAATTTGGAACACCAATCACCATCAACCAAAGCAGGTTCAGTCAGTCTCGTCTTGAAATCCTCTGCAGACTGTCCCTCTTCCCCTTACTGATGGCACCCTCACTATGCCTCGCCTACCACCCACCTCTCTGCACTGGGCACTGGTGGGTCTCGATGGTGCCACACATGCAATCGTCAGCTCCTTTCAAATATTTTTATCAGGCATCTGCGGGTAGCAACCCAAAGGAGCATTTTGTAAAGTGATGTGTTTTCTTGGTGGTCTCCTGGTGTTCTCCTGGTGTTCTCCTGGTGTACTCCTGGTGGTCTACTGGTGGTCTCCTGGTGGTCTACTGGTGGTCTCCCGGTGTTCTCCTGGTGTTCTTCTGGTGGTCTCCTGGTGGTCTCCTGGTGGTCTACTAGTGGCGTTCTGGTGGCCTCCCGGTGGCCTCCTGGTGTTCTCCTGGTGGCCTCCTGGTGTTCTCCTGGTGTTCTCCTGGTGTTCTTCTGGTGTACTCCTGGTGGTCTCCTGGTGGTCTCCTGGTGGTCTCCTGATGTTCTCCTGTGGTCTTCTGGTGGTGTCCTGGTGGTCTACTGGTGGTGTTCTGGTGGTCTCCTGGTGGCCTCCTGGTGGTCTCCTGGTGTTCTCCTGGTGGTCTCCTGGTGTTCTCCTGGTGGTCTCCTGGTGGTCTCCTGGTGTTCTCCTGGTGGTGTCCTGGTGGTCTCCTGGCGGTCTCCTGATGTTCTCCTGTGGTCTCCTGGTGGTGTCCTGGTGGTTTCCTGTTGGAGTCACTCTTACCCTCCTCCACCCTCATGCATCTTTTCCTTCCTCTCTGATGCAGCATCCCTTCCCTCCCTCGTCACTGTATTTACTCCAAAGTCCCTCACATCCCCTTTTCTCTCACATATCCATATTATCAAG
Source organism: Sciurus carolinensis (assembly GCF_902686445.1). Taxonomy (NCBI): domain Eukaryota; kingdom Metazoa; phylum Chordata; class Mammalia; order Rodentia; family Sciuridae; genus Sciurus; species Sciurus carolinensis. The sequence continues at coordinate 34,137,758 of NC_062218.1, forward strand.
GAACTTTTCTAACTAATGTGTGTTTCTCTATAAAAGGAGTTCTCCTCGGGGGTGCCAAGAGAATGGCATTGTGTGTATTTGTTTCATAAATGACAAGGTCATATATAAATTTTCATAGAGTCATTATCTTTTCCCCATGGTATCCTAGCTTCTAGAGGAAAACAAATTGGTAATTATTGTGTTAAAGTTATGATTTGTAACTAGGAAAACATCAAAGCAAAGACATGAACTGGTTCCTTTTTCTTAGAAAGACTCATCATAAACCTAATTTTATGGCTGATCTCAGATGCTGAAAAACCATTGCACTTAATGCTCTGTTGTGGGTTAAGCTCCTTTATTAATGTGTTGGAGAAAGAAAAGGGAACATACTAATTCTTTTAGAAATTCTTTGCCTATATGTAAGGGATTATTAGGTGCTTGATGATTTTTTTTTTAAGCTGATTGCATTAAATTCATTTGTCAAACTTCCTTCCTAGATATGGTTTTCCAAAACTTTCAACAATTCCCTTATTCATTTATTAATCTTTCTGCATTTCTCAACATTCTTTATACTTATTGAATTGTAATTAGCAAAAAGATAACTAAATATTTTGAGCATTTTTTCTGCTCACAACATTCGGTAAATGTATTTTGATCCTAGTCACATTAATTTAATGGTTCTAACTTGATGCAAGTACTTTAAGTGTCTTCCATGCTCATATTTTCCTTATTTCCTTTACACAACCTATTTCCTGCTTTTGCTTGAAGTAAAGCAGGGTGTTTTCTATTTTTGTTTTTAATTTTACTGTTCCCCAAGGCTTTCTTAATTGTGTTTTTCTTGGGTAGGCCACGTCTTGCCTCTGAATATTTAAGCCATGACTAAAATGTACTCTTGTTGCATGGGACTTGTTAAATGAATTTTTAAAAAGAGAAATATTTGGTTAATAGGTGACAAAGACGATTTGTAGTACCTCACTCCACAGTCTGATATCTAGAATTTTCTCAGTGAAATTTAATTCTAGAAATGATTTCCTTTCTTATTTGCTATTTATCACATTGTGAATCTCAAGAGGTGGTAGTGACAGTTAATGAGATGCAATATTCAGGAAGAAGGTTAATAAAGTTATTCGGTGCCTTTGCTAGTTTTGTGCTTGCTTTACATAAAATGTGTTATTCTATTCTTTCAACTGTCATGATACAAATAATTCAACTTTAGCGGTGGGGAGGTTAGGTTCACAGACGTTCAGAAGCTTGGTCAAGGTCATATTGGTGATGGTGCTCTTTTCACTTACTACTCAAGTTCAATTTTTTTTCTGACTTTTGCAAGGACTATGACTCAATTTATTTTATTGGTGTATTTAGGACTACATGTTTTAGAAAAATAATGTTCTGGATATGGTTAACAAAAGATTTTTGTACAAAACCAACTCTGCAGAAACTCTTATTTTCTCCTTTGTATTCATGATGACTACAAAACACGTTCTACCTCTCTTGCTCTTATCTTTGTTTAAGGGCAGTGGGTGGTTTATTATATTGCCCAGACTGCATTGACTTCTTAATCCTCCCACCTTAGCCACCTGAGCATCTGGGATTACAGCTGCACACCACCACACCTGGCTCTTCCGCTGTTCTAATCACTTTGATGCTGGAGCCGGGAACTACGTGTGCTTCAGCTGAGTCTGGTTGCTGGGGTAGTGATACTTTGCGAATTTTGAGGCTGAATCATAAAAGGTGGTTTTTATCCTCCTCCTCTTGGAACACTTGCCAGCTAAGATCCTATCAAAAAGCCCAGGTAGCTTGCAGAGGTTTCCTTAGGAAGAGAGTCTTAGGGTCCAGCGGTCAACACAAACAACTGAACTGGTAGTCAATGGTGAGCACCAACTTGCCGCCTTGTGAATGAATGGTCTTTGAAGTGAGCTGGCAATCCCTGGTGAAGCTGCCCTGCTAATGCTACATGAAGCAGAGGTGCCTTCCAACACTGAGTCCTGTCAAAACAGAAGGTCCATAAGCTGCAGCAACTGTTGGTGTAACAACTGAAAGAAGGGCCAAAGTTCTCTTGGATTCCTTGGACACTTACTTTCGAAAATCATTTTTATTGCATCTGTTGCTGCAACTTTCCTTTCCACTGGATGAACTAAGATGTAAACTGAAAAAAAAAGAACCCAAGAAAAGTTGAACAGCTCCAGGAAGACTTGCATACGTGTGAGGTGATTTTTGTTTGGTAGTTTTATACTTAGGTTGCTCTATTACAAAATTCTGTTTGTCTGTTTTGACCAGAAACATTCAGGAAAAAAGAAATTATGTTTATTTGCTCCAGACTTTCTGCAGTCACAGGAACAAAGGAAGCAACCTTTGTACTACTTCATATTTTCCAAGGAATACACTTGAACTACAGACTGTTTTGTTGTTACAAGTCGACTTCTATTAATTCCGTAATTTAATAAATGTTTGATTTAATTTGTGAAGTTTTTCCTTCTGAAAAAGCCCTGCTTCCTGTACTCGCAGCACGTCTCCTTTCCATTCATCATTTTTGTGTCTTATTCATATATTTCTTGACATTTTTTTTCTTAACAACATCATTTCCTTCTCTTTTGTTAGGAACCACTGGTTACAAACATCAACATACTGGCTTCTAGTTATCTAAGCTTAGCTATCTACCTGACAAGTTCAACTATACTATTACCGACTATACTGTTTGACTGCATATTTTATTGTGGCATAAATAGACCATGTTCTGTGATAGTGTTGTATGAACAGAATTCATATTAACTATAGGAAAGGGAAACATGGACAGGAACTCAGGGAATTGACACAGGTGGCTTTCCTCATTGTTACTTTCTGAAGGTCCATGTCTAGGGATACTAACCCTGGTGTCTAGGGTTGCTTTAGCCTTGGGCATCCCTTGCCCTGGAAAGCAAAACTCAAAATAAGAGTGTGTAATTAATTTGTTTAGGAAGTGTCCCTAGGTAGCAGAAATGGTAACTGGATTAGTGTGTGACATGGAAGGGGGACCCCTTGATAAGAGTTAGTTCTCAAATGGTCACTTCAGGAGGTCTTGATTCTCCTGGGAGCATTGATAAACTGCTTAGAAAGTGTTTTTAAGGGATAAAAGCATGCAGACTTATTTCTTGACCCTGTTCTCCTTGATGAAGTGAGCCCCATGGAATGCTAACTCTCCCGTGCTCCTGGGTCCTTTGTGCCTAAGCACCGAGTGGCTTCTGTAGGTCTCCTGCTGTGTCAGTGGAGAGAAAGAGCAAAAAGTGGTGTGTGTGTCATTGAGAAGATTACTTTTCAATTAGCTTTTGTATGCTTGGTTTCCGTGGTGGTAGCTGGGATATAAGGTAGATTGAGAGGATATGAGTTGGGACATCAAAGATATCCAATATAGTTCCCATGAGGAAAAAAAAAAAATAGGAGAAAGGATTGTTGCTATATTAGAAGTTTGTTTTAAAATCTTCAGTTTTAAAAGTTCAATAATACAAAGAATAGAAGTACCAAAGTCTACTAGAAATAAGCCAGAGAGCAGGGGACAGTAGTGCATACCTATAATGCCAGAGGCTTGGGAGGCTGAGGCAGGAAGAGTGCAAGTTCAAAGTCAACCTCAGCAACTTAGCAAGACCCTGTTGTCTCAAAATAAAAAAAAAATTAAAAAATTAAAATGGCTGGGATTGAGACTCAGTGGTTAAGTGCCCCTGGGTTCAATACCATGTGTGTGAGCGCGCACACATGCACATACAAGTCAGAGAATGATATAAGGGTAGAGTCTGACATGTACAGATGGTAACTACTTTAAAATTAAAAAATTACATATCCACATAAAGAAAAATTAAAATAAAAGCACTCAAGGTATTTTCTAGATGTAATCGGAATATTAGGGATATTAAAATGTAGTAAACAGATGCTTGTTTTAGTGGCAACAGGAACTATGGTCTGATGTTTTAAAATGTTTACATGCATTATTATTATTTTTTAGATGGAAGAGAGAATAAGCTGGGGTTGTGAGTGAAAGAGATGAGAAAATCGAAGGACATGAAAGTCCTTAAATACGTGGGAAGACCCAGTGTCTAGCAAAAATTCATCTAAACACTGTGAATTACTGACAAAGACCAAGAAACTGCTCCTTGCAATCATGCTGGCTACGCAGTGTGAAATGAAAGCACAGAGCCCATTTTTCAAAAAGCAGGAAAACATTGTGGTTAGAGTACATAAAATAGCTTTTGCTTTTTTCCCACGGTTTCCCTCTCAAGTTGCCAAAAGACTTTTTTTTTTCTGTTTTAATGACATTCTAAGTAGGAAAAATTAAAATGTTCCAATATTAGCTTAAATTCTCCCTTTCACCTTTTATTATACACTGCCAATCCAAAATGCAAAAATCAGTGTTTAATTCATGTGAAATCATCACCATTGCAACTTGTATTTCGTGTCTCTGAAGGGTGCCTCACGGTGGCTGAATATGAGCCAGACTTGGAAAAGTTGTGGGGAAGAGACAGCTTGAGCACAGAGAATCTTATAGGTGGGTACAGTCTCTCACAGACACCTGGAGCCCTGGTCAGTGGACCGGGGCATGTGCACATTTTCTAGGTCCTAAGAGTTGCTGGACCGACTCACTGAACATGGCCAGGGGAGGGATCTGGTCAGGCAAGCCAGGCATCTATCTTTCCCATAGCCTCTGCCCCAACCCATGGTGGGCAGGTGACCTCCAAGGACCTTTAGATCTCTGCCTCAGGCTACCCTCTTCAGTGTACCAAGGAGTGGGTTTCTTAATTATCCTCGTATTGTTTGATCTGACCCAGCTTCCTGACTCGCTGTGGTATTTGGGGTTCTTATTCTATGGAGGCTTACTTATTCAGTTGTCTCCTCACCCAACCTGTCTACATGTTTTGGAAACTATATGCATGTTCCACAATGAAAAATTTTATGGAATCTAAAATTTGCCTTCACCCCAATCTATCAAGGTGCTAATCAGGGGGATGGTTCTATTTGTCAAGACCGACCCTCACTGAAAGACAGCTGAGGCTGTAGAAGCAACATTTCCCCATTTCAGAAGAGATTTCCCCGACAAAGGTGGAACTGGCTTTGTTCTCATTTGCTCTAAGTAGTCGATGCCATGAGTTTGACATTCAATTCTGGATGCTATACTCAGAGGGAACTCAGATTCACTGACGTTGTCCATCAGGGATGACAAAGTCTTTTGGAACAAAATTTACAAGGAACAGTTGAAATTCTTAGAAGTAAAGAAGGTGTAGGCACCACAGCATGAAAGTGGAATTAGACTAAACCTAATTGTTCTCAAATGCAGAACTAGTATTATTAGATGGATATGGGAGGAAGACAAATGAAGAGGAAGAAGTTTTGAACAACATTGTGCAAAGGGGGGAGTTGTCTGAATAATGAGATATATACATAAATCTCACATATATATGTATATGAAGCTTTTCCTCATTGGCATTTTCTAGGCAAGGAAGAATAGTTCACATCAAGGCCATTGACCAAGACAGGATTTGTTCTACTAAGTGGAGTCAAGTATGAATAGCAGGGAGTGGTCCCTAGACAGCACGGTGCTATTTGGTACTCTGAGAAGGCTTATTTGCTGTCTTAGTCAGTTTTTTTTACTGCTGTGACTAGAAGATCTGACCAGAACAATTTTAGGGGATGAAAAGTTTATTTAGGAGCTCATGGTTTCAGAGGTCTTAGTCCATAAGAGGTCAACTCCATTCCTCGGGGCTCGAGGTGAAGCAGAAAATCACGGGAGAGAGTATTGGTGGTGATCAGAAAGCAGAGAGAGAGGACTCCACTTGCTTGATACAAATATATACCCCAAAGTCATGCCCCCAATTCCCACCACCTCCAGTTATACCCTAAAACTTCAGTTACCACTCAGTTAATCCCTATCAGGGTATTAATTCACTGAATGGGTTAAGACTCTCACAATCCAACCATTTCTCCTCTGAACCTTCTTGCAATGTCTGATACATGGGCTTTTGGGGGACCCCACACATCCAAACCCTGACATTTCCTGTTACAAAATGTTGTGTTAAGGAGTTTATCATATGTCCATCAATTTCCTAATGGTTCTGTAACAAAGTACCACAACAGGGGTGTGTTACCTAACAATAACCTAAACAATAGAAATCCTTTGTCTCACAGTTCTAGAGACTATACATCCAAAGTCAAGTTGTTGGTAGAACCATGCTGCTTTCCAACCCTAGAAGGGAATTATTCCTGGCCTCCCCCTAGCTTCTGTTGATTGCAATCAACCTTGACTTTCCTTGGCATACAGCTGAATCACTCTGCCTCTGGTCTCATAATGGTGCTCTGTTATGGGATGGAAAATGTATTTGATTCCAGATTATCCTAATGATCTCATCTTAAAATGACTACATCTACAAAAACTCTATTTCCAAGTAAGGTACAGGCAGCAAGTGTCAGTACTTTAGCACATCTTTTGGGAGGACACGATTCAGCAAATGACAGTATCCCAAGGAGACCAACATAATGTGCTTTGACACTGGTTCTGTCCCTGCAATGCCTGATTATCCAACCAAGTCAATTTGTCATTTGGAACTTCAATGTCTGCTTCTGTAAGATGGGAGAATTCACTTTCTGTGGCATCTGACAGGATCTGATGTGAATATAGAGGGAGTCATATAGACATGTGTTCTGAAAAACCTTCATAATGGATTCCTTCATTGCAATTCTCTTACTTTAAGTGCATCTCCGAGTTACAAGTCTTCGTTCATATTGAGCATAATTAAAGTATGAAGGGCTGAGTCTCTCACTGGCATGGAAATCTCATAAAGACTGGCTGCAAAAGGCCAACAGACAGGATCCACAACAGAACATGACAGACAGCGTAGATTCATTTCACTTTGGAAGAATCTGAGAACATGAACTAACTTAGTCTACTAAGGAAAAGGTCTGCTCAGTCTACGTGAGGAAAAGGAAAACACAGGGCAATTGTTTTGGAAATTTATTCTAAGACTTCTGTTCTAATTTTTCATTGCCTGGTTACTTCTTTCCCCCAAGATCCTATTCAAAGACTTTCATGTGACCTAAATCTGTCACCTTCTTTTAACAGGCCCAGTTTTCCATCCTGACCTTGATTTCCAGCTGCTCTTTGGGCTCACTGTTGATTATCATTGGTAATTATTTGGGTTGACATGCAACAGGCTTCCAAACAAAAGGGATGAATGATTTGGCATTAAAAAAAGACTGAAAATAGGCATTTCAGTCTAGAACCATGAATACCATGAACGTGCGTAGCGGAAATGGACCAAGAGTAGCAAACACAGTCTTAAAAAAGAAAAAAAAAAAATTAACTGCATTGCAAAGCTACAGTAATCAAGGCAATGAAGTAATAGTATAAACACAGATATATGGAACCTTAGGATAGAACCAAACATCCAGAAATAAACTTTTACATTAATGACCAATTGATTTTTATTAAGTGGTGCTGCGACAATGGAATATCTACCAGGAAAAGAGAGAAAATGGTATAGAATCTATGCCATATACAAAGATTACCTCAAAATGGATCATAGACCTAAGTATAAGAGCTAACTTTATTAATCCATTGTGACCTTGAAAAATGATTCCTTCAGCTGATTTTTAATTTTAATTAATAATAATTTAATCTAATCAAAACTAATACTTAATAATAACTAATAATTAAAAATGTATAACTAATAAATTAATATATAATAACTAATGATTAATTTAGTTTTAAATTTTACTTCAGTATTAATATTAATATTAATTTTGATTAAAAATAAATAGTTGTATCCATTTTGGCATATGATATGTTGTTTTGCTATATGTATACAATGTTACATAATTAAGTAATTAACATATCTATCACCTTTCTCATCTATGATTTTTTGGTGAGACAATTTAAATTTACTCTTAATTAATTTGAAATATGTATCACATTATTATTGACTGTAGTCTTCTATTCCATTTGTGCATCTGAAACTCTGTACCTTTTAATCAAAAAATTTCCATTTCCTGCCTTTCCACCCCCTCCCCATTTGGTAACCATTTCATGCTCTATTTTCCCAGAGTCCATCTCCATTAGTGTCCACACATAAGTGAGATCATATGGTATATGTCTTTCTGCACCTTGCTTTATTTCACTTAGCACAATGTCCTCCCAATTCATCTGCATTGTTGAAAATGACAGGATTTCTCCCTCTTTGAAGTGGAATAATATTCCACTAGGTAGGTTAAGAAAATGGTATCTTTGATGCGGCCCCAAAAGCACAAGTGACAAAAGGAAAGGAGAGATAAACCCAACTTCATCAAAATTAAAAAGTTTTCTGTTGAAGGATGATAGCATCATTGAAAGGAGAGGAGAAACTACAGAGTGAGAGAAGCTACTCATGAATTACATGTCTGATAAAGGACTTGTGTCCAAAATATATAAAGAACTTTGACAACTCAATAGTATAAAGATAAGTAAGTGGGGGAGGGAGTACTTGAATAGGTCTTTATCCTAAAAAGACATAAAAATGGCCAATAAGGACATAAGAGCTCAGCATCATTAGTCATTAAGGAAATGTGAACTCAAACCACAGTGAGATGCTAATTCACACTCAATAAGTGGTTACAAAACAAAATACGGACAGTGCCAAGTGTTGCCAAAGATTCGTAGAAACTGAAGCCCTTGGGCGGGGCTGGTGGGAGTGTGAAATGGTACAGGCCCTTTGGAAAATGGTTTGGCAGTTCTTCAAAATGTTCAACATATAATTACAGTATGACTCAATAGTTCTACTGCTAGGACCATGTCCACAATAACTGAAAACATATGTCCACACAAAAACTTGTGCATGAAGGTTCACAACAGCATCGTTCATGTTTACCCCGAAGTAGAAACAATCCAAACATCAGTGTATTGACTGATGAATGGATAAATAAAATGTGGTGAATTTTTACCATATCATGCTATTTGGCAATAAATAGGAATGAAATATCAATACATAAATGAAGCTTGAAAACATTATGCTAACTGAAAGAAATCAGTCACAAAAAATTCACAAACTCTATTACTCTGTTTGTGCTAAAGGTCTACAATAGGCAAATGTATGGAAGTAAAAAGTAGATTATCAGTTGCTCAGGACTGGTAGGAGACTGGTGGGTTATGACCACTAGTGCTCATGGGTTTTGGGCTGATGGAAGTGTTCTAAAATCTGATTATGGTGATGGTTGCACAACTCTGTGAATACTCTAAAGTCCATTTAATTATATTCGTCAAATGATTAAATGGTATGGTATATAAGTTGCATCTCAACGATGCATTTAAAACACGCTACAGGACAAAGAGTTTGTGTTTTTGACAGAAGAGCCAGGAAAGGAGAATGTCAAGAGGTAGCATGTAAAGTGAATTCTGAAGATGTTTAGGAATTAGCTAGGGAACATGAAGGGACAAATTTAACAAAGACATCAGTATGGACAAAAGCCTTAAGTAGAAAAGAGATTTTGTATTCAAGGCCTGTGGTTATCAGAATGTCATGATGACCTCCATAATCCCCGTCCTGTTATTCATGTCCTCTGTGGTCTCCTCTTAAAGTGCAGGGGAGACCTATAACTCACTTTTAGTCAATAAAGTATGGTAAAGATAAGAGATTTTCCAGTTGTGATTCAGGTTCCAAATCAGATATTTTTAGTTAATCAAGGAAGATTGTCCTAGGTGGGTCTTACTCAATCAGGTGAAAGCTCTTACTAGAGGAACTGGGCTTTCTCTAAGGAGGAAGAGACTCCCTCTCTGCTGACCTTGAGAAAATAAATGCCACAATAGTGAGGAGGCCTGTGGAGAGAGGCCTGTAGCAAGCAATTGGATGTGTCCTCTAGGATTGAGGGTGACTCTCAGCCAAAAGTCAGCAAGGAAACAGGGACCTGAATGTTCATGAAAGACATGCTGCCAACAACATGAAAGGTATTAGAATCTGATCCTTCTCCAACTGATCCCGTAGATGACAAGCAAGTCAGCACCTGGTTTGTAGACTGATAAACCCCTGGAGCTAAGGTGTGCCCAGAGTTCTGGTCCACAGAAATCTTGAGATAATATACATGTGGCCTTAAGTCACTACCTACGTGCCAATTTTTTTTTTGGAGAGAGTACCAGGTATTGAACACAGTGGCACTTGACCACTGAGCCATATCCCCAGCCCTATTTTGTATTTTATTTAGAGACAGGATCTTACTGAGTTGCTTAGAGCCTCACTTTTGCTGAGGCTGGCTTTGAACTCACAATCCTCCTGCCTCAGTCTCCCAAGCCCTTGGGATTACAGGCATGCGCTACTGTACCCAGCAATATGTGGCAATTTTTAATGCAGCAAATATATCAGAGCACCATGGATAGAGCTTTAAAAAGGTGAGACAAGAAGCAGGGAGAATCAGGAGTGGGGGAATGGAATGAGAGATTTAGAGAGGCAAGTTCAGATCGGGCGGAAGTCTGCAATCTGTTTTATTTTAAAAATAAATAGGAAACCACTACTGGTTTTTTAGCAGGAGATGCAGTATGATCCAGTGAATATTTTTAAAGATTCCTCCAGCTGCTTTCAAGACAATGGTTTGGAGATGGGCAAGAAAGGAAGCTGTGGGCAGTTGGAATACCTGAGCAATTTGAATGAAGGATTTAATTAAGTGGTAAATTTTAAGGCATGACTGATGGGCTAAGAGGAGGGAAGTGCTGTCAGACGAGGAGGACTTTAAAAGCTGGGGTATTTAAGATTCACTTCTCTGATGGAAGCAACATCCATGGAAGACATCTGTTTTCTGGTACTAAGCACTTAGAGGTGAAAATGGGGGATTAATTGAAAGTCACCTATAGGCAGGTAGGGTGTCACCTATAGGCTGGAGGAGGTGTGTTCCTGGGGCCCTGCCTTGGGATATATATTTTGTCCCTGATGAATGGAGCTCTGTTTCTACTTCCTGATGTGATATCTTGAGCTGCCTCCCTCCACCACACTCTTCTGCCAGGATGCGCAACCTGACCTTGAGCCCTGAGTAAGGGAGTCGGCCTCTGATACTGTGAGCCCCAGATAAACCTTTCCTCCTCTAAAATTGCTCTTGTTAAGTCTTTTTGTCACAGCAGCAAAAAAGCTGACTAAAACGGTAGGGGAAAGGTCAGAAAAAATAGCCAGTTCCTTAGGGCCATTAGTTTTAACCCATTCAAATATTTCCTCAAATTTCAATGAACAAAATCCACATGACTTTAATAAGCACCCCAGGTTCCCCACAGGCTATTTTCTTTACCCTTTTCCAACATTATCTTTCACAGCCCCCTTGCATGAATTCTTCCCATCAGATCAAGAAATTTACTCTTCAGACCACCGCGATGGCTTCCGCATGAATGTTGTTCCACCAGTATCTTCCTATACAAACTGATTTTAATCTAGAGACTGGCACTCCAGTTTTATTGGGGATCACAGAGAAGTTTCCAGAAACTTGTGCCCATGACAGCTTCTTGACTTTTGACTGACAGCAGGAAGGCATCAGATGTTCAAGTCCCCACTGCCATGGCAACTGCAGGTCACCTGGGCTCATGCTGATCAATTCTAATTGGATTCTTAACCATTCCTTCTTACAGAGTTTATGGTTGGGAGCTATCATCCTTATCTCCCAGAGTGTCAGGATCTTCCCCTTCAGGGTAACTTGGGTTCTTCTTATCAACATAATTTGGGGCCTGCATTTCTGTAGTTTGCTGAGGAATTTGACATAGCCTATCCACTTAGGCCGGGCAGGGCTGCAGGTAAATTACTTCTTGGGGAAGTAAGAAGTAAGGGGACCCATTTTATAGAATTATTCTCTTAACCTCGTGTTTCCACCATACTCATCTCTCTGTCCTCTAACAAAGATTTTACCAGTATTATTTCTTCGAGGAAATTGTACTGCTTGTTACCCACTTAGAAAATTCAAATCAGTTGTACTCAGGGCCCTTACAAATTCATTTTGTACTTTTGATTCTCCAGTGCAACTGAAGCAACCTTTTTACCCACTTTATTTAATCTTACTCTCATTCTTTTCTCTTTCCTTCTAAATTTTGATTTCTTTAAAAAAAAATTGATTTTTTAAAAAAAAATATGTATACTAATTTTAAACGTCAGAATTATGAGATAGATCTTTATTGATATCCATGAGATGATATTAAGTGAAATATAGGTTTGCAGATTAAAATATGATAACAGTACTAGCAATGATTTTATATGAATGATATTTTTATCAAATCATAAATATCACAGTTTAGATGACCACATTATTCCCTTCTATGATTGTGCATATTCTCTTTAGTCTCTAATGATCATATCTCTGATTTTAGAAGGAACTTGTGATCCTTCACCCAACAGGTGTTTCTGTTAAATAATTTTACAGGTAATACTTAACAAAGTGCTTAATGAAGAATATCACTAACCCTAAATATGAAGGAATTGGTGCAGAATTCATACTGCAACAGTTTGTAAATAATTACATCTCTTTTATTTAAAAGAGAATGCAAATGATCTTAAAATTTGGGGAGTGTGTAAACATGATGTTTGTTCATTCTAAAACCTATTTGGTTTGTAGAGTCTGTTTTTGCACGTGCCGTTGTGATGGTTAATTTTATGTGTCAACCTGACTTGGTTAAGCTGTGTTTCTGTGAGGATGTTTCAGGGACAGATCAGAATTTCAGTAGATTAAGAAGATCTATCTTTACCAATATGTATGACCACCCTCTAATGCACTGTGGGCTTGAGTAGAATAAATAAGAAGAAGAAGTTTGGGATTTCTCTCTCTTCTGGAACTATGACCTCCAGAGAGTGGAGTCCCTGGTTTTTAGGCCTTCAGACTAACTGAATTACACATGGACTTTCCTGGTTCTCCAGCGTGTAGACAGTGGATGGAGGAACTTTTTGGCTTCTAGAAACACATGAGCCAATTCCCATAATAAATTTTCTTTTTTATCCCCCTCTATATACCCTATTTGGTTGTTTTTCTCTAGAGAACCCTGATTAATACAGTCAAGTACTCCTAAACATCTTCTGAGAATTAAATTTAACACTATTGAATTACTTGGGAAGATAATCTTATGGCTACTTATCTTTTTACTTGAACACACTCCATCATGATTGCTTTGAAAGCTCAGAGTTCCTGAAAATAGACAGTTTTAAGGGATATTAACTAGAGTGGGGCGTTTTAGTAATGCATTACATGGAACAGTTGAATTAAACTCATGGTTTTCCTCAGAAAAGTCAAAATGTAGGAGGAGGAGAAAAATAGGAGACATCAGCTGGATTTTACTGTCACTTGAAGTTACCGAATTCGATTTTGATAAGTGTTTCTCAGAACTGTAGAGATTTGTAAAAATGATATTTTATTTTTTTTCATTTCATAAGGTGATTAGGTCGTGAGTGTCTTAACCCAATCAGTGAATTAATTCCCTGGTAGGGATTAACTGAGTGGTAACTGAAGTGGTAGGGTGAGGCTGGTGGAGGTGGGAATTGGGGGCATGGCATTGGGGTTTATATTTTGTAACTGGAGAGTGTAAGCTCTCTCTCTGCTTCCTGATTACCACGTAAGCTGCTTCTTTCTGCCATACTCTCCCACCATGATGTTCTGCCTCACCTGGAGCCCCAAGGAATGGAGCTGGACTTCTATGGACTAAGGCCTCTGAAACCGTGAGCCCTCAGATAAACTTTACTTCCCCTAAATTTTTTCTGGTTGGATCTTTTAGTCACAGCAACAAAAATCTTACTAAAAAAGAAATTGGTAGCTAGAACTGGGGTTACCACTGTGACTAACCTCAGCTTCAGAAGCTTTGTGAGCTTTTTTGGAATTGGTGGGAGGAACTTTGAGATACTCAGAAGTACAAGCTGGAAATGCTTTAGATTGTTGTAAGTGGAACTTAGTAGTACGTTCTGGTGGGAGCTCAGAAGACCAGAATGCCAATAGGACCATGGACAGTGAGACGGGGCTCAAGAGGGGTCAGAGGAAAAAGGGGACACTATTGGTAATTGGACTAGAGGCGATTTGTGTTATGTTCTGGCTGAGAAGTTGTCTGCATTTTGCCCATGTCCTGGACTTCTTAATCTAGTGGAAGGAATTTCTAGGCAGCATAGCATTCAGGGAATGGCATGGGTATTGCTGGTGATTTTTAGTCAAATTTGTTGTGATATTCAGGAGCAGAAAGCAGAGCATAAAGATTTGAAAAACTTGAACTTGAAAGGCAGGAGTAAAACTAGGGCTAAGAAATTTGCAGTTATTGAAGACATTACTGCCACTGAAGAAATGCTAATGACTTTGCCTAGAGAGAGTAAGAAAGATGGCTTGAGGGCATCTCAGGAACTGGCAAGACCACACCCATCTCGGGCTCAAGGAACTAAAAGTGAAGATTTTCTTGGGAAGAGACCAGTGGGGAATCCTTGCAGAAAGGGACCTAGGAAATGTTTTCAATGTGCTTAGATATCCAGATGCTCAGAGGCTGCTCAGCCAGGGTCCCTGGAGGCTTGACTATGATCAAGATGGTGACAAACCTTGGTGCCAACCATGTGGTGCTAATTCTGCAGAAACGCAGGATTCTGGAATTAGGGGTTCATAGAGGCTTCCACCAAGATTTCAAAGGAAGGCCTCGGAGGTCAGGCAAAGTGCAACAGGGTTGGAGTCCCTGTGGGCACCTCCTGAGATGGTGATGTGTTGAGATTTGAGGAGGAAGCCAAAGCTGTAGTGGAGACTCCCAAGATTAAGAAATGCCAGTAAAGTGGGATATCCTCCTAGGAAAGTTGCAGGAATTGAACAGAGACAAGCAAACAGAAAGGCCCCATGGGTTGCAACCAACGTGTCCACAGGGATGGAGCCAAACAAGTCATTTGGAGAGAACCTCATGATACTATGTGCCCCAGATGCTGGACATGGAGCTTAAGGACTTGTTTGCCCAGCTGGATCAGTTTTGCCTTGGTCCTATTCCCTCTTTCTATGGCCCTAATTTTGTAAATGAAAATGTTTACTCTGTACCATTATAAATTGGATACTTGTAAATTAGTTGTAATTTTACAGGAACTCACAATGTAAGATTGCTTTGAGCCTCAGAGAAGACTTTGGACTTGAACTTAGAGCAATTTTGGAACTATTGAGACTATGGAGACTCATGGGAATGGACTAAATGAATTTTGCATTGTCAGAGGAGTGTGAGCTTTTGGTGACCAGGGTTGGAATGTTAGGGTATAGATGTAGTGTCTCCCAAAAGCTCATGTGTAAGACAATGAAAGAGGTTCAGAGGAGAAATGATTGAGTTGTGAGAGTCTTAAACCAATCAGTGAATTAATCCCTGATGGAATTAACTGAATAGTAACTGAAGTTGTAGGATATAGCTGGAGGAGGTGGGAATTAGGGGCATGGTTCTGGGATATAGAGTTTGTAACTGGAGAGTAGAGATGCTCTCTCTGCCTTCTGATCATCATGTGAGCTGCTTCCCTCTGCCACACTCTTCCACCATGATGATCAGACTCACCTCGAGCCCCAAGGATGGAGCTGGACTTCTATGGGTTAAGACCTCTGAAACTGTGAGCCCTCAAATAAACTTTCCTTCCTCTAAAACTTTTATGGTCAATTTTCTTAGTCAAGTAGCAAAAAAACTGACCAAAACTTAAGACTATAGAAAGAAGTGGAAATATGTCTATTTGTACAAATTTAAAAATACAAAATTCTGAAAGCACCCAGAAAAGATGAATTTTCATGAAACAAAATCTACAGAAGGTGATGTTTCATTGACAAATTCTAGGTAACAATACCATATTGTTATTTGTTGGTCATTTTTGTCTTTAAAAATCACACATAAAGTGATTGTAGAATAATGAATAAAATATTAATTAGAACTAATTGGAAAACTTTTGCCTTCAAATTATTATTTCCTCAATTTTTCAACCAGGCATAGCTGCATTTGAACAGAATTTTAAACTATACTCTCATTTAAAAAACAATACAATATGCTTACTATTTTTAGGAGTATGTGAAGCAAACTAAGATAAGGGAAATAAATATTATTGATTATTAAATATGATTTTAACAATAGCTCTCTGTTGTTTATTTTCATTAATATTACTTTGTTTAAATTTCTTAAGCAGGCATCACAAATTAGACACACCTGTTAATACCTATGATGTCGATGATGAATATCCTTATTTGTTTTGTCTTTGTATTGTTTTTAAGTCTATGTTGCTGTGAGAGCATTAATGATTGTGGTAGCAAATATTCTGTGAAGAAGACCTTAAATATTTTAATGTTAGTCAGATCTATAATTTCATGCAAAAATATGAAAAAAATGAACAGGATTACTTAAACAACTGTGGACATTTTCAATACCTAGAAATTTGACAATGTGTGGATAAACTGCTCAGATGATTATTTTAATATTTTTGTGTTCCGATGGGTTTTTTAAATGTTGAGATAAATTCCAAGTACAAAGGCATACTTCCTCTCCTCCTCAAACAATATCACATTTTTTTAAAAGGTGTGCTTTGTATCATGACATCTTGTAGACATGAGGGATTTGCCTGTGTTCTTAAGGTTCAGGCAATTTAAGGCTCCTGGACTCTGGACTAGACTCACAGAATGATTTGTAAAGCTACCAAAAATAAACGAAGCAAATGACAAGTTTTAAATTCACAGAATTTTCAAATGCATCCATAGAATTAACCAGAATTTCTCTTACTTTTCCCGAATACGATGTAGAACAGAAAGACACAGGAGCATGTGATCAGACTGAAAAGATTCTCTTTCAATCCGGTGAATACACACTTGCATGTGTTAAAAGTATATCTAGTCATGGCCACTACATGATTTGTTTCAAGGAACTGCTATTTCTTCTTCTACTTTTACTTAAATCTTAGGATTATTGTACTGTTTTGAAGCAATTTTAACTTTGATACCTATATATGAAAGTTTTGTTATAGAGATAAATAATGTCTTTATTTTGTACTACATATGACTGCAGGTGGAGAGAAACTATGAAAAATGTATCAGGCAAGCCCAGTTTACATCTTGTGAATGGCAGCCAGGAACTCCTCTTCTAGCTTAGAGTCTGCCTCATTCTACTTGTATAGCCACGACAGATCCTTTAATCTCATGTGTTCCTGTTATCTATCAGCAGGAAAGAACACTATCCACTCACATGGATCACCAATTCCTCGGAGGAACTTGTCGTTTTTCTGAGCATCATTTACAATGCTGTGCACTGGTCATTTTTTGAAAATGACTGGTGGAATGTTTTGTACATCAGTGAAACAAATTCAGGTATTAGGTGCACACATTACACCCAATACATTTAATTGTGAAATAATGATACAATGATATAAAAACATGTATGTAGACAGTAAAGAGACTTGTCAAATTAGTTTGATTATTTTGGTCAAATCCGAGAAAGTAGTTGTAGGATTCAGGAGAAATATCACTGTGCTTGGAATCAGGACAGTAAGGGACCCTAGAATGGGAGGTAGTTCAACTGAAAACATCAGGTCTTAGAGTCTCATGAATGAGAAGGTCTCCAGTGTATTATCTGTGTCAGCTGATCGATGAAGAAATGAGCCCTACAGCTCCTAATACGCAGATGCCCTCTCTTCTTCCTTACATCTCTTCCTACCCCTGCTTGTCCAAGACCCTAAATGGACCAACTGATGTTATATCTTTGGGAGGTTGTGGCAGGCTATCCCTGGAGTTTCTTAGCATTATGATTTTCCGATAATTTAGAGGGAAAACTCTCACTGGTTTTTATTCCCTGTTCATGCCTCTAGCAAAACAAACCAATGCTTAACAAATGGATGAATAAAAGATATTCCCATAATGCTTTTTGTCATTATAAAAATGATGATAAGCATTCTAACATCTTTATTTCCAAATAAAACATGAACAGCAAACAACAAGTCAATGGTACATTCCAAATTAAACATGATTAGCAAAACAACAACTCTATAGTACAGTCAAAGCAAGAAACAGAGATGTTTGATTCTGAGGCTTCTTTGCCAAGGAATCTGGGTGGTCTTCTCCTAGTTCAACTGTTTCAAGGCAAAACCCTTCCAAAGTTGCTGGTGAGTCAGAAGCACACAGTTCTGGCAATACTCCTGGTAACTTGAGCAGACGGTTCTTCAAATTCACAAGCTATGGGGAAAAAGAGACCACAGTGATAGCAAGGGCATTCTTAGAGAAGGGAAAAGTTGGAAGGGAAACCTAGTGTCTACGAGAAGAAGCAATCTCAGAATTATTTGAATTTTTTCAGAAAATTTACAATTAATTTATTCTCTGATAATGATTAAGATTGCTGTAATTTGTTGTGCCTTAGAAAATTAGGTGCTGAAAACGAATATCTGTGACCTTTTTCAAAAATTGTATTTTCCTATCTTTTTTGTTTTTTACCTTTTTTTAAAATTAGAGCATTATAGTTACAGCATTTGGGTTCATTCTGACAAAATTATCGGTGCATGGAAATTGACTTCAGTTATTTTCCTATCATTTTTTTTTTCTTTTCATTGGTTCCTTTTAGTTATACATAACATTGGGATTCTTTTTGGCATAATTACTAAGACATCAAATATTATTTAATTTAATTGTAATATTTCCCCTTTTCCTTCGCCTTCTCCTCCTCCTTCATGTTCTCTTCCCTCTATTCTACTGAACTCTGCTGTTTACTTTATTTATTTATTCTTTTTTTAGTTTTTGTCTTATAGATGTACATGATGGTGAGATTCACTGTGGTTTATTGATATGGGTACACGGCAAAGTTAGGTTAGATTTATTCCATTGTTCTTCCCCATCAAGTACTTTCTTCCTTCCTAAACCTGGTCCACCAATCTTTCTTCTATTTTGATGGAATCCACTCCCAATTCTCTCTCTCTCTCTCTCTCTCTCTCTCTCTCTCTCTCTCTCTCTCTCTCTCTGTCTTTATATATATATATATTAAGGAAATATATACATATATATACATATATGAGATATATATATGAGAGATATATATGAGATATATGTAGAAATGACAGTCTCTAATTCCAGCCATTTACTAGCAAATGCTGTAATTTCATGCTTCTTCATGACTGTGTAATATTACATATATATTACACATTTTCTCTATTCATTTATCTGTTGAGGGACGTCTAGGTTGGTTCCACAGCTTGACTATTGTTAATTGAATCGCTATAAATATTAATGTGGCTGTATCCCTTTAGCATGCTGATTTTAGAACTTTTGGAAATATACCAAGGAGTGGAATTGCTGAATCATATGGCGGTTCCATTCCTAGTTTTTTGAGAAATCTCCATGATGCTTTCCAGAGTGCTTGCACTAATTATCAGTCCCCCCAACAATATATTAGTGTACCATTTTCCCCACATCTTTGCCAACACTTACTCTTGAAATTTGTTATTCTTATTAGAGTAAGATAAGATCTCAATATAGTTTTGATTTGCTTTTCCCTAACTGCTAGAGATGTTGAAAATTTTTTCATGTATTTGTTGGTCATTGGCATTGATCTTCCAAAAAAATATGTTGGATTACAATGTTCAGAGCTACCTTGACCTTTTGATGATGGCTTCGATCTCTGAGAATTTCATATTGTTTACTGGTCTATAGTTTAGTGGGATGACAGAAGGCCCACTTTTTATTTCTTGCTTTCTTATTCTTTGGTGCAATTATTGAGGCAATCAACAGGAAGATGAGTCAGAATACCTGGTGTTAATCATTGTTGAATCTTAATGACATTGAGCAAGAAATTCTCTAGGCCAGTTTTCTCACCTATTTTGATTCTCGATCTGGGGTTCCAAATTTTTTTTTTTTTTTTTTTTTTTTGCGGTGCTGAGGATTGAACCCAGGGCCTTGTGCTTGCAAGGCAAGCACCCTACCAACTGAGCTATCTCCCCAGACCCCAAAATTCTTTAGGGTCCTTCAGAGTACTTTAAGAATCTGAATTTTTTTTTTTTGCATTTTAATCAAAACTTAATTGAAATCAATTATGTGCCCTTCCATTGGGACACATGACCTGAGCTTTCTATTACTGTAATAGAAGCTTAATATAGTCCCACAAATTGGCTTATATTGAGCAACTATTATAATAGAGAGTTATCATGTACAATGAATTATTTAATTAATATAAGTTGGTAGATAAAATCTGGTAAGGCAAAAGGTATTGGGGAAAAAAATGAAGTTCTGTGTTTCTTGAAGGGTCACAGGTGGGAGCCCCTGTACTAGGTCATTTCCAGAGTGGTTCCTGCTCCACAATTCTAGGTTGGATCTGTGAACTTTCTCTGTAAAATGATAGATAACAACAATTTTATGTTTTATGAACCAAATGATTACTATCACAATTAATCACTTTTGCTTTTATAGCACAAAAGAGCCTCAGGCGATATGTAAAGGGACAGGTTTGTGTTCTAAAACTTTATTTACAAAACCAAACAGCAGGCCAAATTTGATCAGCAGACCAAAGTTTGCTGCCACTGTTTTTGATGATCCACAAACCCTGGGACTGCTTACTCATTGAGGAAGGGACTACAGAGGCAGAAAGAGAGAGAAACAGGAAGAGATCTGTTTTGTCTACTGAAGGTTTGCGACTCATTTTCTTATTTCAAATACAGGGACAATAAAGTGATTCCAGACAAATCGTATTTGAAGAACGATTTTAGATTCTCCGGTTGGGTTCTCAGTATTCTATTTGTTCCTGTAAAGTCAAGCCAAGCCGCATTGAGAACAATAGCTGGGGGCATGTTATTGAGACTGGGCAAAGGCAAGAGCTGATTGGCAAAGAGAAGGAAGCGGGTAGGCAGCGCTCCCATCACAGGGTTGCTCACAGCCTGCAGGGAGGGGAAGGACCACACTGTCCAACACAAACCTTCACCCCACAAGGGCTCTCTTCCTGCCCTTGTGGTCACTTGTGGTCCAAGATAAGAGGAGGAGGGGAAATGAGAACAAAGGAAACCTAAAATCCATAAAAAGGATGAGACACCGGCTCCCTCGGGCACCTTCCCTAGAACCCCTTCTCTCTGGAGGAGTGTATCTCTCTCTCCATTCTGTTTCCTAAATAAAATTTACTTTTGCTCTTGCCATGCGTTCCATCAGTGTTCATCTTCAACACCCAGGGAATGAGGACCCAATCCTGAATTATCAAGACCAGTTTCATTATGGTTTAGATATGAGTTATCCCCTCAAAACTCATGTGTGAGACAATGCAAGAAGGTTTAGAAGTGAAATGATCAGGTTATGAGAGTCTTATTCTAGTCAATGGGTGAATCCCCTGATAGAGATTAACTGGGTGGTAACTATGGGTAGGTGGGGTGTGGCTGGAGGAAGTGGTTCCCTGGGGGCATGTCTTTGGAGTTTGTATTTGTCCCTGTTGAGCTTGCGCTCTCTCTCTCTCTCTCTCTCTCTCTCTCTCTCTCTCTCTCTCTCTCCCTCCTGGTGTCATGTTCTTAGCTGCTTTCCTCTGCCACACACTTCTGCCAGGATTTTCTGTCTCACTTGGGCCCTGAGGAATTGAGTTAGTTGTCTGTGGACTGAGACCTCTGAAACTGTGATCCCCCAAATAAACTTTTCCTCTTCTACTTATTCTTGTCAGGTCTTTTGGTCACAATCATGAAAAGCTGACCAAAACAGTGCAGAATGAGTTGTGGCAGTTTTACCTCGAAGAGCATGCTGTGGAACTCAAGTCTAGCTCCTTGGAGATTCCCAGCTGGGACTAGCAGAAGCCTCAGTTCTGTGGGCAGAAGGTCCCAGAAGGTGCATTGTTTTTCTCTCTCTGTGATGAAGCTCCAGTCTCTTTCCTCCTGTTCATCAGAGCTTCTCATCTGTAGCTGTAGTCTTCGTTGCCTGGATTAAATATTTATTTTGAACATGTACTATTCCTGGGGAAAAACCTTACACATCCGTTTGATGTGCATAATGCTAGTAGGTTTGGTTTATTTCTAAGTGACTCACAGACGAGGGGACTTTTCAGAAGTCGGCCCTAGGACAGGACAAAGCCAGGAGGTAGCAGGGTCTGCGATGCACTCCAGAATGCCTCTCACTCATCCTTTCCATTTGTTCTGTTATATTTCTTGCCCACTTTGCCTGATCCACCAGATTTTTGCATTTCTAACAGTATCTTATTTTGATATGCAAATGTTGGCAACTTTTCTTGAGCAAGCTTTCAATTCCTTGTTGCCTTAGTTCAACAATTGCATAGAGTGGAGAGGCTGTTAGCAATGCAAAGGTCAGTGTCCTGCTTTGCATTCTTGCTTTTACCCCCAAGCAAATACTCTTCATTCATTCACAATTATGTACCAAGCATGGACTACGTGTTAGTGCTTGGGATGGAGCAACAACACAGTAAACAGTACAAAATCAATTTCATTGATTTTTTTTCCTTTTTAAAACATTTTTCTTTTATTTAAGGAAGATGCTTTTTTGTTCTATTTCTCAATTTGCATTCCTGACTGTTATGTTTTCTAACTTTCTTGTTTTCTGATATGATAGCCATCTTTTGTATAAAAGGGCTGCTTAGTTGCTGTTATGGTTTGGATGTGAGGTGTCCCCAAAAGCTCACATGGGAGACAATGCAGGAAGGAGAAATGATTGGGTTGTGACAGCCTTAACCCAGTCAGTGGATTAATCCCCTGATAGGGCTTAACTGAGTGGTAACTGCAGGTTGGTAGGGTGTGGCTGGAGGAGGTGGGCATTGGGGCATCGTGCCTTTGGGTTTATATTTTGCATCTGGCGAGTGGAGTCTCTCTCTCTCTGCTGTCTGATCATCATGTGAGCTGCCCCCTCCACCACACTCTTCCACCACAATGTCCTGCCTCATCTTGAACCCCGAGGAATGAATCCGGCCACGTATGGACTGAGACTTCTGAAACTGTGAGCCCTAAGTGAACCTTTCCTCCTCTACAGTTGTTCTGGTCAGGTCTTTCAGTTGCAGCCAGGAAAAAACGGACTAAAACAGCTGAGATTCAGAAATTTCAAAATTTTCTTTGTCTTTCACCTGTATTTTCTAACTTACTTCATTACTTTTTTTTGCAAAAGGATCATTTACTATTAACTTATTAATTTATGTACTTTATTTATAGTTTCCATGTGGGTGGGGTTTTGTTTTGGTGACTGCAGAGACATGTTTGGGTAACCCTAAGATGGCGGCTGGTGTTGAGCCAAGAGGTGTCACATAATTAGTGTTAACACGGCATGATCTACTTTTGCCTGATTAGTTAATGTCTCCTCTAGTGGTCAACAGATATTCCTCATTCTTTCTTGATTGGTACCGAGGGGCATGCTTCAATTGTGCTAATCCTAAGCTGATTGGCTGCCTTAGGTATATAAGACACGCACCTATAGAAAGCACCTCGGATAAGCAGCACCTCTGATAGATCACAGGACAGAGAACTAAGAACACACCTCTAGGTGGCTAAGTTGCAGAATGAAGATCGCAGAACGCAGGACTAAGCAGACAACTCTAGATCGGAGATCGCGGGTCGCAGTTTGTAGGACATAGGCTGCACGCTGCGCCCCGCACCTCTAAGTGAACCACCTTATGAAGCAGCAGACCTTTGATAAGCGTAGCCTCTCTGAAAGAGTAGCATTCTCTAAAATTAAGCAGTCTCTTTTCCTCTAAGCAAAGTCTCTTTTCCTCTAAGCAAATTCTTTCTTCCTCTCAAAGCTTCTCTTCCCCTAAAACTAAAAGTAAGCAAAGCCTCTCTTCCTCTATAAATTAGCGAATAGGCAAGCAAGCAAGAAAGCCCTGATAAAGATAATAGAAGTAGTTCAGTTCCAGTCCTCCTTCGATTAATTACCTCGAGATTGTTGCTGTGGGCGGCAACAGGTGACTTGGATCTGCTGGTCACTCCCTGGAATTTTCCTTCAACCACACAAATCCCCTAAAGCATCTCTGCTCAGTCATCGCCTCTGATTTCTTAACTGACAAACTGAATGAACTTCCCTAGACTCACCAACACAGAAGCATTTGCACTGCCACTGCCTCCTACTTACCACCCTCTGTCACACTCATATCTGGGACTTAGTCTTTCCTCATTTCCTCTGGTGTCTCTGAGCATATTTTCTTCACCTTTTTTATAGACATCTTTTCTTCTATCATCCTTTCATTATATATTTTCCCTAAGATTCTGTTACCAAATTATTATTCTCATTTTATACATTCTGTTTGGGAGTTTACCACCCAGGTGGAATTATCACTTTTTATTTATTTATTTGTATTTTTAAAAATTTGTTCTAACTAGTTGTACATGACAGTAAAATGCATTTATACATTTTGATAGAGCATACATAAATGGAGTGTAATCTCTCATTTTTCTGATTCTACATGTTGTTGGATCACATTGGTCATGCAGTCATACAAGTCCATGAGGTAATAATGTCTGTTTCACTCTACTATCCTTTCTACTCCATTCCCCTCCCCCTCCCTTCACTCCCCTCTACCTAATATAAAGTAACCCTATTCTTCCCCTCTATTCTTCCCCCTCCCACACATTGTGAATTAGCTTTTGCATATCAGAGAAAACATTTGGCTTTTGGTTTCTTGGGTTTGGCTTATTTCTTTTAGCATGATATTCTAATCAACAAATGCCATGATTTCATTCTTCTTTAAAGTTAAATAATATTCCATCATATATATATATGTACATATATATGTATATATGTTTATATATATGTATATATATGTGTGTGTGTATATGTGTGTGTGTATATATATATACCACATTTTCCATTTATTAGTTGAAGGGCATCTAGGTTGGCTCCATATTTTAGCTATGGTGAATTGAGCTGCTATAAACTTTTTGATAATCCCAAAACCTATTGTGATGGGCTGACAGATCTGGCTCCATCAGAGTGTTATAGGCCAGACTCTAAGGGAAATGACTAAACAGACTCCATTTTGCTCTGAAACTCCATGTTATGTAGGAAATAAACTTCTCCCATGGGAACACCCTGCCTCTGTACCCATCAAGAGTTACTTAGTATGACATGTTTAACAATACAGAATGATAATTCCTATGTAAAGAAAAAATGCTCTCTTTTGACTCCTATTGCTCCTAAACAATGTACCATGTGAACAGTGATTGTGTGGATGTTAGTAACCATTCTTCAGTTTGTACCTAGGTAAGGGTCATTTTGACCCACTTCCCCCTCTATCGATGATCTCATGATGTTAATGTGTAATTTTGAATCATAGCAACAGACACTTATGATTGATGTAATTTTTAGTATAAGAACCCCTACAACCCTGTGGTTGGGGCTGTTCTCCCAAAAGTCATTTTTTGGGGCATTGTGTGAGACAGTCAGCCGGCTGGTTTAATAAAGACTCTCATATTTGGACTCCTCAGTGGTGATCAGTCTGTTCTTAAGCTGCGCCCCATAACACTATGTAATATGACCTAAAATCTCCAATAGAGTTCATACTTTCAGTCCATCTCCTCTTGGATTTCTACTCAAATATACCAAAGGCATGTCAAATTTAACCATTTTCTACCTCAGGTCTTGGCCTCCTCAAATCTACCCTCCACCTAACAATGTGAGCATGGGTATGGTACACCAGTGTTTCGCCATTGCCCATAGGATAGAGCCCAAACTCCAGCTGTGAATATCCCACCCTTCTTGAAGTGGGCCTATTTCCCTTACCCTCTACTCTTATCTTTCACCCCTCATCACCCTGTCCTTTGGAGTCCAAAAATTTCACACTGTGTTAGGATTTCCACATCTCTTGATGCTGTCATTATTTTTATTGAAATCCCCTCCCCACCTTACCCTGCTTACGTAGTACATGCGTATCCTACAGATGTTATCTCCTTTATGAAGACATCCAACATGCTCAGGCTGGTGTGAGTGAAGTCCACGTCTACTAACTCTAAACTCTCTCTCTGCTTGATCTTATATTGCCTTCCTGTTCTGGAAATTGTTCAATAGTATGTGATTTGTTGTAGGGTCTCAATTAGGTGGCCTTTCTTGCATTCTAGAGAGCTAGTTTGTTTTCTGTCTCCTCCTCTGTGGGTTGCAGAACCCTGAACCTCTCTACATCTTCACTTAAAATATTACAATTAAATTACCTATTTGTGTGTCTGTCTTTTCTACTGGAAGGTAAACTTTCTAAAAGCAAAACTCCATTCTTCCTTCATCAATACAATCAGTCAAATTTGCTAAATGTTTGCTGATCCTGAAAACTGAACTCTTTGGTGTTGACTCTTCTGTGGCATTCATCCGTGTCAACTACGTACATGGATCTTAGTCTGGAATGAAGCAAAACCTTAGCAATAGGTACCGAGCTCTAATTAAAGTAACCTTCCCCTCCTAACCAGGCCTGATACCCTTTAACCAAACTTGGGGGATACTTGCTTTTCTTCTTTTTAAAAAATTTTTGTTGTTGCTGTAGATGAACAGGACATCTTCATTTTATTTATTTTATTTGGTGCTAAGGATCAAACCCAGTGCCTCACACATGGTAGGCAAGAATTCTACCACTGAGTTACAGCTCCAGCCCCCATGCTTTCTTTTTGATGAGGTGTTTTGCTCCAGGGTCTTTTATTAACTAAAAAAAAAAATGAATTCTTGGGAGTTAACTTACATGTTCTATACCTAATATGCCCTTCTGTCGGGAAAAAAAAAAGAATAAATAGAGCATGAGTCTTATAGGACTTTCGGGTCCCCACCTACATGGAACTGAAGTGTAGATAATGAAAACTGTGTTAGGTACTATGAGGTGCAAGTTCTATACAGTATCAGTTCACTGTTGCTGTTGTCTGTGGTTCTGGGGATTGAACCCAGGACCTTGCGCGTGCCAAGCAAGCACTCTACTGCTGAGAGCACTCTCAGCTCCTGTTCTGACCTCTGGTTGTCCTGAGAAAAGGAACACAAAAAATTATTCATCCTCTTAGGAAATATTGTTAAATGTGAGAGCTACAACTCCTTAATCACAAAAGAAGTTTAGTACTCTAGAATGCAAGAAGGGGCTGGGGTTGTGGCTCAGTGGTAGAGCCCTTGCCCAGCATGTGTGAGGCACTGGGTTTGATTCTTAGCACCACATATAAAGAAATGAATAAAATGAAGGCCTATTAATATCTAAAAAAATTAAAAGAAAAAAAAAAAGGTCACCTAATGGAGATCCTAGAACAAATCACAATTTATTGAACAATTTGCAGAACATGAAGGCAGTATAAGATCAAGTAATTTAGAATTAGATAGGACTGGATGTAACTCTGTTATTAGCATATTTTATCAATTCATTCCAACATTTATTCTTTTAAGAAGTAATGATGGAGCATTGCATATATTCCAGGAACTCTTAGGGATGCTAGGAAATCCATGGTGAACATGACACAAATTCATTACTCTCATTGAGTTTAAATTCTAATGATGTGGACAACAAACAAACACGTACCCTTATAAGTGACGAGATGACTTAGATAATGTCTAAAATGAGTAAAACGAAAGAATTGTTTGACAAGAGGTACCCCATGATCTTGAATTTCTAGCATACAGTCTCTAAAGAAAGAAAGATGGTGCACTTCTATAATCCCAGCAACTTGGGA
Source organism: Sciurus carolinensis (assembly GCF_902686445.1). Lineage (NCBI taxonomy): Eukaryota > Metazoa > Chordata > Mammalia > Rodentia > Sciuridae > Sciurus > Sciurus carolinensis. Next base: position 34,165,252 of record NC_062218.1, read on the forward strand.
GGCTGAGGTAGAAGGATCACAAGTTCCAGACCAGTTGGGTGAAGTACATGTGAGTCTGTCTCAACATGAAATTAAAGGGACTGGGGATGTAACTTGGTAGTAGAACACTTGCCTAGCATACATGAGACTGAGTTTAGAAAAAAAAAATGGAAAGAAAGATGTTGGTGGATTAGAAGAACAGAACAGTGGTTTGCAAACTGGAGAAGTGAGAGAGGAAATTAGAAAAGTACAGAACGTGAAAGCTCATGGAAAGGGGTTTGAGTTTTATTCAAGAACAATGAAAACTTTTAGAGCACCTTTAATGGATGGATAAGACCTGATGCTATAAAAGATTATTCTGGTGTCATTTGAAAAAAATGGAGTGTAAGTGACTTAATGCTTAATGCTTTCAGTATTTGGAAATACTGTCTTAGCATAAGTCTTTATTCATAATAGTCAAGCTAAAGAACCATTGAATTGTCTGTAAAGCAATGGTTTATCATGTTAATTTAATTTAAATATAAAATAATATGAATTAAGTAATGAAACTCATAACAAAGTATTCAAGGGCTTTTAACAGGAAATTAAAATACATTAGAAAGTGCAGGCCCTACTGCATCTCTAATTTCAATTCTGAAATTTGATTGTGTGAAAATTGTGACATTGATTGGTGGTGGCATTTAGAGAAATACTTGTTTGTTCCGCATAATTAAAGAAATCCAGAAATATTATTGCCTATGAAAACAATGCCTCAGGTCTGGTCCAGACTTGTATGAGCCTGTTTGTGCAGGTGGAGGGAGGCAAGGAGACAGGGCCAGGTTTTGTGCTTGGCTACATGCAAGTTATTGTAAGAGTCTTGTTTTGTTGGGGTGCTCAGTTCCCTGAGGCTTGTAACATTATTGAAAATCATCAATTCAGTAACTAGAAGCAAGACTTGCCTTAAATGAGGTCTGTATCATAAATGAAGGATTATGAATAATCCAAAACCTAATTCTTTGTACATAACTTCAACAAAATAAATGAAAATATAAGAGAGATAATTAAATCTAAATGTTACCAGTTGGAAAATTTTCTTTTAAACAGTCTCAGAAGCATCCAAGTAGTCAATGTTCCCTGTCACCAGTGTGTGGCACTGTTTCCACAGTGCCATCATACCACGACCCTCCAGAAACAGTGTGTGTGGGGGGATTTGGTCAAGTTCCCAAGTGACTTCTCAGTCCCACCTGATATTTCATCTTGGCTGGAGTCCAGTTGTTAGAGATCAGAATTTCCATTCCTCCATGAATTTGGAAACATCAGGTGAATAATTTTATCCGATAATCTTGAGGAAAATTTAGGAAACTGGACATGTGTGGAAGTTTTGAACCATCAGGTATGAAACATGGAGAGGGAACTGAAAAAGGAAACTGAAGGCCGTGAATCAAGCATTTTGGAGGGAGGAGGACCAAAACTCCTTCTGTGAGTGGCAGCACGTTGGGCATCCTGGCTGGTGTGTGGCCCATCCCACCCAGGAGACAGGAAACCTGAATTCTTGTTTTAACTTTTCCCCGACATACCTCTGAGCTGAGAAAGGCCCATTACACAATCTGGGCTCAGGTGTTTTTGTTGTTGTTGTTTTGATCATGTTTAAAACTAGGAAGTCAGAGCATATGATAGTTAAACTTCTTTTTCCAGAAATGAAAAATATATACACACAAAAGTGTGTGTGTGTGTGTGTGTGTGTCTGTGTGTGTACGGGGGTGTAGAGACACACAGAAGAGACGGCTATCTTTAAAGTACTGTATCATAATGAATTATGGGCTGATCTTACATAAAACACTTTTTTGCAAACTGGTGAATAATGAGCACTCGTAAGTGTGAATGGATGGCATTTCTTCTGTGGGAGTTTATACTATATACTACCAGAACTGTCTCAGAGTAGACTGTTCAAGTCATATATCAAATGCACACTGAGAGATTGCTTTTGTTCCAACAGTGTTTCCTATGTTCTCTGGAAATGCCTCACCCTAGTGCTTTTCTGTTTGTGTTCTACTCCACTCACGTGATCCTTCCTAAACCTTCTTTATCCCTCCTTGGTATATTGCAAATGTGGGTCCCTGTTCACTAAACTTGTCTGGAGGAAGGTGACTAAACCCAAACTTTAATCAATTGGGCTTCCTCTTTTTTTTCTCATACTGTATGATTCTTCTGTCCTGATTGAGGGGAATGTGAGAGAAAATTTGGAATACTTCCATTTAAATTAAAGCCATGTTCTTTTTTAGATTTTGTAGCTGATTTGGTTTGTGTTGGTCATAGGTTAAAGGAAAAACTGAGCAAGACAATTTAAGACCCGTTTGACCTTCATTACTTCCTGTGTCACAGTAACAATGCAAGATATGGTATTAAGACCTTTATTCTACAAATGTGGAAACCAGCTTTATGAGTCACATAAATTGCATATAATTGTATCCACTAAGGAGTGACTACAGCTCCTGTAATCCCAGTGGCTTGGGAAGCTGAGGCAGGAGGACCACATATGTAGGTAATTTAGGGGGAGCCTGTCTCAAAGTAAAAAATAAAAAGGGCTGGGTTGTAGCTCTGAAGTGGAGCCTCCTGTGCCTCCAAGGCAGCCCTTGGCTCTCTCCTGACTCTGATCATCATGGCTTTCCTCTTGGCCGGTTTCCAGGATAGATTACACTGGGATGGTCTTTTCCATAAGACACACTTTGAGATTAAAGATCTTTGTTTTGAAATTACATTTGATCATGTCTTATAGAGATAAAGCCTTAATTATGGAATTTAGAGCTTTAAGGAAGGGAAGTGGGAAAGAAGATTTTACAATGTAGATGTTCCTGGTCCCTTACACAAATTATCTTGGTAACCATCTGCGGGGGGTTTCTAGTCCCGCATGGATGAGGGGAAGAGTTTCTGTTGGAAGATGACGGTGCTGGCGAACAATTAATTACTAAGAAACTTATCTTTTCAATAAACACAAAAGCCAATACTCTTTTCAAATGGAAGAGAGGTGGGACAGATAGGGCCATACCAGATCTGGCCTCTAACAAGAAGAAGGACCCCATCTGCACCATAGTTGCATAGGAAAAGGGGCCCAGACCAGGAGGGACTTCTGTGAGGAACAGGACGGGGTGAAGTTAGGGAGCCATTTGCTTAGGGAACTAGCATATCCTCAGGGGTGAGCCACCTTTGTATAGGGCCACTTACTCCCCAGCAGTCTGAAACAGTCTCTCCTGACTGCCAGTTTCTGGGTGTCAGAACTTTGTATCCCATGGTTCAGCCAACCTTGATTCTGCTAAACATGGATGGCTCCCCACAACCATCATAGCAGACTGATCAGTTACAGTAATAAGAATCTCCCGTATAGTTTGAATTTTAATTAATTCAGCAAATACTTACTGAATGCTGAGGGCCAGGCACTGTCATAGGTGTTGGGCAGAGAACAATGTATGAGACAGGAAAGGTCCTTGCATTTATGGACTTTATAGTCCAGGGAGGTAGATGTTAAACAAGCAAGACCTATGTGATGCCGACAGTGACCCATGAACACAGGAAGACAAGGTAGGGATGCTAACCTGTCAAGAGAGGGAGACAGAGTCTCCGAGATGGCTTAAGACTCCAGCAACAAGGGATATTCAGATAAGCTGGGCATTTGTTTCAAATGCCTGCCATCTTCTTGACCAAACCTATTTCCTAATTGCTGTCAGGCTTTTCCTGTCATTCCATCCTAAACAATGGTTGCTACAGAAATTAGAGAAAGTATTCCCTTTGTTAAGGACTGCAACCTATTTTTCTTTTTTTTAACTTTTAATTATTTGGTTGCTTCAGCATGTGCTTTATTAAAGAGTACACTTGTTGGACATTATTTTTAAATGTAGTGACTCTTCTAGTCCCAGTCTCCATTAATATCATTGACATGAAACTGAAGGTTTAAAAAATAAATACTTAGAATTACAAAAGATTAATAAGTAGTGGCTGATACAACTTCAAAGAAAAAGAGGAGGCAAAATATTTACTTGAAAGCTGACCAATGGTTCAACAATAAAATTCAGAACAGAAAGACTCAAAATCATCTGGTAATATTTATAATTCACTTTATATTGAACCCTGTTACACATGCACACACATACACACACACACACACACACACCTCTCAATGGCTATGTGGTTTTCTTAAGATTGGAGTAGTACTCTTTAAAAAAGAGGAATATTTTAAACATCAAGTGATTTGAAATTTTTGTTTCAAACAAAGGATTTCTTTGTTTTTTTGGTTTTTTTTTGTTGTTGTTGTTTGTTTGTTTCTTTAAACACATGCTTTCTGGGTACCACATAATAAGTACTCTCCAACACACCTGGAAGAAAGAAGTACATGATACAGAGGCAATTCTGATTATACTTTTCTTTCCCCTTATTGAATTCAAATATTTATTTCAGAAACATTTCTGCTAGTATATTTTTGTCTTTGAGAATTACCTGTGCATTTTTAAAATTGAGGTATAGTTGACAATTAAAAATTGTATACATACATATATATATTGTGATGTACAATGTGATGTTTTGATAAATGTGTAAAATGAGAAATGATTAAATCGTCTAATCAACATATTTGTTACCTCATATGCTTATTTTGTTGTAGAACATCTATTCTCAGCAATTTTCAAACATACAATATGTTATTATTAGTTAATTTTTAACAAATGTGTTTAATCATATGACACAAGAGCCTTCCAGCTGAAAACCCAGAGACCCAGGGTAAGCAATCCACTTTTAAGTGTAGGTCGTAGAGATGTGACTGGATGAAAAGGTTTGACCTACTGGTGGTAGACTGAGGTGGGAGTCCTGTAAGGCCTGTCTGCTCAGGTTCTTGGCACACTTTAAAAAAAAATTTTTTAAGTTGTAAATGGACACAATACCTTTATTTTATTTTATTCATTTTATGTGGTGCTGAGGATTGAACCCACTACCTCACACGTGGGAGACAAGCACTCTACCACTGAGCCGATCCCAGCTCCCTTGACATACTTTTTTACTGACTTACTTACATTTAAATTGTTATCACTGCTCTAACAATTCCCATGTATTCCATTTTACTACAAAACTTTTTAAGACATTATTTGAAAATAATAGCAAACAAAATTTTATGACCTATTCATTTTGAGGATGCCATGATTTTCTCTGAAATTCAGGTGAGTACCATTTTCATTTGACCATTTCGGACAATGAGCTCTCAATCACATCATAATCACAGGGACATCCAGGAGTGGAAAGTAAATACTGTAGGTAAAAGTGGTAAATAGTACTCCACATGTATTTAATTTTTATTAGAAATTAAAAGTGAACAAACATTAATATTCTTAGTAAAATTGTTAGAAATTTAAGAAGTATACTGACAACTGAACCAAAGAAGACTGAGAAAACAGGAAAGTGGACTTGAAACTTCAAAAACTAAATACACTATGAAACAGAAAAGGAACTACCACTATAAATATGAACACAGACTATTGAAGAAAAATAATTAAAAGCATGAAGGATAAAATGTGTTATGATTAGTGTTACAAAAATGAATTCCCAAAATGGATTAAAAATCTATGTATGTAAAATGTTAAACTTTAAAACTCCTGGGGTGGGGGGAAAACAGGAAAATCTTCATGACATTGGACTGATCAGGGACATCAGCCTATGGTATCAAAAGCACAAATGACAAAATTAAAAGTGGACAGACAAGAATACATTGAATTTAAAAGCATCTGCACAGGGAAGGGAATGATCAATGGGTGAAAATACAGCCTACAGAACGCAGAAAATATTCTCAAATCTTGTGTCCAACAAGGGCTACCATCTGGCATATGTAAAGAAGTTATACAGCTCATAACAAAAGAAGAAACCTAACTATAAAACAGGCAGAGGACTTGGATAGACATCGTTCCAAAGAATACATATAAATGGGCAACAAGCATATGAAACTTGTTTAGCATCAATTTCATAACAGTTATTAAGAGAAATGTTAATCAAAAGCATAATGAGATATTGAAAGGACCCAGAAACCACTCCAGACTCGGGAACTCATGCAAGAGAGTTTATTAAGTGAACAGGCAGAGTGTCTGCCCCCAGGGTGAGAGAGAGAAAGAGAGGGGTGGGGTGAGCAATAGTGAGGAGGAGAGAGAGAGAGAGAGAGGGTGAGCAACAATGAGGAGAGAGAGAGAGAGAGAGAGATAAAGAGATAGAAAGTATGCACGTGAAAGAGAGTGCAAGGAGGAGAGAGAGAGAGAGAATGGTGGGGGAGCTATTCTTAAGTAGTCGAATTTTGCGGGCTAATCACTATGGACCAATGGCTGGTGAGGAGGTTCGCAGGCTAACAATCTGGGTTGTAAAGTGGCCTGGGGGAGGGAGAATACTGGCAGCAGCAAAATGGCAGATCCTGATGCCAATAGATATCTCACACTTCACACGATATTAGAATGGTCATTAAACTAACAAATGAACAAGTGTTAGAGAGGATTGGGAGCAATTGGAGCCACCATGCCTTGTAATGGTAAAATGCAGCAGCTGCTATGGACAGCTGCATAGTTATTTTTCAAAGCATTCAAAATGGAAGGACCACATGACCCAGCAATCCTGTTTACAGATACTGAAAACAGGATCGTGAGGAGATACTGCACACTCGTGTTCATTGTAGTAGGTGGTACCTCTTGTACCAAGAGGTGGAAGCTGCCTAAGTGTCAGTTGGCAGAGGAATGGAAGGTAAAGTATATGCATATAACGGAAGATTATTCTGATTTTAAGAAAGAAATACTGGTGTACAACATGTCATTATGCTAAATGAGGACCTTATGCTAAATGAACTGTCAGTTACAAAATGACACGTATGGCATGATTCTACTTAAATGAGATATCTAAAGTGATCAAGCACAGAAACAAAGGAGCATAATGACAGCCAGGGATGGGGGCGGAGAGGAGAAAACAGGGATCTGTTGTTCACTGGATATATAGCTTCCGTCTGCAGAGGAAAACACGTAGATCTACTGTACAATCATGTGCTTATAGTCAAAATACCATACTATACAATTAAAAATCAAGAGAGTAATTTTGTTCTTTTTTCTCTCACAATAAAAATTGTCATGCAAGTTGGGCACAGTGCCACTTGCTTGTAATCCTAGCGGCTTGGGAGGCTGAGGCAGGAGGAGTGCAATTTCAAAGCCAGTCTCAGCAAAAACAAGGCACTAAACAACTCAGTGAGACCCTGTCTCTAAGTAAAATACAACATAGAGCTGAGGATGTGGCCCAGTGGTCCATTGTGCCCCTGCGTTCAATAACTGATACTCCCCCCAAAAAAATTGTCATGCAATTTAATAGCAATTATTCAGATAAGCCAAATGGTGTGTGTTACACTGAAAAAGTTAAGTTTCTTGGGTAACTAGTTACTCATATGATATCTATCAAATTAGAAAAACACAACAAATTACTCAATCTAAATCTTTAAAATTCAGGTATGATGACTGTGATATTTATAATGGAATCAAAGATAATTCAACCCTTCATGTAGGGAAAACTAAGCATTTCTTTTCTGGGGGAATGCATATGTGTTCATTTCTTTAAGTTCAAAGTCTACTCATTGTAGTTATTGGAATTATTAAAAGGAAAGCTTCTGAAAAAAGCATTTAAGGGGAGTCAGAATGATAGCCCCTATTTTGTACTCAGCCCTGACAGGTTCTGAAATGAGCACCAAACCCAATCTGCCCTCAATATGCAAAGAGAATTGCCAAAGAAATAAATGTGAAAGGCAACTGATAGCTCCTTCTCATGGGAGAATTGTTTTCCCAATTATTAGAGATCCCCAATGGGTATTACTTGAAAGATGCTGAAGTCTTAGTGTACATCCTAGAAAATATTATGAAAAATGAAAATGAACATCATGAATTTTAAAATTAACTTTTATATTAAAATTTTTGTACATGTTCATAGTGAATACAGTATGAAAATAAGGTTAGATGATGTGACCTAAATGTCTCATTTATTTGAAGTGATAACAAAATATACATAGAAAAAATATAGAGTGAAGATTAATCCAGATGTCATCTTTGATAGAAAAAATATCTTTCAAATATGATAGAATGAAAAAGAAAGGAATTAACAAAAATAAAATGTAGATAAAAGGTTAAAAATCTGCTGATACATGTGTATCTGAATTTATGCATTTTATTTTGCTTTCCCGTGATGTTATAAAAAATCTCTTCTACAGCAATGATTTTAAAATCCTTGGAGAAATGTATTGACACAGGATAACATTTGAAGCTTGATAATATAATATCTAATTATTTTTGTATATTGTATTATTATTAGATTTTCAGTTTATTTTCTGTTTGACCTATTATTTTTCACAGACTCTCTCTGTGACCAAACTTTAGTTAGGTCCCTCTGAAAACTCTTTTCTACTATGGCTAGGACTTGACCCCCATTCTATACATACTAGGTTTGCCTAGTATTGCCTATTCTAGACTCTAACAGAGTCTAGAATCCCACTAAATCAGTTTATTAAGAGTACCATATTAGCACATATACAGCAATGATTAAGTTGATGCTCTAGTTATTCTGTCACTTTATATTTTTAAAATATTTTAGTTATGTTTAAGAAATATTTGAAATTAAATTGTTTCTAAGTCAATAAAAATTTAATTTCATCTCTGGAAAAAAAAAAAAAAGAGTACCCATCCCACTGCTTGATGATAGGGCCTGTTTTACACCCCTCCTTTGGTGTCTAAGTCTCGTGTCTGTGCTATTAGTGGATTGAACCAGAATCCCCTGCCGCTTAATGGTTTAGTAATTTACCGTCTTGGGGATGTTCTTTCTGCTGACCCCCTCACTTTACTCATTGGTTATGAATTTACGCTTGTCCTTCTTGACTGTGGAATTGAGTCCAATCTCCCTTATTACAATAGCCCTATTGCAGAAGTCTTGAATAAAGCCTGCCTTACTGTTTTAAAAGAGAATAATTTTTCTATAACACGTCATTAATAACTTTAAAAAATTATTAGAAATTCTTATTGAATCCCTTTCGTGAGATAGGAAAAATACCTTTCTTTTTCAATTACAAAAAACTTTATCCTGCATCACGGTATCTGGAAAATGAAGCTGCATTTGGGGCACATTATAAATGAGGAATGATTCATATATGGTGAGTACAAAAACAATTATAGAATTATTTCTTAACTAGTACCAGATACTCCAAATTATAAATGCTTCAGTGAAAGGAAAACATGATTTGCCACATTAAAAAGCTAGAAGAAGAATATCTTTTGCTTCTGTCTGCACCATTTTCCCCCTAAGTTTTAATTCTAAGAGAAACATCATGGTTCTTGACTACACTCAGCATAATGCCTTGCTCATGAACTTAATTTACAAATCTTTTGTACCTGAATGCAAAATACTCTGATCTGAAAGCTAAGATTACATACTATGAGGAAGAAACCAAAATTCTTCTTTTAAGAAATATTTAATAAGAAACACAGAAATAGAAAACACTAAAATATGGAAGCATTTTTTAGAATAGGCAGATACTAATTTTATCAAGGGAAGGAAATAATCTTTAAAACTCATTAATTCCTGGTACAGCCCTCCATAATCTTTAGTTCAGGATTGGCCAGCTACATTCTGCAGTTCAAATCTCCAGCTTCTCCTTTTGTAAATAAAGATTTATTGGAAGCAGCCTCGTTAATTTGTTCATGTGTTGGCTATGACTGCTTTCCACTGTATTGCCAGAGTTGAGTTTGCAGTAGAGACCAAATGAGCTGCAAAACTAAAAACATACACTACTTGAAACTATATAGGAAAAGGCCTTTTCTGTATATTTCTAACTCTTTTTCTTCTTTTATGGTCAAATTTTGGTTAACTTTATTATTTCAAGGTTGTTAAAGGAAGTCCTTTCTTGTTATTTAAAATTGGGTAAAAGCATCATAGTTATGAACTGTTCACGAATGATTCTGATTTGTACTGGAGGTGGTGAGTCAGATGATGTATGAACTCAACTGACTTGTTTCACAAGCACAGGCAAACATGATTTCTACCTGGGGAAGCAATCTATTTCAAACTCAGTAGCCAATGAGTATATCTGTGCTGAATTCTTATTGATTTTCTAGGTGAGAATTTAATAAATGACCTGATTACTTGAAAATGTGAACTTCATCTAGGATTCAAATAAAAATTTTAATTGAGATACTGATGTAGAATATATCTTTCAGAGTTAGGCATATGTCTAGGACTTAGACCATCAAAATCCATCTATTCATCTAAACTATGCTTTTTTGAATGAGAATTATAATTTTCATATTTCTATTCTTTATTTTTCTACCACTTTATGTCTAAATAATATATATGAGTCATGTCATAAAATAGCCACTCTATCTTTTGTCAATAAATTAGGAGAGCGTATATGGTGTGTGAGAATATTATTTGTTTTTCTAAACAACTCCTTTCAAAGGACAGAACAGGTATCCTCAATTTGCCTGTGAAGAAACAGAGGCAGATATGGTCATTAGTTTGTCTACAGTTAAATAAAAAGTAGAATCATGACAAAAAATTGGTCATTTGTTTCTAAATCTAGCACCCAAGTCATTGCGTCCATAGTCTTCTCAGACAGAAACAGGCTATATTTAATTTGTGAAATGTCATGACCTTAATTATATTATTATTGATTATTTGTATTATTGTCACTCATATTACATAAATTTGGCTTTCACACTATGGATGCAGGTTCAAATTTACACGATGAAAGGATTATAATTCATAAGAAGGTTGAAATATCTTTGTAACACACAACTCTGATTTAACCAGGCACCAGATTTATTTTTTGTGGAACGAGTTTAGTGTTAAGGTTAAATGGTGGCCCACACAGGGAGAGTAATTAAGAGGCAAGCACACAGGATGGAGAAGAGCAAGAAGTGGCACCCATGGGAAAGCCAATCCAGTTTGTTATCTATTCCAGGGTCCTATCAAATTACCTCGGTTACATAGTACAGTTAGATTTGCACATGTGCAGATCACATAACTTGCTTGCTTCTCAGACTCCTCTACTACCAAAGGTTATTATGACAAGCTAATGTCTCAAGGCCTTAAGGACAGAGGAGTTGAAGAGCATCTCTAAGCCATTCAAACAGAGTGCCTTTTGTCCTGAGGAGTTTGCTTGACTCAAAGGACTTTTGCTCCTCTGTATACTGAATGACCTGAAATCCCTAGTTTAGAGTTTTCCTGGAGAGAAACAATGAATTAGATGGGATCATTACACAAATTCCATCTGTATATTATTTTGCTATCTCCATGAAAAAATTTGGTAAATTTGCAAAATTGAAGTACCTTAAGCAAGATTTTTAGGGATCCATGGTGAGACAGAGAAGCCAAGGATATTTAATTATATTATAAACTTATTTACTATGTAGGCTGAACACCCTTATTTTCAGTCTCAATGTTTTATCTCCAGGAGTTTGATTATTCACACTTATCAGTAAAAAATATTTGAACATTTACCCATTATATTCACATTAAACATGTTCGTGTAATAAATATTTGTATTTCATTAATTTGTTTCTCCTTTAATAATTATGTAAATTTTAAAAATGCAAGTAGAGTTTAACATTCTAATTAGATCCCATTCTTGTGGTTGAACATGATGTGGAGATACACTGGTCAAGTATTTGTATATGAACATAAAAAAAAGTTATATCTGATTTATTGTACTGTCTTTCTGATCCCCATCCCCTCTTCCTTCCCTTCATTCCCCTTTGTCTAGTCCAATGAACTTCTATTCTTTCCTTTCCCACCTCATTTTGTGTTGGCATCCACATATCAGAGAGAATATTCAGTCTTTGGTTTTTTTGGGATTGGCTTATTTCACTTACTGTGATAGTTTCCAGTTTCATCCATTTACCAGCAAATGCCATAATTTCATTCTTCTTTATGACTAAGTAATATTCCATTCTGTATGTATGCCACATTTTCTTTATCCATTCATAAAATAAGTGTAAGGTGGAAACAATTTAGAAAGAAATTTTAGTTTTAGTTATTTTCAGTCTCCAAAAAAGTAAAAATGTAATATTTTACAGAGAAAAGGTAATATTTGAAAGAGAAGGAATATGACTAAATATGAATCAGCATTCCTTCTAATTTCAGTGTGACTATTTTGTAATAGTTATTTCTATGAGCTATCATTGGTGAGGGAGATTCTCACAATGTATGAAACTGAAAATTCTTATTAACACAGGACATTTTATTTTATTTTCAGGCACACATTAAATAAGGGTATGGTTGCTTAGTGATTTTATTGGTAAATTTTTATAGCCCTCAAGGTTGATTTGTTATTTGTACAAAATAAGTGGATTTGTACAATTTTTATTAATGTATTAACAATCCACTGAAAGTCATTTGGAAAATTTTTAAATGAATTAGAAAATTTATATTCAGGTGTATTAGTTGGGGTTCTTTAGAGAAACAGGATCAGGATCAATAGGATATAAAGATATATAAATGCCGTGGTTTGAGTGTGTGCCCCAGAGTTCATCCTCAAGGCAGCCTTTAATAGGTAAGTAGGTCATGAGGTGTCTGCCTTAATGAGTGGACTAGTGCTAATGCAGAGGTGTGTTTCTTACAAAAGTGACTTTGGCCCCCCTCTTGAGTACACTCCACCTTCTCCCATGAGATGACACAGCAAGAAGACCCCTGCCAGCTGTGGTCTTTTCCACCCTGGACTTCTTACTTCTTAAGAACTATAAAAAATGATTTTTTCCTTCAGAAATTTCCCAGTCCCAGATGTTCTGTTAGAACAACATAAAATGGACTAAAACAATATATAACCACGTATTTATTATGGGAATTAGGTCATGAGACTATTGTGGTAGACAAATTCCACCTCCTGCCACGTGCCAGCTGGAGTATCAAGGATGGTGGTGTGATCCAGTCAGAGTCCAGTGGCTGAGAGCCCGGAGTTCTGCTTCCCCAGGACAGGAGAAATGGATATCCCAGACTAAGAGGGCAGTTCACCCCTCTATCCCCACCCTTAATGGATTGGATGATGCCTGCCCCCTCCGGTGGGATTGGATCCTCTTTAATAATCTACTGATACATACTGATTCTAGTACTAATCTCCCAGAAACATCCTCACAGACAAAAATAGAAATGAGTTTTATCATTTATTACTAGTTATCTAGAAGTGCCTGAGCCCAATCAAGTTGACACATAAAATTAGCCATTAGATCAAACAACTTTTTCAGTTTTAATATATTGCACATAGTAATTGCTTTCTGCATTAAAATCATGTAGAGTGGAAACTTCTCCAAACATCTATTTTCAAAATACTCTTTTTATAGCACAGATTCTTTAGAAAAGCAACTACTTCTCCAGGATTTAAAAAAACAAATCTTTACATTAAAGAGATGGCAACAAGCATTTGATTTTATTTTTCCCCAAAACGCATGCTGGGTAGCACATTACTGTCTGTTGATGGTATCATCTCTCTTTCTTTCCTCCTGTTTGCAGTTAACAAAGAGCATAAGAAGTCAGCTCTGTCATTTTCTGGTTGATTACTTGTGTTTGTTTTTTGCAGATCTGTGCTCAACTCCTAGGTTCTCGAAAGGATCTTTTAGAGACATTTTGCCATTTTTAAACAGGATTTACTTTAATCAAAGCCACCTATTATAATTCATGGATGCACTTCACTGGGTCCCCTCAAAACTGTGGGACTCTCACTTTTCTCTGAGAATATTTCCCTGCCTTATGTTACAGAGGACAAAATGAGCCTGAGAGTTTCCAGCTAGATATTGCACACTATTGCCCTTAATTTCATTCTTCCATCTTTGGTAAGAATTGAGTATACATAGAGGTTGCAACATGTTCTTCTCTTGTTCTGGTCTGGTGCACGGCCTCATCTGCTCGTGCATGCACACACCATCTTGAAGCCAACACAGATCCGTGATTTCCCTGGTGGGACACTTACAATTGACTTCATTTCAGATGCACTGGATTATTGCAGGGTTGGAACCCTGCTGCAGTTACAGGTATGAGTCAAGGACTTTGAAACATCAGCTCCCAAGGTAACACCGTATGCCACCACTCTGTGACGCTTGAGTCACTGTCAGGCCTCAGCAGCACTGGAGTTTGTCACACCTCAGGGCCTAGAGAATTATAATAACATGTTCTACCCCAGGATCATTTCTGTGAGACCATGTTTTCAGAAATACAGCCAAGACAGTGGCAAAGCGATTCTGAAGGGGATAATAAGCAGAACTGATGATTCATTTAATGCTCTCAAAATTAGACTGCGCTAATTAATGCATGAAGTCATTATGGCTTTCCGTCGAGGTGAACTTTACTTGAACCTGTTTCAAAGTAAACACCCAAGGGCATGACGTACATGCATAAAATTTTGATAATTTAGATATTAAAAAGATCCAGATGTCCCTTTATGAAGCACATCTTTTATATTCTGAATGTAGTAAGTATTAAAAGAGCTGAACAGGGGTGGAAAATATTTAAAGCAGCCACCACACACAGTGTAGATGGTGGTGAAGTATTTTTAATTCTTGAATTTGACACCAAGTATGACTCTTATTCTGGGAATTGAATTATTTTATGCACAGTTATTTTATATACATGTTTCAGGAGGAAACAGTGTTGCAGCTTATGAGATGCAATTTTGGGAATAGACTACACAGATGAACTTTGGATTGCGCAGAGGGGAGTGGTGGGGAGGGGATGTGGGGATGGGCAGGACAGTGTAATGAGATGGACATTATTACCTTATATACACGTATGATTACACTAATGGGGTGACTGCATACCATGTTCAACCAGAGGAGGGGGACATTTAACTCCATTTGTGTACAATGTGTCAAAATGCATTCTACTGTCATGTATAACTAATTAGAACAAATTTTTAAAAATAGCCTTATGGAAAAAACCAATCTAAATTAGTAATTTAGCTCTTAATCATATTTTGACTTTTATTCATATATTTTGTACACATTTTCCATATGTGTATTTTGAGCTTATTGAGGATTAAAATATATTTTAAATATAATTTTTATCTTATCTTTTAATTTTTCTGTGTATCAAGTATTAAAATTATATCTTCAAAGTTTAAAAAAAAGTTAGAATACGTTTGTTTTTCTTCCTAGACAGACAGACTGTACATCCCTTTCCCCTGGATGACCATGGAAGGATGTGTGCCATCTCAAGAACTGGGTCCTGAGATCTTTCTGTGAGTGATTTTTTTCTTCCTTCATCGAATTCTGAGGGCCTTGGAGATGGTGTAGTCTTCGGATGGAAGGAAATGGGGTCCCATAATCATGGAGTGGAAGTGTCCACGATAACCATGCCATTGAATTACGACGGACCCCTCACGCGTGACCAGTGAAGTGTGCTGGCATTGAAAAATGTCTGCTTAGGCAGCAAAGGATCATGTTGTCCTGCTCTTCGAAGAATTCATACAGTACCAAAGAAGAATCGGAGATAGAAAATACTATCCTTGAATGGAGACTAGAAGAATTGAAATGGGAAGAACAGCCCTGAGCACTTTAGGGACAACTCTTTTGATGAAGTATTTGACTTTTCTTTTGTTATAAGACAACTTTGGTATTTATAAAATTGATTTTTATTATAGTGATAGAAAGGAAAAGAAAACGCTTTCCCTCCATTTTCTTTTTTTTTTCAATTTATTTTGATTCATGGTACATAAATGGGGTACAACTGTTGTTTCTCTGGTTTGTCTATGAAATAAAGTTGCACCATTTGTGTAATCATACATGTGCGTAGGGTAATGATGTTTGTCCCATTCTGTTATTTTTCCTTCCCCCCAACCCCCTCCCCAACCCTCTTTTTCCTCTATACAATCTATCCTTCCTCCATTCTTGCCTTCCTCCCACCCCTCCATTACGTATCATCGTCCGTTTATCAGAGATCATTCGGCTTTTGGTTTTTGGGGATTGGCTTATCTCAGTTAGCATGATATTCTCCAACTTCACTCATTTACCTGCAAATGCCACAATTTTATTTTTCTTTATGGCTGAGTAATATTCCATTGTGTATATAGGTCAATTTTTTTAATCCATTTATCAATCGAAGGGCATCTAGTTTGGTTCCGCAACCTAGCTATTGTGAATAGAACTGCTATGAACATTGATGTGGCTGCATCACTATAGTATGCTGATTTTAAGTTCTTTGGATATGAACCAAGGAGTGGGATACCTGGGTCAAATGGTGGTTCCATTCCAAGTTTTCTAAGGAATCTCCATACTGCTTTCCAGAGTGACTGCACTAATTTGCAACCCCACCAGCAATGTATGAATAATTTCTAATGGTTTGTTATGAGTATGAAGTCCCTCTAAAGAGATTACTACTGTTGTGGGTAAGGGGATCTCAGTTTTGAGAACCAATTGCTTTCAATAGTGAAGCAAATCCTTGGGAAACCATGAAAGAAGCAGTAAGAGTGGCAGTATCAAACCAGGTTCCTATCTCATGCTAGGCTTCCAAATAAACAGAACTTCTAACATTTCCCTTATGTTTCTGACTCCTTCAACAAACAGCTTTATTACTGAAACTTACAATGCAGGTCACTGATAATATGGATCCATGTGTAGGTAGGATATGTACGTGAGAAAATACTCATTTTTTCATGATGAATAGCCAAATTTTAAAATTTTACCAAAAGATATTATTTTATTGTTTTCTTTTTTTGGGGGGGAGGGGCAGCCAGTCTTCTAAAGTCTAGAACTCTTGAGATCCTTCTTTGTAAAGAAAAGTAAATTTCTTTTCTTTGCCAAATGTTACATTTCATAATCTTAAAAAACAAAGCAATCATTCCACAAATTTAAAATGAGCAGGCATGCATTCAGGGAAACAGAGGAACATAGTTTTCTTCTCTCACCTGACCAGGAGTAAATATTTTCTAAAATGCATGTGAGAAAACAAAGGAAACTGCAAACAAAAGTGTGAATCCATTTCATGTGAATGAACTCATGCTGGATGAAAACCCCCACTATTTTTTCTCTCTTAAAAATCAGAGCTGAGTCCAGCATATTGTCACCATTTAAGAGCAGTGATTTTAATATATGAAGATTATTATTCACAAGAGAATAAAACAGTCACTCAGAAATTATTGTCTTATATTTCTCAGTGCAATTTGGCCTAAACTCATACCAACAGAGGCAGCTTTTCTAAGATTCTCAAAGATGAGTTTGCTGTAGAAATAGGTCATATAGTACCCTAGAAATTAAGAAACGAGAAGACAATGATCTCAAGCTCACAAACATGAAGGCAATTCCTGGTAACTTAATTTCTGTTGTAGCCATGATTGGGCCCCCCAGATATATGGGAATAGAAACGGAATTTTTCAAATGAAGACAAGTGCTCACTGCTGGACTCTGGGATCCTGACATCAATTGCCCATTTGTTCTTCATTATTTTGGAGCCACCATTCAGTCAGGCTGCCTTAACTTGATTTTCATCTGCAAGGAATACTACATTAAAAGCAGAAGCTCTGTTAAGTGAAATATACAATAACAGAGTTATTTAATTTCACAGAGAAAGGTCTGTAAGATGAGTAGATGAGTGCCTTTACTTTCAAAAATCAAACTCTTAAAGCCTTATTTTAACAAAGAATTATATTTAGCAATTATATTATATACAAGTGTAAATATATATATATATATGGCCAAAGCAAAGAGGAACTGCAAGAATCAGAACTTGCAACCCACCAGCAAACCACATACTTAAGAACATTGGTTTCTGACTGTACTGGGGCTTCCTGGACAGCTCCCCAGGGAGTGGATTCAGGGTTTGGATGGAGAACTCCCAGTGAGGTCAGCATTTGACCAAGTTCTAATGAGGTTATTTTGATGTTTCCTCTATGTTATTCAGGTCTGCACAGATCCTGCTATTTTAAATTAGAAATGGGACAATGTTCATGGAATGTCTTTCTTCCTTATTGCAGATTCAGTTTTTTGAAAGAGGAGCCTGGAAAGTCACAGTAGAATTGTATGTTTGAATTTGATCTTGATGAAATGGCAATGGATTCCCAGAAGTTGGATACTTTGGTTCTTTCTAGAAAGTAAGCCGGGCTGCTAGAAGAAACAGGAAACTGCTGTGTAGCAAAGGAAGTGAATAAACTGCTAGAAGTGGATTCAGTCAGCTGGGCCTTATCTTGGCCCTTCATTCTCCTCCTGCCCACCTAGAGAGGGGCACAGTCAACTCCTGCCTTCCCTTTCTGGCTTGGCCCAACCGATGCTCCCCAAAGTTGCTCAATTTAGTAAATTCAGAGAAACATATTGGAAAAAACCGTTTTGACTTTATTAAGCTAGACATTTGGTTGATTTAGTAATTTTTTTCTATTTTTAACTGGATTCAACAGTCTTTTCTTTTTCTTTTTGCCTCACACATTGATATTACCAAGAAAAAAAAAAACTCACATTGATATTACTAAGAAGCAATATTGATATAATATCTCATGGATTACTGAGAACTAAGTTTATTTGATTTCAAGTGGCTGCTCTATGACCTGGAAATATGGGGTGTCAGTAGGACAGCAAGTCTCTGATCCTGCAACCTCCCTTTTGAGCCAGTTTACTATCAAAACGCTTTGCTGATGCTCCTGCTTAACCAAGCATTTCACTCAAGCGTGCCTTCCCACGTGAGAGCTGAGGTCCTGTATTGACCTAGAGCGCCTCCTTATTTTACAGACTCCTCAATGTGTGTGCTTAGAAAGGCCTCGATGTACTTACCATGTAATTATTTCAGGAAAGTTTAAATTTAAACAAGGAACATACTCACCTTATGACCAATGAAGCTCTGATAGTAAATGTTGGCATCAAGAAGAGAGGTGGTAGGGCCAAGATGGCGGACTAGAGGGCGGCTGCATTTCACGCTGCTCCAGGACGCAAGATTCAAAAGAGGAGATAGTGAGAGACTTGGGACCAACTCAAAGCTGCCGGGTGAGTCTCTCCCGTTGGGGAGGCGTCCCAGATGGGGCGGTAGCCCCGGAACGCAGGGAATTTGTGAAGTGGAGTTGCTCGGCGAGACGCCCCTCCCCCCGCTGGGGCGGTAAACACGGACAACTGGGATCATCGTAGAGGAGGCGGCTCAGCACAGCGCTTGGACTCGAGCAGCCGCTGGGGCTCCGGGCGGCTGCCTGGGGAGGAGCTGCGTGGCGAGCTGTTTGGACCCAGAACAACCGCTTCTGAACACCGGGGGGTTGCCCGGAGGAAGAGGAGGAGCGCGGCGGGACGCTTGGTCTAGGAGTGACTGCATCAGAGCTACAGGCGGTTGCCAGAGGAGGAGCTGCGTGGCGAGCTGTTTGAACTCAGAGTGGGCGCTCCTGAGCGCCGGGGGACTGCCCGGAGGAAGAGGAGGAGCGCGGCGTGTTGCTTGACCTGGGAGTGACTGCATCAGAGCCGTGGGCAGTTGCCAGAGGAGGAGCTGCGCGACGAGCTGTTTGAACTCAGAGCAGCTGCTCCAGAACACTGGTGGCCTGCCTGGAGGAGGAGAGCGGTGGGATGCTTAGTCTGGGAGTGACTGCATCAGAACCACAGGCGGTTGCCAGAGGAGGAGGCGAGTGGTGAGTTGATTGGACTAAAAGCGACCGCTCCTGAACACCGGTGGCCTGCCTGGAGGAGGAGCGTGGTGAGTCACCTGGTCTCGGAGCCACCGCTCCTGAACACCCAGGGGGCTACCCCAAGGAGGAGGAGGAGGAACAGGGCGGGTCACTTGGACTTGGAGTGACTGCCTAGGGCTACCGGTGGTTGGCGGGAGGAGGAGACCCGAAGTGAGTTGTTTGGACTCCTAGTGACTGCGTCAGAAACTGGGCGGCTGTCCGGAGGAGGAGGTGTGTGGCGGGTCTCTGGGTCTTGGAGCTATTGTACGGGGCTCCAGGTGGTGGCTCAGGGGAGGGGCTGCATAGCCAGGCGATTGGTGCAGAGCAGGGTCCCAGGAGCTAGGTGGCTTCTTGCTGGAAGAGCCGCACAGAGACACGCCTAGGGGCGGAGCGATGTTTCCAGGGCGGCGGGCAGAATCTCTGGGAGAGGCAGCCTAAGGAGACTCGCCTGCGAAGGGTGAGGCTCCCAGGCCCAGGACGTAGGTCCGGGCCCCTGGGATCGTTGCAGAGGAAGACAGCCCAGCCCAGGTGGTAGTTGTAGATTGAGGGGAACCTCTAGGAGGGCAGCTGACCAGTGAGACGTCCCCACCGAGTGACTCTTCCCGGCCAAGGGAGGTTTTCCCACAGGGACGGTAAAGCCAGAGACATAGGCACAAACAGGCCTTGCCTCAGCCCGCAGTCTAGTTCCCCATTGGATGACCATTGGTCAACAAGTGGAGGCACCACTGCCCACTAGCAGGGAATATACGCCACCTGAGGGTCACCACCCCTAGAGAGGCAGCTTCTTCGTGGAGCTCTGCATTATCAACTTCCTCCAAGACTTCAGGCTACTGAAGGATAAGAGGGGATATACTAGCAATCTTCAGGGACATTATAAGTTGATAGAGGAAATCTGCAATATCTTAATGACCCACTGATTCCTGAACAATATGAGAAAACAAGGGAAGAAAATGCCCCAAACAAATCTAGATGTTACATCAATAAAATCCAACGACAGCATGGCAGAAGAAATGACAGAAAGGGAGTTCAGAATGTACATAATTAAAATGATTAGGGAAGCAAACGATGAGATGAAAGAGCAAATGCAGGCATTGAACGATCACACCAATCGACAGTTAACAGAGCAAATTCAGGAAGCAAAAGATCATTTCAATAAAGAGTTAGAGATATTGAAAAAAAACCAAACAGAAATCCTTGAAATGAAGGAAACAATAAACCAAATTAAGAACTCCATAGAAAGCATAACCAATAGGATAGAACAGCTGGAAGACAGAACTTCAGATATTGAAGACAAAATATTTAACCTCGAAAACAAAGTTGAACAAACAGAGAAGATGGTGAGAAATCATGAACAGAATCTTCAAGAACTATGGGATATCATGAAAAGGCCAAATTTGAGAATTATTGGGATTGAGGAAGGCTTAGAGAAACAAACCAAAGGAATGAACAATCTATTTGAAGAAATAATATCAGAAAATTTCCCAAATCTGAAGAATGAAATGGAAAATCAAGTCCAAGAGGCTTATAGGACTCCAAATACACAAAATTACAACAGACCCACACCAAGGCACATTATAATGAAAATACCTAACATACAAAATAAAGACAGAATTTTAAAGGCTGTGAGAGAAAAGAACCAAATTACATTCAGGGGGAAGCCAATACGGATATCAGCAGATTTTTCAATCCAGACCCTAAAAGCTAGAAGGGCCTGGAACAACATTTTTCAAGCTCTGAAAGAAAATGGATGCCAACCAAGAATCTTATACCCAGCAAAACTTACCTTCAAATTTGACAATGAAATAAGATCATTCCATGATAAACAAAAGCTAAAAGAATTTACAAAAAGAAAGCCAGCATTACAGAACATTCTCAGCAAAATATTTCATGAGGAAGAGATAAAAAACAAAGAAGCAAATCAGCAAAGGGAGGAATTATCCTAAAGGAACTGTCAAATAAAGGAGGAACCAAGATGTGTCAAAAATTTTAAATATGAACCAAATGACTGGGAATACAAATCATATCTCAATAATAACCCTGAATGTTAATGGCCTGAATTCATCAATCAAAAGACATAGACTGGCAGATTGGATTAAAAAGAAAGATCCAACAATATGTTGCCTGCAAGAGGCTCACCTCATAGAAAGAGATACCCATAGACTAAAGGTGAAAGGATGGGGAAAAACATACCATGCACATGGGCTCAGCAAAAAAGCTGGAGTATCCATCCTCATTTCAGATAACGTGGACTTCAAGCCAATGTTAGTTAGAAGGGATAAAGAAGGACATTTCATACTGCTTAAGG
The DNA here is from genome assembly GCF_902686445.1 of Sciurus carolinensis. Lineage (NCBI taxonomy): Eukaryota > Metazoa > Chordata > Mammalia > Rodentia > Sciuridae > Sciurus > Sciurus carolinensis. Next base: position 34,187,157 of record NC_062218.1, read on the forward strand.
GAAGCATAAATCAGCAAGATATAACAATCATAAACATCTATGCCCCAAACAGTGGCTCATCCATGTATGTTAAACAAATCCTTCTCAATTTTAGAAACCAAATAGACCATAACACAATAATACTAGGTGATTTTAACACGCCTCTTTCACCACTGGACAGATCTTCCAAACAAAAATTGAAAAAAGAAACCATAGATCTCAATAACACAATCAATAATTTAGACTTAACAGACATTTATAGAATATACCATCCAACCAAGAGCGAATACACTTTCTTCTTAGCAGCACATGGATCCTTCTCTAAAATAGACCATATATTATGCCACAAAGCTAATGTCAGCAAATACAAGAAGATAGAGACACTACCTTGTATTCTATCAGATCATAATGGATTGAAGTTACAAATTAATGAAAGAGTAAAAAACAGAAACTACTCCAACACCTGGAGATTAAACAGTATGCTACTATATGATGAATGTATAACAGAAGATATTAGGAAGGAAATTAAAAAATTCTTAGAGGTAAATGAGAACAAAGAAACATCATATCAAAATCTCTGGGACACTATGAAAGCGGTACTTAGAGGAAGATTTATTTCATGGAGCGCATTTAATAAAAGAAGTAAAACTCAAAAAATAAATGACCTAACACTACAGCTCAAAGCCCTAGAAAAAGAAGAACAGACCAACACCAAAAGTAGTAGAAGACAGGAAATAGTTAAACTCAGAGCTGAAATCAACGAAATTGAAATGAAAGAAACAATACAAAAAATTGACAAAATAAATAGTTGGTTCTTCGAAAAAATAAACAAAATTGATAAACCTTTAGCCACACTAACAAAGAGAAGACGAGAGAAAACCCAAATCAGTAAAATTCGGAATGAACAAGGAAATATCACAACAGACACGACCGAAATACAAAACATAATTAGAAGCTATTTTGAAAATCTATACTCCAACAAAATAGAAAATTTCGAAGACATCAACAGGTTTCTAGAGACATATGAATTGCCTAAACTGAACGAGGAGGACATACACAATTTAAATAGACCAATTTCAAGTAATGAAATAGAAGAAGTCATCAAAAGCCTTCCAACAAAGAAAAGTCCAGGACCAGATGGGTTCTCAGCCGAGTTCTACAAAACTTTTAAAGAAGAACTCATTCCAATACTTCTCAAAGTATTCCAGAAAATAGAAGAGGAGGGAACTCTCCCAAACTCATTCTATGAAGCCAATATTACCCTGATACCTAAACCAGACAGAGACACATCGAGGAAAGAAAATTTCAGACCAATATCCTTAATGAACATCGACGCAAAAATTCTCAACAAAATTTTAGCAAATCGCATACAAAAACATATTAAAAAGATAGTGCACCATGATCAAGTGGGTTTCATCCCAGGGATGCAAGGTTGGTTCAACATCAGGAAATCAATAAATGTCATTCACCATATCAATAGACTTAAAGTCAAGAATCACATGATTATTTCGATAGATGCAGAAAAAGCATTTGATAAAATACAGCATCCCTTCATGCTCAAAACACTAGAAAAAATAGGGATAGTGGGAACATTCCTTAACATTGTAAAGGCCATCTACGCTAAACCCATGGCTAATATCATTCTAAATGGTGAAAAACTGAAAGCATTCCCTCTAAAAACTGGAACAAGGCAGGGATGCCCTCTTTCACCACTTCTATTCAATATCGTCCTTGAAACTCTAGCCAGAGCAATTAGACAGACCAAAGAAATTAAAGGGATACGAATAGGAAAAGAAGAACTCAAACTATCCCTATTTGCTGATGATATGATGGTATACTTAGAGGAACCAGGAAATTCCACCAGAAAACTTTTAGATCTCATAAGTGAATTCAGTAAAGTAGCGGGATATAAGATCAATGCACATAAATCTAAGGCATTTTTATATATAAGCGATGAATCTTCAGAAAAAGAAATTAGGAAAACTACCCCATTCACAATAGCTTCGAAAAAAATAAAGTATTTGGGAATCAATCTCACAAAAGAGGTGAAAGACCTCTACAATGAGAACTACAGAACACTAAAGAAAGAAATTCAAGAAAACCTTAGAAGATGGAAAGATCTCCCATGTTCTTGGATAGGAAGAATTAATATTGTCAAAATGGCCATACTACCAAAAGTGCTATACAGATTCAATGCAATTCCAATTAAAATCCCAATGATGTACCTTACAGAAATAGAGCAAGAAATTATGAAATTCATCTGGAAGAATAAAAAACCCAGAATAGCTAAAGCAATCCTTGGCAGAAAGAGTGAAGCAGGGGGTATCGCAATACCAGATCTTCAACTCTACTACAAAGCAATAGTAACAAAAACGGCATGGTATTGGTACCAAAATAGAAAGGTGGATCAATGGTACAGAATAGAGGACACGGACACAAACCCAAATAAATACAATTTTCTCATACTAGACAAAGGGGCCAAAAATATGCAATGGAGAAAAGATAGCCTCTTCAACAAATGGTGCTGGGAGAATTGGAAATCCATATGCAACAGAATGAAACTAAACCCATATCTCTCACCATGCACGAAACTAAACTCAAAATGGATTAAGGATCTCGGAATCAGACCAGAGACGTTGCATCTTATAGAAGAAAAAGTAGGTCCAGAGCTTCAACATGTCGGCTTAGGACCAGACTTCCTCAACAGGACTCCCACAGCACAAGAAATAAAAGCAAGAATTAATAACTGGGATAGATTCAAACTAAAAAGCTTTCTCTCAGCAAAGGTAACTATCAGCAATGCAAAGAAAGAGCCTACAGAGTGGGAGAAAATCTTTGCCAATCAGACTTCAGATAGAGCGCTAATCTCCAGAATCTATAAAGAACTCAAAAAACTCTACACCAAGAATGTAAAGAATCCAACTGACAAATGGGCTAAGGAAATGAATAGACACTTCACAGAAGAAGATCTACAAGCAATCAACAAACATATGGAAAAATGTTCAACATCTCTAGTAATAAGAGAAATGCAAATCAAAACCACCCTAAGATTCCATCTCACCCCAATTAGAATGGCAATTATCAAGAATACAAGCAACAACAGGTGTTGGCGAGGATGTGGGGAGAAAGGTACACTCTTACATTGCTGGTGGGGCTGCAAATTAGTGCAGCCACTCCGGAAAGCAGTGTGGAGATTCCTTAGAAAACTTGGAATGGAACCACCATTTGACCCAGCTATCCCACTCCTTGGCCTATACCCAAAGGACTTAAAATCAGCATATTACAGAGATACAGCCACATCAATGTTCATAGCTGCTCAGTTCACAATAGCCAGATTGTGGAACCAACCTAGATGTCCTTCAATTGATGAATGGATAAAGAAAATGTGGTATATATATACAATGGAATATTACTCAGACATAAAGAACGATAAAATTATGGCATTTGCAGGCAAATGGATGAAACTGGAGAATATCATGCTAAGTGAGATAAGCCAATCTCAAAAAACCAAAGGAAGAATGGTATCGCTAATAAGTGGATGATGACACATAATGGGGGGTGGGAAGGGTTAGTGTTGGGGGTGGAGTTGGGTTTAGGGAGGGGGGCAGGAATGGAGGATGGAAGGACTGTATAGATGGAGGGGAAGGGTGGGAAGGGAGGGGGGGAAGGGAAAAAATGGCAGAATGAATCAAACAACATTACCCTATGTAAATTTATGATTACACAAATGGTATGCCTTTACGCCATGTACAGACAGAGAAACAACATGTATCCCATTTGTTTACAATAAAAAAAAAAAAAAAAGAAGAGAGGTGGTTGTTCTCATGGATCCTTAAAATCTCCAATGTGGTTAGTCTTCTTTCCTCCTAAAAGGTCATCACATGACAATACCTAAGTCAAGCCCTCACACAAAGTGTACCTGTCAGTCCTCATCAAATCTGAGTGCTTAGGTCATAAATTAGGGCATAAACCTGCAGTGATTGTTTGTCTGATCGGCCTCTAGAAACTAGTGTAATCGGTGAACTGAAGACCCACTTCCTCCAAGTTGAAATTGTGATTAGCAATCAAAATCACTACTTGGAGACTAGACTCAATGATGTAAGAATTAGGAAGGCTGTTGTGAGCTTGAGTCACACATGGATACGTCAGTCTCACTCAAGCTTGCCTTCTCAGAGGAAAACTGAGTTTATTTACGTAAACACATGTACAGCTGTACATTATTTTCTTGACATTCTTCTTTGATTTTTCACAATGCTAAGAAAACATTCCTTTCAAGTTGTAACCAGTGTGCTTTTGTTAACAAACCCTAAAGTAAAAAAAAAAAAAAAAAATTTAGCCCCTCTCATTAGTGTAAAAGAAGGGTAGACAACTCATATCTCAGGAATAAAGGAGTTCTGAATCAAACATATTTTGGAGTGAATCAGGGTTATGCTTTGAAAGTTTGTGAAAAGCAATGGAATTCAATTTTACAACTGTCACTTGTTTTGAAGTCATTATGATTTTCATAATCCTCAGTAATCTACTCCTCCACCCATGTGATGTGATAGAAACCACCACAACCAAATTAGGATTTAACAACAGCTCTCTGATCCTAGTCTCTGACAGGAAATCATGCTGATTGAGAACCAGAATTTTCAAGGACTCCTACTGAATATCAGTTCTCAGACATGAGATTAGAAACTTATAACAAAAAGATGTTTCTAATTTGTAATCTAAAAAAGGAGGAAGATGATCGTAAGAATGACTGGCGGTGGATTCAAATACAAGGATAGGGAAGTTACGTCCAATTAATTCTACTGTCCTTATCCCCCACCTCCTCCATTCCCCATGTATATATAATATGCAAAAATGCATTCTACTGTCAAGTATATCTAAAAAGAACAAATAATATTAAAACAAATAAAATAATAATTACAGATTTTTTAAAAAGGATGACTGGTGTTGGTAGTGCTAGTGAGGATTGCTTTGTTTTATCTTTTGGGGTCTATATAAAAATACTAGTTTTTGCATTAATTAAGATTAAGTTCGCTTGCAAAATGTAAAAAATAAAAACTTCAAATGACACTGGCATAAATGGAATGGAAAAATTGTTTTTCTTTTTAGACAAAAGTTCAGAGACTGGTGGGTAAGACGTTTCAGTGTATCAGGGACTCAAGAGCTCTTATGGCACATTTCTCCACTGTGTTTGTCATTCCCAGGGTCACCTCATGACTCAAGGTGGCTGTCAGAGATCTAGTCATTGCATCTACTACATTATAGCAATCATAGAAGAGAAATGAAACAGAGCAGATTTCTCTATAGGACTACTTTCTATCACTTCTACTTTTACTTCATTGGTCAGAATATAGCCAAATGGCAGTATCTAGTTGTAACAGAAGATGGGAATGCAGTCAATATCATTGCAAATCTCTGTCCAGGAAAAACTCAGAGGCCCAGCAGCAGGACAAATGTGTATAGGAAGGAAATCCATAGTTCCCTTACTGTTGTGTAGAAAATGTGTGACTTTGACTAAGATAATTTTTTCAATCTCAATTTTTTCACCCGAATAAAGAGTAGGATATTTCTGTTCTTTTAGACTTATTGGAGGGATTAGGAGATAATATTGTAAACAACTTTTCAAAGTACTTCATACATGAAAAGTTTCCAGTATTCTGAATGAAATACACAGCATTTTAGAGCCAAATATATAAACAAAGTGCACATAAACTTTTTTTAGTAATAGTTTTTGACATCTGAGACAACCATTAACGATAGTTAAATTGGAAATGCCCTCCCCCGTATATAAAATAGACTCTGGATTAGCTTAGTTATCTATTTCTAGCTTCATCACTGGCTATCCCTCTAATTCTTCCACAACAATATGACCTCAGGATTGAGAATGATATTTTTAGCATTATGAACCATGACTTTCCTTCGAAGGAAGGAGACTGCCTTAAAGAAGATGAGAAACATCTGAGCATGGAAATTTTATCATTACAAAAGGCTCCCTGTCAAATGTTAGGTAAGGGTTAGTCATCGTCACCGTCATCCTAGTGGATAGAATCTGTGTCGGAATAAAGCTGGAAATGGCTCATAGGAGTGGGCTGCAATTACAGACCACAGCTCTTAAACGTGGGAATGCATCAACCAGAGTTCAGTCGGGGAAGCAGAGTCACTGAGTACTTGGTGAAGAAGGAATTTATTATAGACTTTAGGTCCAACAGGGTTGTGGGAGGAGCTGGGGAAGTGAAGGTCTGGAACAGGGAGTGAAGGATCAAAGGGTCGTTGTACAGCTTATTCTCCAAAAACCACTGGTCAGATTGGATGTCAGAGCTTGAAGGTAATGTGAAGGCTGAGTGTGCCCAGACACTGACGCGGGTGTAGAGGCGGAGGTCGTGGAGATATCTGTAAGAAGCTGTTATGTCTGTGGAGCAGTGGCTTCTACGTATTTGTAGCCAAACCTCTGTTTGTGGGCTTGGGACAGCTGTTGTTTAGTCCTGCCCTCAGTGGGGAAGGGAAACTGGTCAGAGAACAGGGGACAGTGAGGCCTAGCTTCAATTCACAAGGGGCTTCTGTAATGAGACAAGGAAATAATAGGAATTGCTATAGTTGTGTGTTACGTAGTAATAATAAGCTATATTTGGTATTTGCCTGGACTTGTAAAACTAAAATCATAAAAGGCGCCTGGTGACAAACTTGCTGTGTGGCAGGATGACACTCCTGAACAATGCTGATAGGAACTTTTATCTGTGATTTGAGTGGTGGCTCCTAGTCTAGTCGTGTTCTGGGCTTTATCAATTTAGACCAGAGCTTGACTGGGCTAAAAATCACGACTTAAGCCTCTGGACTTTGGAGCAAACGGTCAGCAGCACCGTGACCAGAGGACTCCATGTTGCTCTGTCTCTTTACTGCCCTGGCTGCTGTCCACTCCATCTCTGATTGCTGATCGACCGTTGTCACTGAGGCCAGATGACTGACCACCACTCCCGTGATGATGACTGCCATCCAGACTCTGGACTCACTGGACACCCAAGGACATCCAAAGACATCCGAGGAGCTGAGAGAGGCTATGGCTGAGAAGAATCCCCTGGGTCTTGCGGACTGATTTCTTGGCTAAGAGACGTTGCATTGAGTAAGTCCATGGAGATTGGATTCTAGGTGAACAAGGGAGTAAATCTTCAATGTATTTGTGACTTGCTATTATTAGGAATGTTGAGTGTGCACTGCATGAATAAAATCCACTTGTTGGAACCAAACTTGATTCCTCTCTTACTGCTCGCGACAGCTTGTGGAAATGAATATCACTGTAACCAATCCCAGCAGGCTTCTTAGTTCATGGCTGCTCATCGACTCTACCTTCCAAACTGCATCTAGAATTGTTCAGAAAAGGAGATTTGGGAAATATAACAACCCACCTTAACCAAGTTGACATACCATAATCCAACACAGGGATGAAGCAAATGCAAACATGCTTTTTAACTAGAAGTTCACCATTACTTGGTAAACTTAACTGTTCTTAGTATCAATATTTATTTAGTAATTTTAAAAATGTTGAATACTTTAGTAGCTTGCTTATGATCTTACAGACACATAAACATTAAGAAGTAGGCATTTTACAATTCTAAGAATTTAAGTAGTAGAAACTACTAAGGTACATGATTTATTCTCTATTATAGTTAATGACCCCAAAAGTCACAGCTATGCTGCCTGATAGATCAGAACCCACTTTGCCTCTAATTGAGCAACCCTATTTCAGCATCATTCCTCAGCACCCACGTGAAATCCCTGTTTTTTATTCTACTAGCTCCCTTATTAATGAGTTAAATAAACTTTAATACACACTCACTACATGCAAGACAATTACGTTTTTAAGCTGAAACTGAGATTTTGACAACCTTTGACAATAAGGAAAACTGTTTCTGTGTTTTATAAATAAGAGGGAACATCGAAGACCAAGGGCCCATAGCAGAGCCAAATGTGGGGAACCTGTGTATGAGGCACTGAGAATCTCACTACAGCGATGTACGAGTGAGAGCAAGCAATCTCCAAGGTTTGAGCAAGAGCCAGGAAAAGTGGCATCCATGAAGCATGAGTCCTGAGTAACAAGGTAATTGTTTTATTCAGCTTTTTTGCTGCTGTGACTAAATGGTCTGGCCAGAGTATTTATAGAGGAGGAAAGGTTTATTTGGGGCTCGCGGTTTCAGAGGTCTTAGTCCATAGAAGGCCGGCTCCATTCCTCAGAGCTCGAGGTGAGCAGAACATCACAGGGAAGAGCATGAGCAGAGGGAAGCAGCTCACATCATCAGAAAACAGAGAAAGAAACTCCACTCACCAAACACAAATATATACCCAAAGTCACACCCAATTCCCACCTTCTCCAGTCACGCCCTACCACTTCAGTTACCACTCGGTTCATCCCTATCAGGGGATTAAATCACTGATTGGGTTAAGACTCTCACAACCCAATCATTTCTCCTCTGAACCTTCCTGCATTGCCGCTTTCAGGGGACACTTCACAACCAAACAATAATAGTAATGAAGCAGTCACCTGATTCAAAGTGGCCCCCGTTCATGTGTGGTGCTATACTTTTTGAAAAGGGAAACTCACGGGATATAATCAAAAAAGTTCTTATTTTCTTTTTTCTCAGAGTCTTGCTCATCCTGACCTTTTGGTAAAGTCCAGTGTAAGTTTCAAAACTTTCAGGCAGTAAATTATCCTTCTTAGAATTGTATAAAATCAATGTGGTGTCCTGATTGTTCTGTTCAGAGTTGCCAAGGGAAAAATCTGCTTCATCATAATTTCCAGTTTCCAGAGGCAATTAAGAAGACATTGTTGCTCTTATTTTCACCTTTTCATGGACAAGGCTTTGCCAACAGTGTGTTTAATTTAAGGGTTCCTTCCCTTCTTTCTGACTAGACATCTCCCTGATTGAAAGCAAGAATTACCAGGCCCATTGTGTATTCAGTGTGGGTTCTTCAGATTATACCTTCTCTAGGTAACCAGGATTTGGGGTGAATATCATCAAATATTTGGGGAGCAATCTTAAGAAAAAGATGTTGACATTTTTGCCTCAAGAATTAGAATAATTATTATCAATTATTATCAATAACATAAACAATAATAGATATTGGTGTGGATGTGGGGGAAAAGGCACACTCGTATATTACTGGTGGAATTGCAGATTGGTGCATCCACTCTGGAAAGCAGTATGGAGAATCCTCATAAAACTTGATATGAATCCACTTTTTGACCCAAGTGGTCCATGGTTTTTACCCAAAGGACTTAAAATTAGCATACTGCAGTAACAGCCACATCAATGTTTATAGCAGCACAATTCACAAAAGCTAGATTGTGGAACCAACCTAGATGCCCTTCAACAGATGAATAGATGAAGAAATATATATATACTGTGGTATATATGCACAATGGAATATTATTCAGTCATAAGAATAATAATATTATGGGATTTGCAGGTAAATGGATGGAATTGGAGAATATCATGCTAAGTGAAATAAGCCAATCCCAAAAAACCAATGACTGAATGTTTTCCCTCATAAATGGATGATGATATATAATGGGGGTGGGGGTTGAGGGTGAGAGAAGAATGGAGGAACTTTAGATTATGTAGAGGGAAATGAGAGGGAGCAGGGTATGAAAAATGGTGGAATGAGACAGACATCATTACCCTATGTACATGCATGGCTACATGAATGGTGTGAATCTACATCGTGTACAACCATAGAAAAAAAAGATGTACCCAATTTGTGTACAAGGAATCAAAATGCAGTCTGTAAAAATTTTAAAAAAATTAAAAAACAAAGTACCTCAAATTTCAATAACAAAACTTAAACATTGGATAATGATCCACTGCTTGAATAGAAAGTGACAGGAGCCACTTCTAGAAAGTGATTTCCTTGGGATTTGAATCATATCCAGCTCTGAGAGGACCAATCTCATTTTCAGAGAAACACATATGCTGGAAACGGGGATGTGTGCACTCCAGCGAATGACACACATACAGTGCCATCTAAGGAAGGTCGCAGCATACTTCAGCCCAAACACTGAAAACATTTGCAAACGTTTTGTACTCATTATCACAGAATGGCATGCTAATTGTGGAACATGTATCAGAAATATCACTAGTATAATCTAACTTCACTCAGTTAATTCTTCCAGCAGAAGAACTTCAGTGACAAATTTTGCCCAATCTTAGACTCCTCCTTGCCTTAGATCACTTAGGCCCAGATTCCTGAACTCCATAAACATTCTCTTAGACTTTCTGTTCTTAGACACTATGAAGAATCTATCCAGTTGTTGCTTTCCACATCGGCTACATCTACAGGTAAGTCTAATTAACTTACCTGTTAATTTTATCAACAGGTTTTTTTTTTTTTTAGATGAGCTTTTGGAAAGCTGAGAGAAGATACAAAGAAGTCCTAATGTCATTAACAGTGGTCAAATGTTTGCAAATATGTTGGAAATGAGTAATCTGGTAAAGTATCATATTAATTTTCATAATAGAAAAATATCTACTGAGCCCTTTGTATGTCTGTCTGCATGCAATACCTTTTTAATTGCTACAAAACCTCCACTGAGTTTGTCGTATTAATATCTCTATTTTATTGAAAGGAAAATAAGGTAAAAAGGAGTTAATTAACTTTCCCACAGCTACTCAGATGGTAAACGTCAGAGCCACTTATGAAATTCTATCCAGACAGAAGGACTCCAGACTACTAAATATAGGAAAAAAAATGGGACCAAAGGGCTCCAGCCAGACTCAGATTTCCTCATGCTCCAATTCGGTCACCACAGCCTTAGATAGCATTTGGCTCAAGGCTGTGGGGACCAGAAAGGGAAATGGGTTCACTTCTCAGTCTCATTCTCTCTCATGATGGCCAGGCTCTTCCCAGGATGACTGACAGGCCCCTGGAAAACGGGGAGAGCTTGTGTCCAACAAATATTCTCAGTTATAAATCAAATATATATCTCTTTGAACACTTAAAATGTTCTTATTTCTATTCAGGGTTGTATAGAATAAATGTTCTGAGGGAAACAATATATAATGCTTACCTTCCTGAATTATTCAAGTAACTAACAGAAAGACCAGATTTTTTTTTTTTTACTCTATTTATCCACACTACTGTCTGTACAACACAGTGTTATCAACCTGCCCACTGATGGATCCCTAAGAAATTAGGAGTTGCTACATTGACTCACAGTTAGTCTCATCAGCCCAATACTTTATTACCAACAAAGTTTCCAAGGGATAAACAACATATTTGATATATAGTCTCTTTGAAAATGTTTGTTGCTAACTTATTCTATTTATAGACTCACTGTTTATGTAAACATTTTGTTGTGATTTGTTCCAAAGATTTGCTATTATTATTCACATCCAAGGAGGAAGGAGGAAGAGTAAGAGAGAGAGAGAGAGAGAGAGAGAGACTGAGACTCATATTTCAGCCCTTGGAATGGTCCCACCTATGTTCTGCATAAGATGTCTGCTCTTTGTACTTCTATCTCTCCTCTCCACCTTGTTCCTACCTGCTCTCTGCCCAGAGATCACTTGCCTGGACTCAGGGCCCTCTGCTTCACTACAGGTTTCTGCCAATTGCGCAGGCAAGGGATTAGAGAGAGGCAGATTAAGCTATTTATTCCTTCAGCTTCCTGCCTGACCAGTGAGTTGGGATAACTCTTAACCATAGGTCATCGCTCTTTACAGTGCGATGGACTTTCTGCTATTCATTTAAGGTTTTGGTAACTCCCTCCCTTCACTCATTCCTTCCTGCTCAGGGGTCGTACTGGCTCATTTATCACAAACCCTAGATCATTACAGTATTTTTGTTGGTTCTTCTTTATTAACGACCAATCTGAAAATTAACCCTCAAATTTTTTTACCTTGAATTTACCAATTATTTTCTATTGGGATTTTAATGGATACTTTTTGTAATCTTCCTTTTCAAGGACCATAATCAACTGGAAGAAGACTACGGTTATTTCTCCAAGAATACATCCGTGTAAAGCTGTATGGGAGGCAGATACAGCACATTTTAAAACTGAACTGTTCTTAATGTTCTTTGGGGTGTCTCTTGAAGCCACATATGTTCATGCCTTGCCCTTGTGTTCTTCATCAAAGAAGTATGTCTCTAGATCATCTGTTGTATGTTCAATTGTCTCAGAACCATATTCCCTATAATATAATTGTCAGATTATCGGATGGTGAAAGCAATCATTATAGTAATGAAAGACTATGGTTTTCTACATCTTGTTCATGGATAAGAAGTTATTTATTTTATGGATGTTTTCAGATGACAGTGTTTTAATCAAAGGGATTTCTTGCCTTTTTGTTGTAGAACTCTTTTGCCATATTAAATTTTATAAATAAGCATGATGTATAGTTGGTAAAAGTGAGCTACCCATGCTGGATTAGGAGGCACACTCACCATCTCCTGCTAAAGCCAGGGGATTAGAGTCCAGAGAAATATTCCAAGAACCCTGGAGTTCTATAGAACTCATTGTGTTTAACTCTGTATTTAACTCCCCCAAATATTCTACTTTTAGGAGTTCTAACTTCCAAAGTATGGGAGAATACTTTATAGTAAGAAACTTCCTTTATGGTTTTCAAATCACACCAGGAAACCATCCTAGCGATATCAACAAAATGGAAAACTGTTGTTTGCTCGTTTTTGTAGTAGTGGGGCTTGAATGGAAGGCCTTACTCCTGCTAGGCAAGTGCTCTGCCACTGAGCTACATCCCAGCCCCAGGATGGAGGTCCAGGATGCTGCAGGTCCTGACACTCCACAGGAGTATTTAATAAACAACTAGAAAATGATTAACTGCGTAAGCTCTCTGAAAATCAGTGAAAGGTCTACAGGAAATAATCCAACTCCCATGCATGAAAAGTCTATATTGAAAGTGGTAGAAAATTCTGTAGCATTTATAGTCATCCTTGCTACACACCTTTGCTGGCAATGTGGTGCATTTCAGGGAAAGCAGTTTTCTGAACCCGAGTTCTGTTCTGTGAGCCCAAGAGAAAAGAGAGGACAAATTCAGCAATGTTCTTGTCTGCAGGCTGCCCTAGGGATTGATCTCTGCATCACCTAACTCCAGAGTTCAAACTGCAGGAAACAACCATAGGAACAGCAGGCAAGACTAAGAAAAATTCCAGGGCACAGTAGATTTATAAATACCTGGAGTAAGAGATGTCAGGTTAAGAGATACAAAAGAACAGCTATGACCCTGAGAAGAAGCAAGAGTGAGACAATCAGGGAAATGTTAAAAACATTTAAAGCAGCTGTGTATACAGAAGAATTGAAAAAGAAAGCACATTCCCAGATCCAGAGAAGACACATGCCGGGAAAAGACCTAAGACGACCTTAAGTCTTCATGCCAGGCTGATGAGCAAAGTTCTCTTGCACAAAGCCAATCTGCAGTGATCAGGAGAGGAGGCTGCTTTTATAAATGCTCATTTTTATAAATGCTTAATTTTCAACAGAAGGTCACAAACATGAAAAGAAACAGAGAAATACAGGCCTCTGACTTCCTTGGCAAAGACTTTAAAACAAATGATTTAAATACCATCAGAGAACTAAAGGAAAACACAAAGAACTTAGGGAAATTGGGAACATGGTATAGTAACAAAATCAGAATGATGATAAAGAATTAGAAATGATGAAAAAAACAACAAACCGGAAATTCTGGAGCTAAAAAATATAACAACTAGTGTCAAAAATTCACCAGAGGAATTCTAAGCTAAAATCATAGAAGAAAAAAATCAGTGAGCTTGAAGACAGGTAATTTGAAATTATCAAATCTGAGGAAGAAAGAAAAAAATATGTGTGAAGATACGTGAGATGGAACATCATCAAGCAGACTGATATATATATATATTCTGGGAGTAACAGAAGGGAGAGAGAGAGAGAGAGAGAGAGAGAGAGAGAGAGAGAGAGAGAGAGAGAGAGAGAGAGAGAGAGAGAGGGAGAGGGAGAGAGAGAGAGATGAAGGAAGAGAGAGGGAGAAAGAGAAGCTTATTTGATAAATTTTACTTGATAAAATAATGAGCAATATCTTTCTAATTTTGAAGAAAGACATTGATATCCAAGAAGATAAGCAAACTCAAGGTAGGATAAATTGAAAGAGATTCACATCATGAGAAGTTGGAATTAAATTTCTGAGACAGAATCTCAAAAGCAGTGAGAGAAGCAATTTGTCGTACAAGGGAGTCTCTCTCTCTCCCTTGCTCTCTCTCTCTCTCTCCTGCTCTCTCTCTCTCTCTCCATCACCCCCCACACATATTTTTTTCTCGAATATATGTGAAAGAAAATGAGATAAAAGTATCTTTGAGAATTCTCTTGCCAGCAAAACTGTGCTTCAAAAGGAGGAGGAAATGAAGGTATTCACAGATAAAACCTGAGAGAACTTGTAGTCACCAGATTTACTCTAATAGAAATGCCAACTTGTTGTGAAAGGATGCTAAATAGTAAATTAAAGCCATATGAAAATAGAAGCTTTTCCAGTAAAAGTAAATGCAAGTATAAAAGTCAATATTATTGTAACTTGGCTTTATAGCTTCACTTTTAGCTTTCTATAAGACTTGGAAGGCAAAAGCAGAAAAAAATTGTAAAGCTGTGTTAGTGGGTGCACAATATTTAATGATGTAACTTGTGACATTAGTAACAAAGAACCTGGGAGTAGAGATTTTAAATAAAATCAAACTAAGCTAGTTACAGTTTAAAACAGACTGCTTTAACTTAAGAAAATAATGTATTGATTTCTAAGTATTTTGGGTATAAACTGAGGAGTGGGATAGCTGGGTCAAATGGTGGTTCCATTCCAAGTTTACTGAGAAATCTCCATTCAGCTTTCCATAATTGTTGCACCCTTTTGCAGTCCTACCAACTATGTATGAGTGCACCTTTTTTCCCAAATCCTCACCAATATTTATTGTCGCCTGTATTCTTGATGCTTGCTGTTCTGACTGGAGTGAGATGAAATGTTAGAACAGTTTTGATTTGCATTTTTCTAATTGCTAGAGATAATGAACATTTTTTCATCTATTTGTTGATTGATTGTATATCTTCTTCTGTGAAGTGTCTGTTCAGTTCCTTAACCCATTTATTGATTGGGTTATTTGTTGTTTTTTTGTGTGTTAAGTTGTTTGAGTTCTTTTTTTTAATTTATTTTTTGAGATTTTTTTACACTACATTTTGATTCATTGTACACAAATGAGGTTCTTTATAGATTCTGGAGATTAGTGCTCTATCTGAGGTGCAAGTGGTAAAGACTTTCTCCCAATCTGTAGGCTTTCTCTTCACATTATTGATTGTTTATCTTGCTAAGAAGAAGCTTTTTAGTTTGACATCAATGTTTATAGCAGCTCAATTCACAATCACTAAAATATGGAACCAAACTAGATGCCCTTCAACAGATGAATGGATAAAGAAAATGTGGCATATATATGCAATGGAATATTACTCAGTTTTAAAGAAGAATAAAATTATGAATTTTTTTGGTAAATGGATAGAGTTAGAGAATCTTATGCTAAGCAAAATAAGCCAAACCCCCAAAACCAAAAGCCAAATGTTTTCTCTGATATGTAGATGCTAATTCACAATGGGGGTGGGATAGGGAAGAATAGAGTTCCTTTGTATTAGGTAGAGGGGAGTGAAGGGCGGGGAAGGGGTATGGGGAAGGAATGATAGTAGAGTGAAACAGACATTATTACCTCATGTACATGTATGACCGCATGATTGATGTGATCCTACTATATGAACAATCAAAAAATGAGAAATTATACTTCATTTATGTATGATCTATCAAAATGTATAAATGCATTCTACTGTCATGTACAACAAATTAGAATAAATAAAAACATTAAAAAAAGAATGTGATGTGCAATCCTCATGGCAAACAGAAAGAAAAATATAACTATTATGAATAAAAAGAAAGGAGAAGGAATCAAAATGTGTCACTGTAAAATGTCAACTAAACCTAGAGGAAGACTGGAAGGGAGGAAATTGGGCACAAAGAAGCTGTAAGAAAGGCAGAAAGAAAATTGGAACCATTTGACCCTGCTATCCTACTTCCCGGTTTATACCCAAATGACTTAAAATCACCATATTACAGTGATGCAGTCACATCGATGTTTATAGCAACTCAATTCACAATAACTAAACTATGGAACCAACCTAGGTGCCCTTCAGCAGATGAATGGATAAAAAAATGTGGTATATATACATATACATATGCATATATATGTGATGGAATATTACTCAGCCTTAAAGAAGAATGAAATTATGGCATTTGCAGGTAAACAGATGGAGCTGGAGGATATCATGCTAAGCAAAATAAGCCAAATCCAAAAAACCAAAAGTCAAATATTTTCTCTGATATGTGAATGCTAATTCACAATGAGGGAGCTAGGGAAGAATAGAGATACTTTAGATTAGGTAGAGGGAATTGAAGAGAGGGAAGGGCATATGAGGATATAGGAAGGATATAGGAAGGAATCAGACATTATTACCCTGTGTACATATATCCAGGTGGGATTCTACATCCTGTATAACCAGAAGAATGAGAAATTTTACCCCATTATATATGATGTATCAAAAAACATTTTGCTGTCACGTATAACTAATTAAAACAAAAAATAATTTAAAAACAAAGAAGCAAAAGCATCAAAAAAAAAAAAGAAAATTGAAAAATACCAATACCAAGCACAGTCTTAGAAGTAATGGCTTTAAATGTAAATGATTTAAAGACATACATTGCAACAAGAATAACACTATATTCAACCATGTGCTATCTGAAAGAGACTAATTTTAGATATAAGGACATGAGCAAGTCAGAAATAAATAAATGGAAATAGTTATATCAAAAAAATAGAAATATCAGAAAAAATATTTTAAATCCAAAACTGTTGTTAAAGACAAAAAAGAACACTATGTAAAGAAAATAGAGTAAATTTACTAGAAAACACAGCAACAAAAATTTATACACCAACATCAGAGTTCCAAAATGCATAAAACAAACATTGTGAGAAACAGTTCTACAATAAGAATAAGAGACTTTGATGTCTACTTTTAAATATTGGATAGAAAATCAGATAAATGATCAATAAGGCAACAGAGAATTTGAACTATATGCTAATTGGACCTATCACAAATATTCAGAACCCTCCCACAACAGCAGAATACATGTTTTTCTCAAGCACATAAGAACACTCTTCAGAATAGGTCATGTGTTAGGGGGAAAGAAAACTATCCTTAATAAATTAAAAAAATTGAAATTATAAAACTATCTTTTTAGATGAAAATATAATTAAATCAAAAATAGATAGCAGAAGGAAGATGGAAAAATTCAAAACTATGTGGAATTAAAAGGCACTTTTCACCAGTAACCCCTCAATTCATTGTTGAGACTATAAATGAACTAATACATATTAAGTTAAGAACAGTGCCTGGCTCTTCAGAAATAAGTTCAGAACTAAGTCCAGAACCAAGCCCAAAGAAAGTATTAACTGTTATCAATACAATTAAATGACATGAATAGTTATGATCTATGTTTGTGTACTGCTTAATAGTTCTTTTTGGTGGATCTGTAGTCAATACATTTTTCTTTTTTTATTTTTTACTTTGTTCTAACTAGTTATATGTGACAGTAGAATGCATTTGACACATTGTATACAAATGGAGCACAACTTCTCATTCCTCTGCAGTCACAATGGTTATATAATCATACATGTGTTTAGGGTAATAATGTCTGTCCCATTTCACCATCTTTCCCATTCCCACCACCCCACCTCACCCCTCACTACACTTTGCCAAATCCAAAGTTCCTCCATTCTTCCCTACTCCACCACCCCCAAGATGGATCAGCATCAGCTTATCAGGGAAAACATTCAGCATTTGTTTTTATGGGATTGACTTATTTAACTTAGCATGATATTCACTTAGCATGATAAGGAATGGAGATTTATGCCCACACAATATAATATGATGTAGTTATTTTAAAAAGTGATGTGTTAGTGTGGCACAATTTTTTTTTTTACATTTAATTAACCAATAGTGGTTTGTTCTTATTAACCAAAGTGCATAGTTTACATTAGTAATGTGCTAATGCAAAATGTCAAATAATTGGGTTGTGTGAGTATGTATGAGTGAGGGAGTGTACTCTATATTTTCAACTTCAATTTAAAATTGCTCTAAAAACAGTGTATTATTATTATAATAATAATAATTATTATTATATTTTGTGTGGTGCTGGGGATTAAACTCTGGGCCTCATACATGCCTGGAAAACTCTTCACCACTGAGCCACAACCCCAGTTCTGTCCATTAATTTAAAAAATACATATAGTAATCTTAAGAAAATTAATTTGCTGCAAACTTTTTTACTTGTAAAAAGGTATACAGTGCATTAGTAAATGAGAAAGCTTATTGTAGACCAATGCATAGGATTGACTTGTAAAAACAAATATCAACAAAGCACACTATTTTAAAATTATTATTCCAATTATCTATTGCTATTATCTATTATTATCTATTCTATCTATCTATTGCTGCCTAAAAGGAATTAATTCTAGGACACACACCACCCAGCAGATACCCCAATCCAAGAATGTTCGAATTCCTTATATAAAATGATGTACTATTGCACCTATCCTACACACATCATCTCATGTACTTCAAATCATCTCTGGATTACTTATGATATCTAATGCACTTTAAATGCTATGAACATAGTTGTTATACTATATTGTTTAGGGAAAATGACAAGAAAAAAGGTTTATACATGTTCAGTGTAAATGCAGTCATTTTTAGTAGAATGAATTGGACATAACTTTCCTATGTTCATATATAAATACAAGACCAGTGAAACTCTACACCATGTACAACCACGAGAATTGGATCCTAGTTAGAGTAAGTAATACTTCATGTATGTATGTCAAAATACACTCTACTGCCATGTATATTTAAAAAGAACAAATAAAAAATATTAATCTAAATGCAATCATTTTTTCCAAACATTTCCTATCTGCAGGTGGTTGAATCCACAGATGTGGAACCTGCTCATAAGCAGGCTCCACTACCTATGAAAATGATCAAAGAAGGAAAATAGGGCACACCAAGTTACTTATCTGGTTATTTGGGTGCAGATTTGTGCTGAGGAGATGGAGAAAGAAAAATGTTATTATAAAAATGGGGAGGTATACATACTACAATGTTCAATAAAAGAGAATTTTTTTTGTATTTTACTGTTATAACAAATTACAATAAATATTGAAAGTGTAAAATTGAATATTCACCATCTTTCCCATGTATGGTGAACCTCTAAGTTCAGGTTTCCAAGATTTTTCTTTTTGTACTAGAGATTAAACCCAGGGGTGCTTTACCACTGAGCCAGTCCTTTTTATATTTTGTTTTGATACAGGGTCTTGCTAAGTTGTTTAGGTTCTCACCAAGTTGCTAAGGCTGACTTTGAACTTGTATTCCTCCTGCCTCAGCCTACTGAGCCACTGGGATTTACAGACATACACCACTACACCTGGTCAAGATTTGTTCTTAAATATGTAAAAGGAAGTTTTCTAAATACAGCTCAACCTTTTTAATATTAAAAACTTACAAAGACTCTTAAGAACCATGTGACTGTCAACTCAAAAATATATCTTCAAACTTACTTCTTTGCTCCAGGTAATACCTGAAATCTGTACAGAGCTACCACACAACTTGATCTATGAGAAAATAGGCCAGTTAAGTATTTTCAATAATATTATACTTGTTACTCAAGAGAGATTATTGGGAAGCAAAAGTTATGTTCTTGCCAATAAAAGTGAAGTAAAATAATCATAAGCTCTTGATTATGTGTATGCAAATATAAATCTTCAAATAAAAGGTCAGTATATGGAGGTGGTGACTTAACTACGATCAGGAAACAGACCTCCCTCACCTTAACACAGAAGTGGTTGGCTACTGGGGTCAATAGTCTGGCCTGAAGTAACAGGTAGATCAAGTACAATGGGCCAGGAAGGAAAATGTTCCTTACCTCTGTTTACATCTCTCAGCCCTAACTTTCTATACGCTGATCATGAACAAATACCAAACAGACACTCTGCTGCCAGGTGTGTGACGAGGAGGTAAAGAAAGGCGTTGGGAGATGGGGTACATGCCAAGGAATGTGGGGTCTTGTAACCCTTAGAGAAATAATCAGTGGTTTGAGGGGCAGGTGGAGTTCCAGGATTAATCTCACCCCTGTCCCCATCTGAGGGATGACTAATTTATCTTTTCTCAGTATTGTTCAAACTTCTCAAACATTCAGAAGACATTTTTTAAAGGTCTGTCCTTGTATTGTGTATTTATGATTTTTCTAAATTTTGAGATTTCTTGGATCAATACTTTGAGACACAGTGCATGAAAATGCACTGATGGACCTTAAAACATTACCCCCTGATCGATAGAGCAGGTTTTAGAACTTGACTTGGAGTAAAAGCAAACAAGACTTATTAAAACTTTCTTATATTCTCTCAAATTTGAATAGTTACCAAAAGAGTCTGATACTCAACAGCCCAAGGGAGCAGAACCTCATAAAATAGGCAAAAACATGTGCCTTCTGTTGGTAGAATGTACTACGTTAGGGAAGGGCCCAGCTATACCTACCATTATTTCTCCCATCTTCACATGTCAGATAAATAGGTTAAAATAGTGACCATAAATGTAACTTCCATGGATATTTCCTTATGGACATATGAGGATTGGGGAATAAGCTTCCTTCTACAGAAGGAGTATATTATCTTAGTGAGATGATGGCTGTATTTATCTCACATTTTGCTCGTGTAAGCAAATAACTATTTGCATATTTCTGCAGTATAGGCTCACATAAAGTAATTAATATTAAATATTTTATGCTATTCCAACATTTTAATTCAGTAAGATCCAGTTGATTGCAATTTAATGCTAGATGTCAGCTACCATACTAGACATTATAAACATAAATGTGGATAAGACACACTGCAGCCCCTGAAGGAATCTGCAACTCATTTATCTTTTATCAGTGTTGTTATACACACTTCTTGAACATTTGGAAGACATTTTTTAAAGGGTTGTCTCTGTATAGCTATTTCTAAATTTTGAGTTTTTTTGAAGTCATATTCTGAAAAAGAGTGTAATGGCACAAAGAGAAGTCAATCTGCAGTGGGGTTGACAGCAGCCTCCTTGAGTGAGCTCTGGAATCAAAGTGAGCCTTGTAGTGAGTTGGGGAGAAATGACCCACTTAGTCCTTGAAGGCTCTGTCTTGGGACAGACATGCTCTCAGGTAAGCCAACTCTCTTCTGATGAGGCTGTCCTTGCAGTGGCAGGTGACAGTTTATGGACCTTGCTTCCTGCAGCTGGGCTGCATGCCCTTTTGATGCTACAGTCTCCTCCACTGCACTTGACTTGGGGACCACAACCAACAATCACGGTGTGGTCTCCCTCCTTGAGTATCCAGTCTAGATTTCAGTGATTTTCAGTATTTTCAGTGAAAATGGGTTTTCAGTCTGTAATTGCTGGACTTGTCCATTTAGTATGACAACAAGGCAGGAGAGGTCCAAGTCTGGAACCCAGATAGATTTATCCCTGCCTCCATTGTGCAACAGCAAACTTAGTTCCCTGCCACGCTCAGTGCTGACCATACGCTGACTCTTCTCCTGATGCTACTGTCTAATGGACCCACAGGGCAGTCACAATCTGCAAATTGTTGGGGCTCTTTTTGTGCTCCCTGGAGAATGTCACCACTCTTTGGAAACCAAGAACTCTTAGATCCTAGAATTGTGGGCATGTGGAACCAGACCCTCCAGTGGGTAATTGGAAATATGAGTAAACATAGCCACTCCTGTTTTTATCTCTTGGTTCTAAGGCAGTGTATTCTTCCTGTTGGAGGGATAGCAGCATACAAGTTTGATTCAAGGTACACACTGCATACTACATTGTATGTTGGCATCATCTTAAAAAATAATTACATTGGTGAACTGGGGTTGTGGCTCAGTGGTAGAGTGCTTACCTAGCAGGTGTGAGGCACTGGGTTTGATCTTCAACATCACATATAAAAAAAAATAGCAGAATGGTCAACATGGTGGTGGCCATAGATGTCTTGGAAGAGGGAGACTGTTCTGAAGAAGTAATGTTTAAGTGGAATCTCTGAAACATGACTGGATTACTATGAAATTCATCATGTGAAGGGAAAGTGGTATGGAAGAATGTCACAGAAGGAAGACAGATTTTGTATGCAAATCCTAAGGTGGTCAAGAACCTAGTAACTGTTCAGGTAACTGAAATGAGTCTTCATACATCATCAAAGACATACTCCTTCCAAGATGGTTTATCAGACATCTCTTTATCCTTGTTCTTTAAACATTCAGGTGCCCAATAGACATTTTGCTGCTGCTGCTACAAAGCCTGCAAAGAAAACAAAAAAAGATACCAAAGAAAAGCATCAGATGAAAAAAAAAGGATGAGATAGAAAAATAAAGTCATATCCCTACATGGAAGGTGAACCTGAGGTTGATGTCTATTTAAAACGCCTATACCCAAGGCAGATATATGAGGTGGAGAAAGATGTTCAGTTACTTAAGAAATTTCAAATTTTGGACTTTACTAATCCAAAGCAAGGGGTTTATCTTGACTTGACAAAGGATATGGCACTAGGGAAAAAGAAAAAAGTGGAACCATTTGCCAGTGTTATTAGTTTTCCATACCCATTTGCATCAGAAATCAATAAAGTTGCTGTATTTACTGGGAATGCATCAGAGATTAAAATAGCATAAGAAAATGGAGCTGCATTTGCAGGAGGAACTAATCTGATTCAGAAGATTTTGGATGATGAAATTCAAGTAGACTTTTATGTAGCTGTTCCAGAAATAATGCCTGAACTTAATCCATTAAAGAAGAAACTGGAAAAAAAAAGGTTTCCAAGGTTTGCTAGAAATTCTATTGGCCATGACATCCCCAAAATGCTTGAATTATTTAAAACTGGACATGAAATTCATGTAGATGAGGAAAGAGAAAACTTTCTCAGTACCCAAATAGCCACATTGGATATGTCAAGTGACCAGATTGCTACCAATCTGCAAGCGGTTATTAATGAAGTCTGTAAGCATAGACCTCTGAATTTGAGTCCCTTTGTAGTATGTGCCTTCCTTCGGAGCACAACAAGTGAAAGTTTGCTAGTAAAGATTGATTCATTACTGCACAAAGAAGGAGAAACTAAAGAAAGTAACCAAGAAGCTGCCTAAAAGTGTTGAATTTTGAAATTATTTTGAATGGATTAAGAAACAACAAAGAAAATTCTAAAACTGCATAATTTCTAAAAAAAAAAATTAAAGGTATTGTATCCATCTACAACTAAAAATATTTTAAAAAAAATAATTACATTGAACCCTTCAGAAGGCCATTCCACAACATATACTAGTAGATCAAACATTATAAGACTTGGTTTAGTGGGGTTGGTTGAGACCCCATGAGCAGTAAAGAAAAAACACATACCAAGAATAATTATGTATTTCTACAAAGCAAATATTTGGCCCTTGTACTAGTGATTAATGATGCAACAAATGATTATTGATTCCTCAAGTTGGTCTCCTTGAGGATTCCTGATTGTTATCAGGTTGGACATTGAGTAGTGGCAATCATTCTGTCATTCGTGCTTTGTTTTGCCGCTGAGGTCACCCTTTCTTGTGATCATCGCACAGCACAGGGTGATTTCTGGCTTACCCGCATTCTTTCTTTCATCAATTGGATTGAAATAATCTTCACCACTTCTTGCAAAAGTGACTGTTCATGGCCAGAGAAGTTATCAACAACACTAATATTTGTCTTTAAAGAGTAGGCATAATCACCTATTTATTCTTTTCTGAATCTGTCATACTCCTTCCAGAATAATAAAAAAAGAATGCATGGCAATGGATCAACAGAGAAAGTTTATGAAAATTGGCACATAAACTTTGAGTTTATGAGCACTGGCAGTGAAAAGAAAGGAAGCATTAAAAGAACTTGGAAATACATAAGACTCTTATAGCCAAAGTTAAATAATTCATGAGGGAAGGAAAAACTTTGTGGAAGATGTGAAGATTTGTAGCTTGAGCTAAATGAATAGTAATGCCATTCTCTGTGGAAAAGAATAAAGCATGTCTCAACATTGTTCTTGTACAGGTGTTAATCTCTGCTACTTGACTCAGATCTATGTGGTAAGTAGTGCACTTTATACTCATCCTTACACTCTCTACAGCAGTTACTAAAACAGGCTGCATGCAATATGAGCCTCAAAAAGGTATTTGATTTGTGCATGGTTAAATGTGAACTACCAACATCTTATCCTCAGCACCTCAAATCTGCTGTGTTTGTTGGAGCACAGGAGAAAACAGAGCAAATGGTTCGTTTAAAAAAAATCTTAACACATGGATGCACAAGCAGAAATGCTGTATCTTGTCACTATCTCCAAGGCAAAAATGAGTGAGTGTTCCTCCTCTTGTATGAATTCTCATTCCCAGAATAGAATTTCTGTTTTCTTTAAAGACTATTCTTTATAATTATTTGAATAAGCAGGGTGTGAGAGCGAGAGAGATTTTTTAACCAATCCCATGAATTGTGATAGAAAAAAATGTTCAAATCTCATGAGGTTGTGAATTAAAGTATATCGGCAAGATCTACTTCCCTCAGATTGCAACTAAGCACAACTCCTCATCTATCATGAGCAGGATCAGACTTCTTCATTTCCTCATTTCATATTTTGGGACAAGGGAGAAAATGATTGAAAAAGATGACAAAGTTCTAGCCAGATGTGATAGTACAGACAAGAATAGTGATTTTTGCAAACTAAAGTGGAAAGCAAAGCAAAAGCTTATCTTTGCATTGTTAGGACTCAATAGAGCATCGAAGGCTCCAGGAAATGTCTTATTAACAATCTGAGAATAAGGTACCTGCCACAATTGGAATATATCCAGTGCAGAATATAAGCAAACTGGCTCTTCATTACAGAGATCTAGCAAGGTAGTTGACACTAAAGAAATATCACAGAGGAAGAACAAAACCTGACTTGGGCCATGGAATTCTTGAGGGGCACTGATTCAGTTAATTTGGAGTTGCTGGATTTTTTTCTTTGTTTGCACCAGTGTATGGGAAAAATTAATGGAGTAGCCGTTGTGCTCTTCTGCATCTGTTACTAACATAACTAAAACATTTCTGATCACCTATATTTATACCTTCTGTTCACATAACAAAGACGGTCAGTTTCTGTCCTGTCATAGCACACCCATAGCAACACATTTGTTGTTTTAAATATGTTAGTTTAGTTCTGTTGTCTCCCTTAATGTGAAGAATAGTCCACATTATTTGCCTGTGCAAGTAAACCTACAAACTTGGATTGTGATTCCAGGGGAAAAATGCATTGTGAAAAAGAATATTTGGAATCAATTGCCAAAAAAAGTAAAAATTGCAATTGAGACAGAATGGGTCTTATGGTGGACCATAATTATTCCAAAGTTCTCCATCAGATGGGGTAAATAAATACAAAAGAAATGGAGTGAATTGGTACAATGGGCCTTACAAATGAAACACACCACTATATAACGGATAGCATTAACGCAACAGAAATAAAAATAAGGACCAGTAGATTTGTAGTTTGTTTTGCCATTTACAAAACAGAACAGATTAGGAGCTGGTATGGAAATACTTCATTTTTGAATTCATATTTTAAAAATAAACTTTTATTGAGGAATACTGAAATTCTTCAAGTTAGTCAAGAACTTGGTCACCTTGAGACCTAAGTCTTCCTGTAATTGCCCATTGCTTCATCCGTAAGGCAATAGCAGCCTTTAAAATAAAAACCAAGTCAAATAAACTAAAAAAATTAACAATAAAAATGAGAATGGTTTCATTGTATCACTGTTCCTGCTCTGTTCATTTCTGTCTTCATCAGGAATGCCTCAGTAGTACACCTGATATGACAAACATCCAAGGTGAAAATTATCAAGCCCCTTTAGCCCTTGGGTGCAAGGGTCTACTTAACATCATAGTCTCAGAACAGAAAGTAGAGAATCCGTAACATCGTAGAATTCAATGCATTTGACTGCTTCTATAAAGATCTATGACATTTGGGGAGAAGGCAACACCACTAGCTTGACACAACCACTGGCTTGACCACACGTTGAATGGAAGAAGAACTCAGCTCCTCAGAGGCACCGTAGTTAGAGAACGACAAACTTTTGTTTTCAATCAGAGGCAAAGGATCAACCAGGAAAACATGAAGGAAAAATTGCAAGACACTAATTTATCCC
Organism: Sciurus carolinensis; assembly: GCF_902686445.1. Taxonomy (NCBI): domain Eukaryota; kingdom Metazoa; phylum Chordata; class Mammalia; order Rodentia; family Sciuridae; genus Sciurus; species Sciurus carolinensis. The sequence goes on from NC_062218.1 coordinate 34,213,422, forward strand.
CATCCTGCCATCTCATTATGATGCCCTGTTTTCTTTCTTTCAGGCCCTCTGCCATCTTCTCTTTTTGCTTGTGACTTCCATTTCCCTCCCGCGTTTCTGAGAAGTTGTACATAGGAGCTACCTGGTAGGAAGTTTAAACACACCTGTACAGCCTGTCTCTGGGGATTTTCGATTTTTTAAAATTAATTATATTCCAAATCTACCATAGATTTGGATTCACTTTGGTCCACACTCTGTACTTAACTTTGTTTGGCATATCTTATCCTTGGGTTAGTTTTTATCTCAGCCACTTGATGGACCAAAACTGTGTGAGATGGATTATAAATTTAACATCCAAATCTTGGAAGGTCAATAGAAAAATGATGATTAAATATCCTGTGTTTGTGTTTAAAATAATGAATTTTATACATCTATGCATATATATATATATGTATATACACATAAATGTGATTATATATTATAAGTCAAAACATTTTTCTTTGTGAGTATAAACATTTTATCACTGAACTTCCAGTTTCAGAGCATAACCACTTGAATCATTGGCATAGCTTGGAGACAGGCTTTTTAGCAAATACCATGCTGTGAGGCTAGACTAAATCTGGAACTTAAACATTTTTCTTACTGGTAGTTACCCTAACTTTGGGTTGGCTATGTTTACCAAGGAATCTAAAAATATAGTTAATTAAATCACTGTTTGAGAAGAGAACTTGGAAGAAAAATAAGTGTAAAAATTCACAATTACTCAAAGTTACCTTAGTAGATTTGTCAAAAAATGACAAAATACAAAGTCTCCAGAGAAAGTTTCCAGTGCCATTTTAATCCCTGTAACCTGATAAAATCTATATCGATTGAGGAAAAACAAATGTCTTTAAATTCACACCTGTTTGGAGCTATGTATGTATTTTTTAGTATCACAAAGTTCAGTTATTTTCTTTTCAGTTAGGGAGTTCTGATTTTCCCAACATGCTGTGTCAAAGTGTGTACATTCCTTCTAGAGCATGATAAAAACAGAAGCAATCTATCATCTCTGATATCATCTGTGATAGCAAAAGTCTGGGCAATTATTTAAATAAACACCCATGAGTTACATTGAGATTATGGTCTGTAGAAAGTATTTATAATTAGTCTATGGAATTTTCCAAGAAAGAAAGGTGCTTTCCCACCCTTATCTCATGTGATTTTCAAAACTTTCTGGAATTTAGGTATGAAAATAAGGCAAAAATTACCCAAGGTCATTCAGGGAGTTTTCTCTGGAACCAGGAATTGAATCTGAGCCTACCCAGATTTCCTTCTAGCAAAATAATGAGTGAGTGTGTTCAGGCTCCAAAAGCTTCTTTCAGTTTCTTAACATTGTCCTTTCTGATTGTGCTTTCTCCCATCCTAAACCCACCTCTATGAAGGTGTTTCAGAAATTTCCAATTTCTGAAATGGATTTACACTCACCATTTTGTAACTAGAAAAAGAAATTGATCCCCAGAGAGGTGGAAAAATTTCAACAGAGTGAATAAATTCTCACTCCAGGAATAGAACCTGCCATTTCTTTGCTTCTAGATCAGCACTTTTTTCAATTCAACAGAACACTTCTGGTAATTTGCTCTTCTTAACACTCTGGTCAAAATTTAATCTATGTGTTTCCAGATTTACCTACTTGACAATGTTATTGGTTAATTGTTAGTTGATGGTATCTTGAATTAGTAGCGTATGAAGTTGCAATTTGTGTTTAACAGTTGCCATGTCACTGAAATACTATAGCCTTTCTTTCCTTTTGCGACTCAAAGTTTCTTCATGGTTGAACTCAAGGCATTTTTATAAATAGCTGCCAAAATGATGCAATTAATGAGATAAAATTACAATAATTGCAGGAAATGCAGGAAAACCAGTGTGAATATTAGTTTTTCATATATATATGTAAATATATATATATTTTTTGGGAGGGAGTATTGGGATTAAACCTGAGTACTCTTTGTCACTGAGTCACATCCCAAGTCCTTCATTATTTTCTCCTTTATTTTAAGACAGTTTCAGTAAATTACTGAGCCTCCCCAAAAGCTAGATTTACAGATATTTGCTGTCACATACAGCTGTTTTCTTATCTTTTAACTAAAGGGTAATACATTGTCAGAATATTTCAAAGACAAAGTCTTATTACACATAAACATATTCTTTGCAGTGAAAATTGTCATATTCACTTATCTCAGGGTCTACACTCTTTATAACCCTCCAATTTGTCTTTACAGGATGGTAATGATATATGCAATTCAGGTACATGTGATTGCAATACAAATACAGAATAAGTACTGAAAATCATGAAGTGATTTACAAGGAACTATCGATTGCATGATCTTCAGTTGCAGCTCATTGTACATTGTGACTCAAAAATTTATGGGTCTATTATTATTATATTATAAACATTAACACTTAGTGATAGTCAAGGATTTAAGAGCCAAAAATGAGTTAATGCTTTAGTTTGAGGCTTTTTCATGTTTTCTTACTCCAAATTAGTCAGAAAATAAATACTTATTGAGCACCTACTCTGTACCAGATACCGTTTTAAGTACTAGTGAGAGAGCAGCAAATAAGAGAGGAACATCTTAAGGAGCTTACAATCTCCTAAACTATATACTAAATGGACAAGGTAACCAAAAGCAAGCAAAAAACTAACAAATGAAAACAAACTTCAAATACCACTCAAGTGTGCAAAAATCAGGATGTTGTTGGGAGCAGGAGGAAGCTAGTTGTTCTAGAAAATGTAGTCACAGAAGGCCTGAAGAATTATCACTTAGGCCCTGAGTTACAAGCTGAGGGACCTGACCGGAAAGATGAGGGTGTGTACAAAGGAAATGATGAGATGGATGGAGAGTTGAGAGTTAAGGAGGGAGGTATGGGCAGAGGGGAGACTATTTAGAAACCCACGTAGTGTATGAAACAACTTAAAAAGTTTCATAGTTTCGTTGGAAAGCTATTAGACTATTTTGAGCACAGGCATGGTGTAATCAGATTCAAATCATTCAACTGAAGAGTACTGGAAGATTGTTTGGAGATGCAAAATTGAGATTAAGGAGAAATGGGTGGGAGACTACAAAAATAATCCAGAGAGGTGGGTGTCTTAAACCGGAGTGGGTAGCAATTAAGATAATGAGGAATGTGAGCGTGTGGGATGCATTCTGTATGAAATCAACAGAATGGGGTGTGGAAGGTGAGAGAAAGAGATGATTCAGAAATAATCTTGGGTGGGGTTGCTCTTTTATTTATGTTTGTTCAGGAGACCTTAGAAGTAAGGTGATAAATGCAGAAGAAAACTAGAAGAGTTAGGGAGAAAACCATGTCAAATTGGATTGGATTATTGGATTACACTGCACATGTGAGCTGGACAGCTAGACATTCAAGTCTGAATTTAGAAGAGAGTTTACAACTCCAGATGTAACTTTGAAAACCTTTAGGATACAGCTCTATTTAATTGCATGAGACTTAGGAGAAAAGAAGAAGACTCAAGATAGAGATCTTGGCCTTGGAAAAATCAACACAGAAATCTCATGAGAAGGAAGGAAAAAGGGAAGAAGAAGGAAAGAGAGAGAAAAGGAGAAATGCTCTGTAAAGTATTAAGAAAACTCCATTTATGTATGATCTATCAAAATGTCTAAATGCATTCTACTGTCATGTACAACAAATTAGAGCAAATAAAAAATTAAAAAAAAGAAAACTAAGAGATGATGGCTAAGCACATTTTGAGTTTCTGTGGAGACCCAAGACATCTGGTTGTGGCTGGAAGCTCATATAGGATGAAAGGAGTTGTTTACTTTTATGATGGAGATATTAGGTCATACCTTTTAGCTGGGATGGAGATATTAGGTCATACCTTTTAGCCTTATGTAGTGGGGGAAATTGATGATTTAGAAGAGGAAGGGGATGATTTCAGAAGCAGCATATTATAAATGAAAAAAAAAAATCTACAGCACAAAGAGAGGAAATGGAATTAGTTCTATAGGAAGAAGAGTAGGAAAACTGTGTAGATGAGGAGATGAAGTGGCTGTTTAAGGAAACTGGAAGTGGGAAGATGAAGTTGCTTTTTCGTTTTCATTCACATTTTACCTATTTTTAAGTGAAGTATAAGTTGGAAGCTGACAGATGAATATTGGAGGCATTGAGCCTTAGAGATCTAAGGGCAGCAACATGTGAACATGTAGTCTCAGAGAGTGTGAAAGTGAATGTACTAGAACAATGTGAAATGGCTGTTAATATGAACACACATGTATAGTCCTGTCAGTGAGAATGTAGAATTTATCCCAAGGTTTAGCTGCTTGGGGATAGCTGTGTCAAGTAAGTAGGATAAATTTAACTCGGGTTGGGGGCTTTCCAGTCCAGTAAAATAAAAGGCTTTTTTTGCAGGGGAGGTAGTCATTATAGTTTTAGACCATGAAATATGTGATTTTAAAGAAAGAAAGAGGAACTTGGTGATTACAGAACATTTAAAACATAGCAGAGCCATTAGACTGAAATCAACTGTAGGAAATAGAAAAGTATAAATAACCATCTGAGAATGGGGTGACTGAATACAGATTTTGGAGGTGGCCTAGTCAAGTAGATCACCATGTGAAGGTAAAGAGGAAAATTGCTAGCTTTGAAAGATAGGAGAGTTAAGAGGTCAGGGAATTTGGGTGGCTATCTGTGTATTTTAAAGTTACAAGGACTTGACTGTGTGCATCGATGGAACAGAGTTGAGAGTTTGGTAGACAATATTATATGGCAGGGAGAGTCGTAAACACTGAGACACATGTTTCAAAAAATCAGGAGTATTGAAAGAAGGTGTGAAACACTTTGGAAGCAACAAGAGGAAACAATGAGACACTTCATTTCCAGACTTAAAAATGCTGGAGAATAGAGGACAACATGTGGCTTTACTTGAGAATGAAGGCAAGAGAATGAAAATTTCATTTGGAGCAAAAGGGTGTAGAGAATTTTCAGAGAAGTACTTGAGAAGGTAAGAAAGATTGCCAAGAACCCACCAGGAGTTCTAGAAAGTCTTGTGGAAGCACTTGGGAGCATGCAGAGGCTTAGACATTGAAGTCAGATTAGGGCATTGTAGAAGTGTACTATCATTCACATGACAATCCATGGCATTTGGATCTATGATGGTGACTGAGGGGAATGACATTGTGAGCCTTGTTGGGTTTGGTCCAGAATGTGTGGCAATTGAAGATTTTAGGTGGCTGTTTTGCTGCACAGTTAGAAGTACAGAGCAACTGGGCTGATGTGAGATGAAAGCCTTATGTTATTGATCCCATCTTCTTCTTATTCTAAATATTCTATAGTTTCTTCTTAATTGGGACTCTTATACCATAATATTTTTTAAAGGTCCTGTTGCATACTATGTAGGAGTACAGGAGAAGAAAACTTACTTTTGATACTCATGAAATCACAGAAAATAAAAAAGAAAAGTAATTGGAGAAAATAAATAATGGTTGTTTTATATAATAAAAACTATAGATTTATGTAAGGAGGGGACTCATAAGGTCAAGATGCAAAAATTACTTCCAGGAGAATGGAAATTTTAAATGAGGCCTGGAAGAGACTTTGCTTTGCCTGAAAATAAAGTATAGGGTATTTTGGTCCAATTCTTTTAATTGCAATGAATAGGGAATACTCAAGTTAACTCAATTTGTTATAAGGCTGCCCTTGGGAAAATGAGTGGATTCCCATGGAAATTTGAAGAGAGAAATTATGCAAAGGTCTTACTAACTTAAAGGTTTACAAGGGAGGGCTGGATTCTCAGGCTCTCTTTGAAGCTTAGAATTTCTAGTTTATGAATTTTATCCTCCAAGATTTTGAAATTATTAATATCACTTTGGCATACTGTTGGAGTTTTGATCCTACTGTTTTTCCAGTTTTCCTTGATAAATTCTGTACTTCCCACTATAGCTGCTAACAGAGAGAATCTGATTAATCCTCATGTCAGACCAAGCATCCAAGGATAGACTACCTCTGATCAGGAACAAATCTTTCTTCAGTTAAATAAGATTGGGGATGAGAGGGATGTGATCATATGGCTGCCTAGGCAGTAGGGACAAGTGGTATTAATTCCTTAGAGGCACATATGGCAAACAGGTAATGACTCCCATGTCTATTAAATTATTCCAGACTGAAGAAGAACATGAAAAATGCCTGAAATTATTTGTACATTTGAACTGAAGACTGATCATCAGCATTCTGAATTCACATATATTTAGTCTTATAATTTTTGTTATTACATGATGCTTTACTCCATTTGGTTCACCTAGAACCTTGTAGATCAACCATAGGCGGTAGAATGATTTAATATGAGCATTCTCAGTAGGTTGTCTTACTAATTTTTCAGGACTGTAATAACCACTTGATGTGAACCTGTATGGAAAGCATATTTATAGGAAATATATAACTTACTACTAAAATATACTTCTGTTCCAAGAATTATGCCAACTGAATGGATCAGAAAAGAAGGTCCTTACTAATACAACAAATGGAAACTCTAGCACTCCTGTCTGCTGGCATGAGGACTAAGACATTTTGTGGAAGGAGTGTTAGGGACACTCACCTTTTCCTTTGTTTAAGCCTGTCTTCCCATCTCAGGAAAAATAAATAAAGGAGACTTTACTGGGCAGCCTGGTACTTCTTACTTGCATAAACTCTTATTGTAAAGTCCTAGACATAAAAATATCTCCACGAACATTGTGAATAAAATTAAAATTGTTAAAAAATTTCAACTAGTGTCTTCCATTGATAAAACCTTGTCTGTAAGCATGAAAAAACAGGTCATTCATTCAGATTCTTCAATCTTCTTTTCAATAGGCCCTAAGGTCTCAACTGCTTTCTTAATCTTTTGTTTTACCTTCTCTTTCAACCCCTTGAAATTTCCTTCTGTATTCCAAAATTTACCTAATAAATAAGATATAACCTTTCCAGTTCCCTTGGTATTTTTCATCCTCAAGGATAACCAGGAAAGTTGCTAATAATGAAACAAAAAACAACAATAACAAAAAAGGCACAATAACATTTACAAAATTTCAAACATTTCAAAACTGTCAAACATTTGCAAAATTACAAATCTTTTCATTTCTTATGATGGTCATTCTTAACCTCCATCTAAATTGGTAACTAAAACTCTCACGGACTTCTATTTTTAGTTTTCTAATCTTTGAAATATTATTTACAAAACCCTCGTTTTTCTCCTGTTCCCTTCTTCCTGAAGACAGAAAAGTTAAGGTAGACTACAAAAGCATCATTCTAGCTCACAGGGCAGATTTGAATTTTCAAAGACCACCAGATTCAGTGACGACTGCTCCATTAGTTGTTGACCTTGCTCAAGCAATCTCTCTAGTGCCTTTTCTTCACAATGAGCTTTTCCAGTCGCAATGGCTTCTGGTTGGGAAGTCTACCCAGGGATCAGTAGATCTGTGTCTGGTGAGGTCCTATGAACCAGGAATCAGGCCATCACCAGTACCAAATCTGCCAACACTCAGCCTGCAGAGGAATACATTTCTGTTGTTTACACGTTACTAGTTTATGCTCTTCTGTTTTAGCAGTGCAAATGAGACAGTTCACAATGAAAACACCAGGCTAAATTAAAACCACATTAGTGAAGAGCAGAATGTTTAAACTGAAAGCAATCTGTGGAAAAAGATCAAAGTTATTGCTATTTCTATTACTTCAAAATCTGGAGAAGTTATTCAATAGAGTGCCATTCAAAGAATAGAATTGTGTGCCTAAAGGAAAGAAATACATCACTCTCTTCTATGTTTCCTATTTGTAGAGGATAAAATGAGTCAACCTATACAAAAATCTTAAAGTCGTCCCTGTTGGCCTGTGCTTTGAGCCCACCCCTTGTGCTTCCTTTTTCTGAGACCCCCTAGTAATCTCCACTGCACTTTATTGTTTGTCTAATGTCATCTTCTAAAGGACTGTCATTAGAAGGAAAAGGTTCCCATTCCATTGGTCTCCACTATGTATTATAGAACAGAGAAATCTAGGGAGGTGTAAAGAAGAAAAGTACGGCAATGGTTTATCTCTTCTGTTTCTAATCACAGGCATTGGCCACAAACATTGCTGTAAGTCCTCAAACTAGGACCATGTTCCAGCTCCTTCCTCAGCCTGCATGGGAGTTGGAATAGGGAGTGGGACTATAGACTTTTTTTTTTCTTTTTTCTCTCAGGGGAGTCATTTGCTCTACAAGAGGCTCATGGGTTAGATGGAGGACAGGATAAGGAGAAACAGCTCAGAGCAGTCTCTCAGGGCTGTGTGACTGATTTCATCAGGTGTAGCTTTGTAGCTTCCAAAGAAGTCCATGAGGTACTCCTGCCCTCTAGAAACAATGCAAGAAATTGTATCATGCGGCTTACTATATAAATAGGATCATCTGTCATAACTTTATCCTGTGTTTTCTTTTTCATTACAATGCATGTCAATGAGGGGAGGGGAAGAAGAGAGAGAAAGAGAGAAAGAGAGAGAGGGAGGAAGGGAAGGAGGGGGGAGAAAGAGAGGGATAGAGAAAGAAAGGGAGAGAGAGAAGAACAGTAGAGAGGACTATGTGAAACTAAACCTGCTTTCAAGACATAGACCTGAAATGGATTTTCAGCACTAAGGTGACACTTCTGCAAACAAGTCAACCAGAGGTGAAAAGCCACCCATATTCTGAGGAGGTAAAAGGTCAAAACTGATGAGATAAATCTCATATGCACCTATGAGAAACCACAAAGACATTTAAACGAATGATCTCAAAAAATAGGCAAATGGGGATTTGAACCAGTGAGATGTGAATCCTCATGGATTTTAATGTTACTGTTCATACGCTGTTTGTATTTTTTTGTGTGTTTTGGATATCTCTTAAAGTACCTAAGAGAATCTTGAACAAGGTTTTCATAGAAAGTAAATCAGAAATTATTTCCAAGTCACTATGGCTATCCTTCATTTATGCATATTATTGGTAAAGACTTGTGGTTTTAAAATATTTTAGATAATTAAAGCTTATTTTTTAAGTCAGAAAACTTTATTTCCAAGAAGTGAGATTAATTTTTTAGATGATTCAGCAGCACAGTTTGGAGAATATGCTTTTCACAATTTGTTTTATGCATCATAAACCAAAATATACAATTAAATGAGTGATGAAAGTGACATCACAGTTTTCAAATCCAAAGGGAACTGAACTGTTTTCCTCCATACCTGTTAAGCATCTGGACTCTGTCCTGGAGGAAAGTGAGCCTAAGAGGGAGTAAAACCTTAATTATAGAGCAGATAGGTCCAAAGCACCATGACTAGTTTTCTGAATAGTTTCTGGACCATTCCTCCAATGGGACATTGGAGACCATTTAGCCCAACATCTTTACTTTTTACTTGAGCCTCCAAAAGTAATGTCTTTTTCCCCATTAAAGCATAAAGTGTTCAGGCTCAGAGACCTGCTTTTTCACCTTCTTTTGTTAAGTTCTGCTATTCTTTCTTTTCCCTGTTCAGCTAAATATTTGTCTTCCTCTAAAACTCAAAACTAAAACATTAAGACTTCTTCAGTTTCTCCCACCTAACAAATGAGGTTACTACAAAAACAACATTTTAAAAATTTATTCTTTTAAAATACAGTGTCAGGGTGTTCTTTTGCTCACTCTTGTTTTTGCTATAGAAGTAATATTTGCCTGACAGGACAATCTAAAGATTGAGGAAAGCATAAGAAAGAAAATAAGTATCATCCATCATCCTACTAATTCTTTTGAAAATACACTCAGGTAGTGATCAGGATGTGTCAAACCAAGGAATTCTTTCATTCCTAGTTCTGTTCTTAACCCCTCTAAGAAAGTAATGCATCAAATTCCTTTTATCTCAGATGTTCTAGCACAGAATTTAATGTGAAGCTTTGTCATCTCTCAAAAGAAAATGTGAGACTGTGAGACTTCTTCCTATTTCTTTACCAGATGGGCTGGTTGCACGATCACATGGCACAGCCTACGAACAACAGGTGTCACCATCATGTGTAGCATTTGACATCAATGGTACTGGCAGCTAGAGTATTTTGTATTTATTTGCCAGGCTCTATCACCAGAGTTCACATGAATTATCTTACTTGGTCTTCACAAGAACTCCCATGGATACAATCATCTATCTCTGCTTTACAAATGTGGAAACTAAAGCACATAAAAACTATGCAACCTGTCTGAAGCTACATGGCAACTGTGCATGGTCACAGCAGTAAACTGTATTCATTAAAGAAGTTCCTTAAGGAAAATTAGCATATGGGGCATCATTTAAGATCAATGCTTACATTCTTTATTGGCAATTGACATATAATTCCTTGGAGTCTTTAACTTTGTTAGTTTCCAGATTAACATAGGGAACATATATGAAGGGTTGCTTTTCAAAATGCCAGATGGCCAACATCATCAAGGAAGATGATTTTATGGGAACAATGGTTCAGAAGTTGAACCACTGTGATTTTTAACTACAGATCACATTTCCAACTTTTAAAAAAGGAAGAACTATATTTTCCAATGTTGTGAATGTTAGCATTGGGTAATGTGAAATTACCAATTTATTCTGGTCAAAGGAAAGAGGTATAGGGTTGAGTATTATTGTAAATTCATGTTAGTTCATACAGTTCCTTTTCCAGGAATCTAAATTTAACTTCATGAATTTGGCAAATCTAATAAACTGTATGAGAAACAAGTACGGCAAGTTATTCTAGGTGCGCAAAAGTAAAATATTTCTAGGGAATGGAAAATATTATGACCCCACACTATCCTGTAACCCATTCAAAGTATGGAAATGTTAAACAGGGAACAGTATACCTGGGAAGTTTATTCATACTTTCATAAAAATCATAACTGATGTGATCCATATTCTGTCAACCTATTTGTTTTCAAATATGTCTGCTATGAAATGCAGGGAGTGAGGAGCTGAAGACATTGTAGAGCATTTCAATCACACAGAAATCCAATTTAGAAAATGTGCCCATTAAGTAAGAGAAGACCTTTCCACTTAAAGCAGCACTCGACTAGAAGACACAAAAACTAAATCAATCACAATTGATTGAAATTAGAAAATGATTATGGTTTTGAGAAACCCACCAGCTGAAGGCGATAAGTGACAAAAGCTTTGAGAGGCTCTTTTTCAATATCCTAAGCCTCTCACCATATTGAATTGAAGATTCTTTTCCAAAAGAGGAACAAGGAACATTTAAAAAGCTGCATACATACAGTCTCAGGGACTCAATCTGTCTTCTTCAGAATATGATCATCAGTTCTTGATGAGCATAACCCTAATGAATCCCACCTTGCAAGCATATTAAAATCTCTAGATGTGTTTTCCATTCAAATAATTCCTCAGCACATTGTTTCATTGTGGTACTTCTTGTGTTTTACTTTGCCTGTCAAGAAAATGCAAAACTCACTGTTACTGATCACTTCAGTAGGTCTTGTCTTTCCTTGAGCAATTTTCCTCTCTTCTTCCATGTGTTAATATCCTACCTAAGTTCCTTAATACCCAAAATTTTACATTTTATTTAAAACTCAAATGCAAATTTATGTAAAAAATGGTATCTTATTGTACTTAATTCTATAAATATTAAATTGAATACATTTTAATTAATTAATTCTAAAACACTTTTAAAGTTTTCCAACTTGAAAGGGGATTTTGTCACCTGATGCGGGGGAGTTGTGCAGTGACATTCCCCAGGAAGATTACATGTGCTACCAACATTAAGATCATGTCTCCAGGCTTGGGGACCAGGCCTCCTTATATCAGTAGATTCTCTTTACACACTAGTTGTCTTCTTTATGTTTTATTCGTACTGACCTACAGTCCCTTCCTAGAGAATTTCTTTAGACTCACACAGTAGAGATTGTCTTTTCAATCCGAGTCTACTAATCCAATCAGATCATCTATTTCTTTTGTTTAGTATTTGTACTTTACCTGCTGGTTATCTCCTTACAAGAAGTTTTCAAGATTCCTATTATTGTTTGCAGTGTCTCCCAATCTCTTTTACAATCTCTTACATCCTCCATTGGAAATAATAATGCATTGTTCTTGTAGAGTTTAAGAACTGATCAATGCAACCACTTATCCATTGATATGGTTTAAATGTGAGGTGTCCCCCAAAAGCTCACGTGTGAGACAATGCAAGAAGATTCATAGGAGAAATGATTGGGTTGTGAGAGTCTTAACCCAATCAGTCATTTAATCCCCTGATAGGGATGAACTGAGTGGTAACTGAAGTGGTAGGACGTGACTGGAGGAGGTGGGAATTGGGTGTGACTTTGGGTATATATTTGTGTCTGGTGAGTGGAGTTTCTCTCTCTGTTTCCTGATGATGTGAGCTGCTTCCCTCCGCCCATGCTCTTCCACCCTGATGTTCTGCCTCACCTCAGGCAGAGCCCCCAGGAATGGAGCCGGCCTTCTTTGGACTAAGACCTCTGAAGCCGTGAGACTTCAAATAAACTCTTTCTCCTCTATAATTGTGCTGGTTGGGTTCTTCTAGCCACAGCCATGAAATAACTGACTAAAATATCCATCATCTGGGGATTTCTTTGAACAAAGATAAGTATCCAGTTTTAGACCCTCCTTCACAGCCTGTCTCCCAGACAGAATGTTATAGTGAATTGAAGTTTAAACCAGTATCTCAAGTATCATATAATTTCTAAACAGGAGGCACATAACTAGTCATGGATCTTGATTTTTTTCCTTATTTTTGTATTTTTTAAACTCAGAGAGTCATTAATCTCTTTCCTCAGTCGATTCTGACAATTACCTGCAGGTAGAAATTATAAAAATCTGATATGGTGGCATTGTAATTAAAAAGTTCTGTTAGTTTCATTTATTTTATCCCTACCTCTACTGGGCTATAACAAAAATAATAATTGTATATATTTAAGGTATACAATGTGATGTTTTAATATACATAAATGTTATAATGTGATTATCACAAACTAATTCACATTTCCATCTTTTTATATATTTATTTTTTGGGAGATCTACTGTTAACCATAGTTACCCTGCTCTACCTTTGATCTCCCGAACTTATTTATCCTACACTGAAAGTTTAAAGTCGTTGACCAAAGTCTCACATCTTCCCGTCCACCTGCCTCTGTCAACCAACTTTCTACTCTCTGCTTCTGTGGGAGTGTCTTCTTTAGATTCCACATATGAGCAAGACAGTGTAGACCTTGTCTTTCTATGCCTGGCTTATTTCACTCAGCATAATATCATCTAAATTCATTCGTTCATGGTAGGATTTATTTCTTTTTTAAGAGTGAATATTCCTGTATTCCTCTATGTGTGTGTGTAATCACATTTTCTTTATCCTTATGTGTGTACATACTTATATATTTATATAACACATTGATAATCAAATTTACCTTTATATTTATATATGCAATATGATTCTTTATCCACTCACCCATTAATGGACACAAGTGCTTTCCATATTGACTATTACGAATAATATCAACAGGGGAGTGCAAATATATTTTCAACATACTGATTTTAATCCCTTCGGATACACACTCAGAAGTAGGATTGCTGGATCATATGGCAGTTTTAGTTTTGTTTAAGCCTTCACAGTGTATTGCATAATGGTTCTAGCAATGTACAATCCCATTATATACAAGGTTCCATTTTCTACATATTTTTGCCAATACTTGTTATCATTTGACATAGATAATAATTATCTTAAGAACTGTGAAGTGATGGCTCATTGGGTTTTGGTTTGAGTTTCTCTGATGATTATTGACAGTCAGCTCTTTCCATATATTACAAAATGACAACAATCAAACCAATGTGGTACTGGCATAGAGGGGAGGTGTGTAAACCCTTGGAACAGGGAAAAGAGCCTATAAATAAACCCATACATACGTGACCAACTGATTCTCTATAAAGATGCCAGGATACATAATGGGCACAGGATCATCTCTTTGATAAAAAGTGTTCAGAAAACTGGACATCCATATCCAAAATAATGAAATTAGAACTTTATCTTACACACTACACCAAGATCAACTCCAAATGGATTGAAGACTTAAACATAAGACCAGAAACCACAAAATATTCTAGAGGGAAAAGAGAAAATCTTCATGATTTACTTAGCAATGGTTTTACAAATATTACTCCCAAAGCATAGGAACCAAAACCCAAAAATAAATAAGTGGAAGGACCTCCAGCTAAAAAGTTTCTACACAGTGAAGGGAATAGTAAGGAACATGAAAAGTCTCTGTGGGGTGGGAGAAAAGACAATTTGCAAACTGTGTGTTCAATAGTACGCTAATATCCACAATATGTAAGGAATTCATACAACTCCATAGCAAAAAACCCCAAAGCTCTTTTTTTTTTCTTAATGGATAAAGAAACTGAAAAGAAATTTTTCCAAAGGAGACATATGAATGTCTAATGGGTAAATTGAAAAAGTGCTCAGCACAAAGCTCTGTTTTGTCCTGGGCTCTAATTCTTGTTAAAAGGGAATTCATTGCTTTACCTGACCAAACCAACAAACCTTGGATGATATTGTTATTAAGATCATTTCATGAACCTCAAAACAAGCCTTTCACACAAGAGACAGGGGTATAGTCCCAGCTAATGTGGGAAATCCCAATAGTAGATGACCAAGCAGCAATTCAGAGCATCACCAGGAAAGTACTGAGGGACACCACTCAAATGTTACAAAACTCATTCTTGATATATTTAGAAATTGCAAAAGGACTGGGAGTGAAATGGTATTCAGGAATCACTTTTAGTTTTATTAGATACAATACTGCTATTTTTGTGAATAGAAGGAAACCTTTCTGGTCTCAGAATGGAATGTTATATTGCATTTGTAATGTTTTTTTCTGTGCCTCCCTTTCCTCTTCCCACTGTGCTTCATTGCATAGATGTGTTGTCGTGTGAACTCACTAGAAAGCAGGCTGATTTTGCTAAAAGATTGGTAATGGAGTTTGCTCACAGGCGTCCTGAGGATAGAGAAATCATCCAGCTTGCATAACTAGGTTAGATAACTTCTTCCTGTTTGCTAATAAATGATTGCATGTTTGGCAGAATGTGGTTAAGATTTGCTTCCATTGTAACAAGCCTCCTGTTGGTGCAAGGGACAGCGTGTTCCCTTTTCCTAGCTGGAAGCATTCCACACATGCCCCAAGGAACCTCAGTCTCTAAAAGACAAAATCAGCTTGCTTTGGTTTTGTCATTGACTGGCCATTTGAATGATCTGTTCTCCGTTCTTTCCACAATAATACACTAACCATTAAATAGAAACTATACTGAGCTACTAGTAATAAGATACTTGTTTTCTTTCAGCCCTTATTTCTGTAAAAACAGCTGCATCATGAAGATCTTCTTGTCCAATGAGTATCTCTCTCTGTCCCTCCACTGACACACGACTCTTTCTCTTTGATTGCCGTCTTCTTTCTTAAAGCGTGAGGGCACTTTAAACACTAGCAGTGTTTAGATCCAAGGGCTCATTTTGCAATGAGATTCAGTGAACATATTTTACAGAAAGAATGCTGGTGTCATCAGTATACAGCCAGCGTCACAGGGCTCCTAACACCAAGACAGATTACTGTGGTCCTGGTACTCCTGGTAACTTTTCCCTCCTCACCCTTGGGTACAGCAGAGGGCAGTAGAGAACTATGCATTTCTTATGCTCGTTTCCTCTTGAAATAAACCCAATAATTACAATAATAATAATCTTAAAATGATATTGAAAATGTCGCACAATTAATAGTATTTGTTGCCTTTCTGAACAAAGAGGAATCTACTTGGGCCATAATCCAACATATCTTAGCCAACTTCTGACCTCAGACTCATGCTGCAGTTCAGTTTACAATTTGAGTATCATACTGTTTTGCATCTAGTTATTCACAAGCTAAATGTGGATGAAAATTAGATATTTTAATTTTTTTCTAAGGAAAATGCAATTCCCTTAAAGAAATTTTAAATCAGAGATATTTTAACTATATTTAGGATTAAAGCACTGTCTTCTTCAAGGAAAATACATATTTTTATGAACTTCATCTCCTTTATAGGCATTTTAATACATTTAAAAATACAAATATATGTATTTTTATAATATAAATACATTTCTTATTTGTATTTATGCAACTTAAAATTATAGATTTTTGCAATAGGAGAAAATCTACTAGACTCTTTAAAACCTATCTCTGTTTACCTAAGTCTGTCAATTTCAATTTTTAATAGATTTTTATTTTATGTTATCTACCTATTTCAAAAAATCATGCCTCCATTTTCTTTTTTATTTTAATATTAAACATCATCTATTGAGAGAGTAAAGACCTCAAATCAAAACAAAAAAGACTTGGCCATAATCCAGCATATCTGGATTATTACTACATTAGGTTAAAAATTTATATTTATCAAAATGTATTTTATTATTAAAACTGTTAAAAAAACAAGTCAGAGACTGGATGAGGTATAGTAACACATATTTTTTATTTGTTTTAGATATTCATGACAGTAGAATGTATTTTGACATGTTATACATGCATGGAGTATGACTTATTCTAATTAGGATCTAATTCTTGTGGTTGAACATGATGTGGACTTACACTGGTTATTTATTCATATGTGAAAATAGGAAAGTTATGTCTGATTCATTCTACTGTCTTTCCTATTCCTATCCCTGCTCCCTTCCCTTTATTCCCCTTTGACTAATCCAGTGAATTTCTGTTGTTCCCTCCCGATTACTTTTTGGTGTGTTGGCATCCTCATATCAGAGAGAACATTTGACTTTTGATATTTTTGGGTTTGGCTTATTCCACTTAGCATGACAGACTCCAGTTCCATCCATTTACCAGAAAATGCCATGATTTCATTCTTCTTTATGGATGAGTAATATTCCATTGTGTATATATACCACATTTTCTTTATCTATTCATCTGTTGAAGGGCATCTAGTTGCTTCCATAGCTTAGCTATTGTGAATTGAACTACTATAAACATTGTTGTGTGTGTGTCACTGTAGTATGCTGATTTTAAGTCCTTTTGGGACTATGCCAAGGAGTGGGATAGCTGGGTCAAATTGTGGGTCCATTCCAAGTTTTCTGAGGAATCTCCATACTGCTTTCCAGAATGGTTGCACCAATTTGCATTCCCACCTGCAGTGTATGAGTGTACCTTTTCTCCACATCCTCGGCAACATTTGTTGTTACTTGTATTCTTGATAATTGCCATTCTGATTGGAGTGAAATGGAATCTCAGTGCAGTTTTAATTTGAATTTCTCTAATTGCTATACATGTTAAACTTTTTTTCATATATTGGTTGACTGATCCTCTTTCTTCTTCTGTGAAGTGCCTGTTTAGTTCCTTTGCCCCTTTATTGATTAGGTTATTTGGCTTTTTGGTGTTAAGTTTTTTGAGTTCTTTCTCTGTCCTGAAGATTAATGCTTTATCTGAGGTGCATGTGGTAAATATTTTCTCCCAATCTGTGGGTTCTCTCTTCACATTCTTGATTGTTTCCTTTGCTGTGAAGAAGCTTTTTAGTTTGTAACATATATTTTTGATGAGGGGCTTATATTCAGAACAAATGTCTCCTATTAAACAGTAATTTAAAAAAGAATCACAGTGTGATTTTTTTTTCAGAACAGAGGCTTAAACAGACTCCTCACAAAAATGTATGTCCAAACAATTGATAAGGTATAAAAGATAAAGTCCAAATAGCCAAGTATAATTAATTCATTAGGGAACTGCAAATTAGAGCAATATAAGATATAGATAAGACCGCTACAAGAGAAAAGTTATAAAGACTGTCAATCCAAGCAAAGATATGGAACAGTTGATGAAAACAGACAGCAAGAGCAGGAGGTACCACCAGTCTCAGGCCAAAGGAGCTGAAAAAACAGGACACAGTGGCAGTCCTTTGGATGAACACCTCAGCCACTGCCAAGGCTTTGCCAAGGGAGAAGGAAGCTTCCTCTGCAGACTCTCTGGCACCCTCCACTGCACATGCCTAAATTGCTCAACTGGAAGCTAGAGGGAGCTGGATGCAACCGATGCTGTCCATAAAGGTCACTCTCACAGAACTAGCACCACGGAAGGATGTGCAGACCAGATCTGGATGGGCAAAGATCCAGCACAATTTCAATCACTTATCTGTCCATAATCTGTCTGTCTATCCAACTAGCTAGCTAGCTATTCTATCATTTGTCTATCTATCCCACAATCTGAAAAAATGAATTCCATAGTGGTCTCATCAATAATAATTATAATAATATGTTATGTGAAAATGTGATTAGACCTTCCTTTAATGCCATTTTTGACATATAATTCAGATATTCAAAGAAATAAATTATATTTCTACATTACAATTCCTTCAATGACCATCTAATGATTTATAGATTTTTCTGTTTGATTTGTTTTATGGGGTTGCTGAGGATTGAACCCAGTGTTTTGCACTTGCTAGACAAAGTTCTACCACTATCTATATCCCCAACCTCCTAATTAGTTATGCTAACTAATATGATTCTGTGAAATGAAAAATGAAAAGAAAACAATAGAATTGACTTTCTAACTATGTATTTTACTTATTTGTGATATGCAAACTAATTGGCATGTTAAAAAAAACCCTATTCCTCTCATTAAGAGGTACACTTTCCTACATCATTTTGACCAGTTATATACAAATTTTACATAACATGATAACATAATGCAAATTCACTTTTGTGAATTTGTATACAATGCCATGTCACAGGAAATAAAAATTAACATTTAAGTTATTCAAATTTTTTTTACAAAATAATGTGAAAAGTAATATATAAATGACTGCAATGCATAAAACGTATTTTATAGGATTAAAATTCCTCCATGGAAGTAAAATGGAATATATTTTCAAAAAGAAAAAGGAAAAATGAAAAACTTTCAAATATGAAAGAGTTTCTTCATATCCTCTCAGATGTATGATGGCAGTTTCCAAATGATCATGTTAGCTCCCACTGGATACATCTAAAAGTATAGTGTAACAATTTTATCTTAAAAAGTCGATATGTACTATATTCCAGAAATGATATTCTCTGCTAATGTTTAGGTTGTTATGTAGAAATTAAATGTCACTAAGAAGATCTATGCTACTTTAAAATTCTCTAGGGGAGTTGTGAGCAAAGAGTTTGGAGATCATTTCTTTCTCTTACTGAAAAACTTATTTTCTTCACAGTACCTGGCATTGCAGTTGAATTCTTTATTGCTCAGAGGTTCTCAGGTGTAAATAACACACTGTACTCTGGCTGGTGTTAGAAGGTATGGAAATTATTAAAAGTTATTGGAAACTTTCAGGGTTCCCAAGAGGACTAAAGAAATAGACCTTGATGTCATTAAACCAGTAAGGATTCCTCGACACACAACCAACTCTGGAAATGACTCCACTGATACCATCCGACATATGACACCCTGGACTGATTCTCCATCACCTCTGACCCTGCCTGCCAGGTGACTGATTTGCTGCCCACATTTGTCTCTTGTTTGATGGTGTGCTTGTGTGTTATTGTTGGTGGAAAGATCATACCCTTTACCTTAGCTGAAAGGGGGTTTGGTTTGACAGTTTTTATTCTGTCTTTAAGAAGTAGAACTCATAATATAGAAAAGTACCAAAATAAAGGAAATGCACTGATTCTGGAAAACCACTGTAGAGATTTCCTTGACTACTTCATTGGAGTACAAGTCCATTGATGCTGTGGGTTGTTTCTTTATTATTATTATTGTTATTATTATTAATATTATTATTATATCTACAGAAATGAAGAGTTCACATCTTCATGGATAAACAGTATCACTTCCATTGCATGGGCTTAGGAAATAGAATTGGGATGAGGAAAAATTTTCTCTCACACCAAAACTGAGTAACACTAAACAGAAGATCAACTACCTCATACCTTAGTAGATATAGGTCAAAGTCTCTGAGATAGGAGATGAGGAAGGCAAATCTTAATAATATCTTTCTCATCTTTCTTCATGTGGATACTGCTGCTTTTCCATAAGTATAGAAACACCTAAAGTGACCATTTGTACTTAATTGCACATGGCTTGTCAGTTTCTATATTAAAACCTTGATTCATGATTCCTCAGAATATGCTGGTATTCGTACTCCATGAACACAGTTGTTTCATGTCTCCCACATGCTAACTGAAGTTATTCTCCTTTCTTATACCCTGCTGTGCTTTGGATAAGGTTTGTCCCACAAAGGTCCTGTGTTGAAAACTTGAAACTCAAAGTAATGAAATTGAGAGGGGGTAGAATCTTCAAGAGGTAAAGCCCAGTTGGAGGTAATTAAGTCATATGGGGGCACCACACTTGGAAGGATGGATGCCCATCACACAGGAGTGGGTTAGTTCTCACAGGACTGGATCCATTACCCTGAGAGTGGGTTGTTATAAGGCCAGTATGTGTGTGACTTCTCTCTTTCTACTGTGTTCCTTGTGACTCTGGCATGTGCTTCTGCTGTGCGATGCCCTTTGCCACGTTATGATGCAGTATGAGACCCTCACCAGATGTGCCTCTCAGGGCTTGGACTTTTCTGCCTCTAAAACTGTGAGCTAAAGTACCTAGTCTTAGTTATGTTGCTATAGTAAGACAAAATTTGGTCTAAGCCATACCATGCACCTTATTAATCTACTGATCACAGTAGTTATTAGCCTAGTGTAAACCAAAAATGATATTGATTTCCTCTAACTTTTGCAAACATACATTAAAACTAAAGACACACTTGCAACCACTAATAAATATTATTTTTTATACTCACAGCACACAATACAAAGTCAACTTGCTATACTTATTCATGTTGATATGCTTTCCCCAAATTCATATGTTAAAGCTCTACCCCTAAATACTGGGAATGTAACCTTATTTGGAGATAGGATATTTACATATATATATATATATTTTTTTTTTTTTTTACCTAAGTTTCTGTTACCTTAACTAAATCTTTAATGTCTAGAGAAATTCCCAAGTTTGTTTTTATATCACACTCCTGCTTGAGGAGAGAGGCTGTTAGCCAAGGGTCAGATCTGTAATACAAAAATGCTCCTCACCCTTTCCCTTGCATCACAACCTAGCTTGTCAGTCTGAAAGCTGCTCTCCCGACCCTTTCCGGTGCAGCCATTTTCCCTGCCTCCCAATCACTTGTCAGTCTGTGAACATGCTAGCTAGCCATTGGTTCATCAGTCAGCTTGCAAGTATCCTTCTCCGTTATTGATCCCCTGTTAGCCCAGCAGAATTCAACTGCTTAAGGGTAGCTACCCCGCCATCTTTTCTCATGCTTTCTCTCCCCTTGACTCACTTTCTTTCTCCTCCTTGCTTTTCCACTCTCAGCGCACACCCTTTCTCTTTCCTTTCTCTTTTCCTCTCATTTTCTCTCTTACCCTGCAGGGAGACACTCTGTTTGCTTAGTAAACTCCCTTGTGTGATTTCCCATGTCCAGCGTGGTTTTCATGGGATTTCTTACAAGAGCTAAGGTTGTTTGTTGGATCTCTGTACTAGACGTCAACTTTTCTAGGAAACTAAAGGAAAGGGCACATCTCTGCAATCTAAGAATTAGTCTTTTTTTTTTTTTTTATTTGCATTTGTTGGGATGCATCTTCTTTAAGTTACTTCTGAAGAGTAACTCCTAGGCTAGACCAGTGAAGTGAAGGATTTGGTAAGTGGAAGCAGGTCTCAGGAACAACTTCTTTTTGCCTATTCTTATCTGCCTAATATTTTATTTTATTTTGTTTTTTCTTTTTCTCTTTGCAATGGACTAGTCATGTTTGAACAGTCAATATCCTGGGATGAGAAAAAGACCAAAAAGCAAGGGTCTTATAGCTCCACCTTAGTCTCCTCTTCCAAGGGAGCACTTCGGAACAGGAGGGAAACATATCAGTGGGGATCAAAAGCACATATGAGCCAGGTCTATCTTACCCATGTCTGCCTCTCCTGTGGCCTGGAATTGAACTTGGTCCTGAGTCAAAGGCCTGAAGATTCTCAATCTCAACAAACATCACACAATCCTAATTAGCTATGTTTGGTAGGATCTGCCCTCTTTCTTCCCCCACTAAATTTTTCATGTCTGTATTTCTCAACTTCCCTTTCTCTGTACAGATTAGCAAATCTTCTCTTTTTGTTATTAATAATTTTATTGTTTAGGTACCTCTGTCCTTCCTCTAATCACTATTATGTTTTTTTTTCCACAAAAATACAAAATGGGAGCTTATTATTGTTGTCTGTTTATGGCTATCAAGGAATGAAAAGAGGACCAAAGTGCATAAGAAAAAGTTCTCAGAACTTATATTTTATTCCTGTAACAACTGCTATGTAAGGGTGCTGGCAGGACCCCCGGGGGCAAAGTGTTAATAGTTTTGGTGCTGTGGACACATCACCAGGAGACCAACGTGGACACATCACCAGGAGACCAACATCCTGGCATGAAAGCATTTTCAAAGCTGTGTTCTGGGCAAACCTGAGATAACACACATTAGATTCAGGTTCATAAGCAAGATACATAGGTGTCTTTTGTTGATGTGCTTTGTATTACTTAATATTCAATACACTGTGGTTTGTTGTTATGATTGATGTTTCTGTACATACATGCAAGTTATCACTGGGACTGCTACTTAACTTGCAGGGACCAATGAAACCAAAATTATAAATAATTGGATTGACTTGAGGAATGAAGGCCATCTGAGTCTGGGAAGTTGGAGGACCACCCCCCACCCCAAGATTGGAATGTGTCTCCAGAACCCTTTTGATCACCAAGGTTACCTGCCTATACTATGCCTCCCAAAAAGACTGCATGCAGGGAATTGCTAATTAATGCCCCCCTGGACTCCTACCTTCCTGAATTGCACCATTTGGCCCTTCCCCCTGCCATCTGCTTCTCACCTTTTTGCATCTCATCTTTTAGCATCTCCTGGGCCTAGTTACACAGGCAGGAAGAAGAAAGATAAGGTGTGGGGAGGGGCCTGGGAGAGCAGGAGAAGAAAGGAGACTCTAATCTATAAAAGATGCAGGACACCCTCACTTATTGGATACCAGAACATCAGCCATGGCCCCCTTCTCCCTCCAAGGAGAAGTCTGTATTATTACCTTTAAATAAAACCTGCTTAATATGCTTGCCTGGGCGTGCTTGCCTGGTGTTGTACTTCAACATCTGAGGCAGTATCACCAATATGAAAATAAAGAGAAGGTGTAGTATTTATATACCGTGGAGTTTTACTTAGTCCTAAAGAAGAATGAAATTATGTCATTTGTGGGAAAATGGTTAGAAGTAGAGACCATAATTTTGAGCAAAATAAGTTCAGACTCAAAAAGAAAAGTATTGTATGTGTTCTCTCATGTGTGGAAGCTAGAAGGACAAAACAGGGAAAATAAAGGGATATGCTGAAAATAAAAGGGAGACTATTAGGGTAAAGAAGGAGGGTCAGGGGAAGGAGGAGAACATGGGGATTACGTTTTTATGTGTATAAAAATACTCCACAAAGAAACCTGCCATTCCATGTAATTAATATGCATCAATAAAACATGAAAATGCAAAACTTTTGTCAAGAAGTTATTAAGAATTTCAAAAAAGTGACGACAGCATTAAAACAAATGTGAGATCCTTTGAAGCATAAGGCCCCAAGGGTCATGAATCTGAGAACTTGGATGTGGTTATCACTCTTAAGAAAAGCAATGGGAAAGAACTTTAATGTATTGTATCCTTATCCCTAGGCACTGACTTACACAGATTCTTTTCTCCAGATTTGTTCCACTAAGTCAGCATCTCTGTATAGTTTTCTCCCTTCTGATTGCCTCACACACAGTGGACAATAGCCTTTTGATTCCAATGACTGCAGAGATAATATTTTCCTTTTAAACTGACAGTTTACATAGATTTTGAACTGTCTGGCACTTACTGTTCTTCAAGGGAGTATCTGCATTATAGATTTCTCCTGCTGCACTTAGAAGATAGTGATGAAAGAACCAAGCATTTTGTTTTCTAAATGTCACACTTGAATATCTACACAAACCAGGCATCTTCTTTTGTGGGCTTTTAATCTTAGGTTTTTGTGTTCACAATGTGAGATGGTGCTATGTTTCAATGAATCATATAGTGTGCATTTAAAATTCATCTATATGGCATCTGTTTATGGAAGTGGATGACACAAAACAAGAACTAGCAGTTATTTATTTCATTAAGAAACCACTAAATAATCTTGTTCTAAATAAGATTAATGCTTAATTTAGAAACAGATAAACCAATCGCTGCCCCTGAAACAGAGTATAAATTTCCAATCTGACAAGATTTGAATGATGTGATAATGAAAACTTCTGGGCATAAAAATCAAGGCCTCCTGAACAAATATTTATGTGAAAGATAAGAAACAAGAGTTTGAGGTCTTTTTTTCTACTTAATAACAACAACACATTTTTTTCCCATTGTGACTACTCACTACAGTTATCACAAGCAGAAGAGGAAAATTAAGGAAGATTTCAAGTTTTTGTGGCTAGAATAGACGATGACCCTGGAAGATCCGACTTTACAGCCTGTGACCTACAGAGAAGGACAGATCTCTGTTCAGAAGGGCCCTGTGCTTGTTTTAAAGTTCTGCTGTTGCTGTCTTGAATTCTTAATAATTTTTTAAACAAGGGACCCTATGGATTTTTTGTGGATGCAAATTATATAGCTGGTCCTGGCTCCTGAATCATCGAGATTTAGTGAATTTTAGACATAATGTTTACAATTTATTCGTGAATTCTTGAAGATGATTTTCTTTATTCTAGCATCTTATTTTTCCATTCAGCCACTGCCTCTGCTTGCTTCAACCAGGTCACTACACAATGGTACTTCACCTCTCATGCCGTGGTGTCCTGATAGTGTTGTCTGTGACTTATAATGGAAGTCAAATGCGCCTTTTAGAAAGGCTGCTGAACTCCTGGAAGCCTTGGATCTCTTTTTCAAATTACTGGGTGGACAAGCCCAGTGCATGAAGTACAAACCGTTCAGATTTGGCAAGAATGAAACTAAACTCCAGATTTCTGTCCTTTGAACTACTCTCTTTAATTCATTTCTTCTCTTAACTGGTGGCAAGATTATCTACTGGAACCTCTGAGCTGGAATCTGGAAATCTTGCATAACTGTGGTTCACCTTTTCCACCTAAATCACCATTCTGGAGTTTGGATTCTGAAATAATTTTAATTTCTGTTTTTCTACTTCTGTCCCAATTGTGATATTTTCTTACTTTCCTTATAAAGTATTCCAAATTGGTTTCTTATAATCTATTCTTATCTGTCCCTATTAATTCACTTTTTTTTTTTCCAAGCACAAAAGAGATTTTAAATTGTAAATCTTGAAATAAAGTGCTTAGGGTAAATTCTTCAAATTTCAAAGTAAAGAACATTTTGTCCCCCTAAATACTGCCTTATATTAGGACAAATAATCTTTTTTGTGTGTTTCCCTATTTTCAAAATTATCAAGGATTCAGTAAATTAAATGATTGTGTTTCATCCCACCACAACCATCATTCTTTCTATGCTCAAGTTATCTTAATTCTGGAGGGAGAGACTCCATTCACATTGGCTCCTGACTCTCTTTGAAAGTCTTCATTTATCTTGGGAAATTTTCTTGCTCTTGGATTCAAAATTTGTCCCAAGCTCATTTTTACTTTTCTTCCTCGGCACGGAATCTGTAATTTCTTTAAGAAGAACTTTGAGTTTGTCATGAGGGAGTAGATTTAGAGCCCTTAACTAAGTGCTGAATGTAAGGATTCTTGATTCTTGGCTAACATTTCTTTTAATCTATTTTAATAGAAAGAACTAGGATCCTATCTACCATCTATTTGTCTTCCTATCATAGTATATGTAAAGTATATCTAAAGTTTCTATTTGTCTTACAATTCAGTTTTGACAGTTTTTTCCATTGCTGGAGATTGAAAGCAGGGCCTCATGCATGCTAGGCAAGAGCTTTACTGGTAAACTTCACCTCAGGTCCCCATTATTGGGGTTTTTTTGTGGTGTGGGGTACTGGGGATTGAACTCAGGGGCACTAAACCACTGAGCCACATCCCCAGTCCTATTTTTTTTTTTTTTTTTGTATTTTATTTAGAGACAGAGTGTCACTGAGTTGCTTAGTGCCTTACTTTTGCTGAGGTTGGCTTTAAACTTATGATCCTCCTGCCTCAGCCTTCTAAGCCACTGGGGTTATAGATGTGTGCCACCATGCCTGGCTTGTGTTTTCATGTAATAACTTTAACTTTGTAAAGGTGCCTCTTTTACAATGTGACTCTTGATATCTAAAATAATTAACACAATTACTTTAACCTACAGCATAAGACAATTTCAAAAACTCCTAATTGATGAGGCAAAGCCTTAAGTTACAAAGAATGTTAGCTTGTAAATGTGGAAGGGTTGATGGAATTAAAATAGCTGATTCTGCAAACCCAAATGTGATTATTCACCCAAGAAGGAATATCAAGTTGTCAATGAAGAACTGGACACTTGTATAGTGACCTCAAAGAACTACAAAGATAAAAAGAAAAATATCTAACTGTTCAGTGGAGGTATCAGTCTGCCACAGTTGGATTCAGGGGATACACATATCATCACAAGTGGTGTGCTAATCAGACATTGTATGTCTTCTGAATCTACATTATATAAAAAGTACATCACTTATGATATGCCAGCCAAATATATTTGAGTTGAGTTTATCAAATCATAATATAGAACATTCATTCTGCAGGAAATTCATGAGATAGAGTTCTTAATTCAAGAATATTGCTAGACAGTATCTAAACAATTCCTGATGTGGGATATTCTATAGAATAATTTTCCTAGTTTTTAAAATAATCCATAGTCATAAAGATGGAGATATGTTTGACGTAAAAATGACTTGTACTTAACAATCAGCTGCCAAACATTGCAAAGAGAAATGTCAAAAAATTTAAATCAACATAGAAGAATATCACAATCATTGATGTGTAAACCCAAGAAGGCATTTCTTCCCAAGTGATTTATAGGTTCTAAGAAAATTCAATCAAAAACCTAGAAAGTCTAATGAACTTTTTAATTTCTGTCCTGATTTTCTACTTCTTGACAAGATCATTTAAAAATTTATATACAAAGACAAAGGAACTAAAATACTCAAAGCAATCTTGCAAAAAACAGTGTTAGAGGACTCCTTTCCTTATTTCAGGTCTATGACATTTATGATATTTAATACACAGCATTATTAGCATTAGTATGGGCATGTAGATCAATAGAAGAGAATAGAAAGTTTATAAATAAATCTACATTTATATGATCAAAGTCACCAAAGGAGTATAATGATGAAGAGTCCCCATCCATAAAAATAGGTCAGTTAAATTAAAGGAAATCTCCTATCTTTACCTCATGTCATCTGTGAACATTAAGTGCAAATGTTATAGTAATAATGAGCTCAAATATTAAAGTTCTAAAAAAAGGAAGGACAAAATATTTTTAATATTAGATTTTTTTGAATACTAACACAGAAATGTCCAAATTTTAATAGAAAAAAATCATTAAAGTAAACTTCATAAAAATTTAAAGCTTTTGTTCTTCAAAAGATTCAGTTAAGAAAACAAAAAGAAAGTCACGGACTTGGAAAGCATATCTGATAACAGCCTTGTATGTGGAATACATAAAGAATTATTTGATGAATTTTTTCTCTGCATAACAAAAGAAAAACAAACTAGTTTTTAAAAATGGGCGTAAGATGTGAATTGGCCTTTCATAAAAGGAATAAACAAGGGAGCATGTGAAGAGATGTTCAGAATAACTAATCATCAGGGAATTAAAAATTGAAACCACCATGAAATAACATTACATACCCTTTAGAGCAGTTAAAATTAAGAAGACTGACAATAACAAGTGTTGACATGGATGTCAAGAAATTGGAATTTTGGTATCATTGGTAGGATATAAAATAGTACAGCCACTTTGGGAAAAATGTCTGGCACTATCTTATAAAGCTAAACTTTCACTTCCACGTGACCTGGCAATTCCACTAGGATATGGATTTACCCAATAAATATTAAATGTGTGTTCAAAGACTTGTGCACAAAGTATTTGCAGAAGTGTGATTAATAATAGCCAAATCTAGAAACAATCAAAAGGGTAGAAATATCAAAGGGACAAACACAATACACTTTTCCTGTTGCAATCTTATTCAGCAGTGAAACAAAGGGACATACTAGTAGCAAATAGATGAATCACAAAACATGATCTCAAGTAAAGTAAGTAAAATGCAGACAAAAGTTTTATATAATTCATTTTATACTTAAAAAATAATTAGAATGCTGGACTTGATGGCACATGCCTGTAATCCCAGCATCTTGGGAGACTGAGGCAGGAGGATCATGAGTTCAAAGTCATTCTCAGAGGCCATAGGTAACTTAGTGAGACCCTGCCTCAAAATAAATAGAAAGATCTGGGAATACGGTTCAGTGGTTATGTGTTCCTGGGTCCAATCCCTGGACAAAATACAAAACAAAACGAAACAAAACTCCTGGAAATGATAAAACTACAATGAAAGAAAGAGTTAGCAATGAAAGAAAGAGCTGTGGTTACTTGTGCCAGAAGTCAGAGACGGGGCATCAGTGGCAAAGGCTCGTGAAGAAATGTTTTTAAGTTGATGAAACTGTTCTGCATCTTGATTGTAGTAAAGGTTACACAACTGTGTACAATTATAAAATTCATCTAAATGTACAAGGAAAATGAGTGAATGTCAATGCACGCAGATTACAATTCTGAAAAATGCTAAAACAAAACTTAAAAACGATTTTATTGGGTGGGCAGGATAGCAAAAAAATAAAAGAATAAAAAACTTACCTTAATGACAAAATACATGTGACACTTTTGTAGATTGGAATATCCTCAGTATCCTCACCGTGTTTGTCCTGTGGGGAGGTAGCATTTCTGTAACTCTTTATGGATTGCACATTACAGAAGAAAGCATCAATCAAATATGTCATGGTCACATGATTAAGTATCATCTATGTTGTGAGTGTAACATAGATATATTTTATTAGGCAGAATTACTATTTTTCTATTTTTTCTCCATGATTGATATTATCATTATTTTCATTGTTACTATTTCCAGAATGTATTTTGAAATTTAGAAACACATTTTTTTCTGATGTTATGATGATCACAGCATTCTTCTACTTTTAAATTTAATATATTAAAAGATTTTGCTTTCTTTTTTGGTGTTGTAATTGCATTCTTATAACAAGTTTTATAAAGCTGAATTGACTTATTAATATTATCATTGTTTTTAAATAGGTTTTATTTTGGAACAATTTTGGACTTAAAGACAAATTTGAAGATGATTCAGTTTCCATATTCTTTGCACCTAGTTTCTCCTTTTATGAACATCTTTACATTTTACATTAACACATTTCATACAAAGAACACATCAATATTGATAATATTTTCTTTGCTTTATTCAGACTTCCTTATTTTTTTATCTTTTTTGTTTTATTTTGTTATTTTTATTTTTTAATTTAGATTCATTGTACACAAAAGGGGTACAACTTTCGTTTCTCTGGTTGTACATGAAATAGAGTCACACTGTTGGTGTAATCATACATATATTTAGGATAATAATATTTGTCTCATTCTATTAT
This sequence comes from Sciurus carolinensis, assembly GCF_902686445.1. Lineage (NCBI taxonomy): Eukaryota > Metazoa > Chordata > Mammalia > Rodentia > Sciuridae > Sciurus > Sciurus carolinensis. The sequence continues at coordinate 34,243,016 of NC_062218.1, forward strand.
CTTTCCTTCCCCCTGCCCTCTCCTCATGTCTCATTTTCCTCTATACAATCCATCCTTTCTCCATTCTTGCCTCCCCTGTCCCCATTATATATCATCATCCACTTATCAGAGAAATCATTCCACCTTTTTTGGGATTGACTTATTTCACTTAGCATGATATTCTCCAACTCCATCCATTTACCTGCAAATGCCATAATTTTATTCTTCTTTATGGCTTAACAATATTCCATTGTGTATATATACCATAGTTTCTTTATCCCTTCATCTATTGAAGGGCATCCAGCTTGGTTCCTCAATCTGGCTATAGTGAATTGAGCAGCTATAAACATTGATGTGGCTGTATCTCTGTAGTATGCTGATTTTTAGTCCTTTGGGTATAGGCTGAGGAGTGGGATAGCTGGGTCAAATGGTGTGTCCATTCCAAGTTTTCTAAGGAATCTCTGTACTGCTTTCCAGAGTGGTTCATCAATTTGCAACTCCACCAGCAATGTACGAGTGTACCTTTTTCCCCAACTTCCATTCCAGAATAGCATATGACACAGCATATTTTTCTTCTAGCATACTTTCTCTTGATTTAATTGAAGTTAGAGTGATTTTATAGGCTGACCACAGAAGTGAAGTGTTTTATCATGTCACTTTAGGAGTGGATGCTATGATCATGACTTATCACAATTGATGAGACTAGCACTGGTTACCTGTTTTCCTCTTTAGGTTAACTACACTTGAGTGTGTGTATTTCTGGACTTTGTATTCTGTTCTGTTGATCCGTATGTCCATCCTTTAACCAATCCCATGGTGTCTTGATGATCATATCTTTACAATCCATCTTGACATCAGTTAGTGATTCTTTTCTGCCCTTAGATACTTTGTTTTCCTCTTGGAAACCTAAAAATTCACTACATGAAGACTGAATTAGTCAGCTTGGTGTCATTGTTACCAAAATGATTATCCGGAACATCTTAGAGGAGGAAAAGTTTATTTGGGCTCATGGTTTCAGAGGTTCATTCCACAGTCAGCTGAGTCCATTCCTCTGGGTCAGAGATGAGGCAGAATGTTATGACAAAAGGGTGTGGTGGAGAAAATCTGCTCAGCTCAGAAAGGGAAGCAAGAGAGAGAGAGACAGATGAGCTCAAAAAGCAAGAAACGGGTTGGGGTTGTGGCTCAGTGGTAGAGTGTTTGCCTCGCATGCATGGGATGTTGGGCTCCATTCTCAGCACCACATAAATTAACAAAATAAGGGTATTGTGTTCATGTACAACTAAAATTTTTAAAAAAGTAAAGGACCAAATCTACAACCCCCAGGACATTCTCTCAGTGACCTGCTTCTTCCAGCCATAACCCACCTTCCTACAGTTTCCATCAAGTAGATTCGTACACTGATAAGGTTATAGGTCTCATAATCTAAACATTTTGCCTCCTCCTAGCACAGGAGAGGGACACCTCATACCTAAACCATAAAAGAGATTCCCTGTAGTTTATTCACTAATTGTATTATAGTCAGAGAACCTCTTGTCCTAATTTGCAATATGTCCTATTTCCTTTGTAACCTTGGTGTCCACTGTTCCTTTCACTAAAACAATTTAAACATTTTCACCATCAGGTAGAATTCTACATTAACTATTTCCCCTCTCCCATATTTAGTCCCTTTGTCAGTATTATAAAATTAGGGTTTGCTGCTGTCCCATTTCACAGACTGACAAGACAGGCTGCAGGATGCTAAATAAGGGGTAGAAGTGGATTCTGCACACAGGGATCTAGCTCCAGACTCATATCTAAATTGTCAGCACCCAGTGATTTCCCAGCATATATGCTCAACCTGACTGGTGCACAGGTCTTTATTTGAATTCCCCCAACTCACTGTCAATGCTGTCACATGACTGATAACAGTTTAGTTATTTTGATTTTAACATGCATATAACTTTCTCTTGTCAAATAAGGAATTGATTTCTTAAGAGCATGATGAGCCATGTGCCGCGGTCGACAGTAGCATCTAATAGAGTGCTATGGGAAAATTGTGTTCAATATATGCTGCTAAAATAATTAAAATTTAATTATGTTTCAAATCTTAAAGGAACTCTTTTGTTTTTTAGCAAACAAATAAGTCAGAATGATATAATACTTACTTTGAGTTGAAATTTAGGTATGCAGTCATCACCCAAAAATAAAGGAAACTCTGAACCACTGGAAGAGTGGAAAGAGAGGAAGAATGATCTTTGGATTCATAGTATGTTAGTGAAATGATAAAAATGACTATTGTCTTTTTTGTTCTTTAACAATAAATCAGGTATATGTCTTCCATTTCTGAGTTTCTATTATTCTGAGTTCTTCTATCGATTTTTAAGCAGACCTTAGGTTCCCACAATTCCCCAAGACACGCCAGATGATAATGTAAAAAGCAGGCATCAGAAATCAGCCTGTGGCCGGGACCACAGTCAGTGTTGACACAAATGTGTTGCCAGCGTTACGGTAACTGGCCGCCTCCATCAACATCAAGCACATGCTTTTCTTACCGCAATTTGCTCCTCTATATTATTTCATCGTTATGAGTACTTGTTAAAAACCCATTTGCAGAGCACATCGCCAAGCATTGTCTAGAAATATTGCAGGCGTCAGGTGTGTGAAGTTCACACTTGATTATTAGACCCTTTACTGCTTTTCGCTCGCCAAGGACAGTTAATGCTTGAAAATGCTACAATGGAGATGATGAAAAGTTCAAGTTCCTCGTGGTTGTCGTTACTTGCCTATCCTCCCCACCCACCTTCTGTTTCAGTTCCCAGAAAATATACTGCCTCCCAATACATTCTTGCGTTCTTGGAATCAATTCCAGTAAGGCTAGTTAAGTGGTGGTCTAATTTCTTCTTGCTGTCCTCCAAGTTGGCTTTTGATTATTATTTCAAATAAAATCATTTTATTGCCTCACTAATTCCTCTGGAGTAAAAGTCTCAGAATATTTTTCATGCCTCTTTTGGAGATGAGTAAATTCAGCCTGGAGGGAAACTGCGGTGAAATTTTGGCGATTATTGATATCGTGCACAAGAACACATGACGGAGTCTGTGATTCAGAAACAACTGATCATGCGTGTATGTCTGCACTCATACTAGTCCTGTGACCACAGGTGCTGGCGGGAATAGGTGGCAGTTTGGTGACAGTAGAGCAGGAATCTGGGGAACCTGAGCCAGAGGATTGCTGGCCTGAGGGCTCTACAGAGTTCTTAACCACTTGCAACCACTCTGACGCAAATGTCCTGTTAAAATAAAATCAAGAACAACATTAAAATGGACAGAATGATAGACAAATAGAGGGAGGAAAACATATTTTTAAAGATTGGAAAAGAACAAAGAAAATTGGAGATCAGTGTGGAAAGACACATTTCTTAACCCATTATCAGCATCATTTGCTTTGCCTAACAAGATTCTTGGGTTTTGTTCAGGCTTGACACAATACGACAGAACCATAGAGCCACTCTCTCATCCCAGGGAGCATCACTTCACTTGTCACTCAGTCATAATATGTGGGAATTATTCAGTTTTTCTTGCTGAACACATGGTCGCTGATGGGTGACAGGCTTGCAACAGGTTCGCTGTGAACTTGAAGCTTGGTGACAACAGACTCGCTGGTTAATGGGTCCTCGTCACCATTTGGGACTTGCTGCATTGGGAAATGTGTTTCTAGTTTTTGTTCAGGCAACTCTTTTCTCTCTCCTCACTTCCCTTTCAGACCACAATTCCATTTGCTCTTTGGAAGACCGCTTCTTTGAAAGCATTTAGAAGTATAAATAATGGTATGTTGGTTCTATTCTTGAAAACTAGAGAATTTTAATTATTTCTTGACATAAGTATTTCTGTGGCAATTTATAAGCAATTTAATTGTCAGTTATTTTCTGTGACACTGGGATTTAGACACTGATATAAACACAAACACAATCATCACCAAAATTTTGTGTTTCTAAATCTTCAGTGGCCACAAACCAGTGTAATTGGAATTGGTTGAGAAAGGTTAAAAATGCATACAAAATATGTATATTGGAACTAGTAGACTTAATGTGAGAGAAGAAATACTTTTTATGGAAAAACCATAGTATTTTGGGTTTTCCCTTCAATTTTTAGAGTAAAAATGTTATGGTATTTGTTTCATCTAATCAAATTTAAAGTTGCTCATTAATAATTGATGTTAGTTGGAATCTAACTCACAGTAGCTTTAGTTTTTTTTATTTTTGTTTTTTGTATTTCTTTTTTGGAACTGGGGGTCAAACCCAGGGCTTTGTGAATGCAAGGCAGACACTTTGCCACTGAGCTACATCCCAGCCCTGGAATCTACAGTTTTAACTGAAGTCATGATTCACTTTAGTGTAATATGTTGACTTTCTCATGCTGATGGTTTGTAAACTGGTGGTATTTTATAAAATGATAGAATAAGCCATAATTAAGTTTTTTAAATTAAGGCAAAACACAACTAATGTCAAAGTTATTGATTTTAAATTCTATTTCTGTAAATCTTGATAATTTTAAATATTTTAGAAAAATTATTTTAACATACGTATAATTTAGTTATTTATATTTTTTTCTTTTGCTTTAGTTTGTATTTCTAATGAAACTATGTTCAGGCTTGTTATACTTTAAATATGTTTGTATGCTATTTTAGTTTTATTACTGTTAGTAGAATACAAATTTTGCAAAGAATCTTAATTACCACAATTGTCTTATGTTAAAAGGAAGGCAATAAGAGTAAATTCTATTGTATGAATATACATTATCATATATATTATGCATGCATTTCTTTTGTTTTCTAAACACCAGTGAGACATCACTAACATGACAGATAGGTTATAATAATTTATACCCAGCCTTTGATATTTTACTCTTAGTTAAATAAAATTCATAGCTTCAAAATATTTAGAATTTTATTGTTTCAAAGGCACATTCAGCAATGCAGGAGAATGGGGTACCTTTAATTAGTTTATAATTTTGATTCACAACTTTTAAGCAGACAGGCATATGGTATGCAGGCCTCCATTTGTCCCTTTGCCCCAGGTGCTGCAAATGCTGGGGCTGGCTATGTTTTGACAGCCCAGATGTGGCTTGAATTTTACCTTTGCCAGATGTGTGGAAAGAGCTATATCCCTATGGAGGTTTCATTAATGTGAGAAAGCTGAAAAGCCTTACTTTCTAGTTGACTCAGATTAGAATAAAATATAAAGAGAAATTCATACAATGTTCTAACTTGTAAGATAAATTACTTAAAAGTTGTTCGTATGTGAGAAATTATTTATAATTTCCATGATGTCCTAAACATGGAGCTTGGTTTTACTCAGTAATATACCCCCAATAAAGCATATCTCATGAAAAAAAAAAAAACACTATTAATTGATCATTCACGATTTTTCTGGTTGTATACTACATGCCCTTTTATGCGGGAGTTCTAGGTGATGTATTAATTCCACTGGAAGAAAGTTGAGGCAGTCCACAGAGAACATCAGTGGTGAATCTGTCTGATCACTCATCCTTTCTCTCTCAGCCCAATTGTGTGGCCTCCTTGACTCAGTCTTCATGACTCAAGATGACGGTCTGTCTAATACTTCAGTCCTCCCATTCTGCCAGAGACCCTTGGTGTCGTTATTATGCTTCAGTGGCTTCCTTAGGAATCTGAATCAGTTGATATTATTTCCTGGCATATCTTAAAAAATTTTTCATAGTGTGTATTTCTTTTCTTTTTAATATATACCCTGCACATTGCGATTTTTTGAATTATTTCAATATTTATCTTCAAATAAATCATGACTTAAAAGCTTTACTTACCTTCTACTCTTCCAAGTTAAAGAAATTTCGCAGAAAGTGCTGCCAGGGAGTTAGGGTAAGGTATTTACTCTTAGGTAAGGCAGCTGGTAGCTGGGTTATTCAGTCTTTAACAAGTTTTCTAGGCTCTATCTTTACCTCTTTGGACCTTTTATAATATCTGTAAAATTAGTAACAGACTGAACCTTTAGATCCCTTGCAATTCCCTGCTTTTCTGAATTATTACTATTCTTTTCCACATTATTAAAATTTTTAGTTGTAAATGGACATAATACCTTTATTTTATTTATTTTATTTATTTACACGGATTTGAGGATGGAACCCAGTGCCCCAAGCATGTGAGGAAAGTACTCTACCACTGAGCCACAACCCCAGCCCTATTATTCTTTTAGATACCTAAATTTGGTACCCATTTGGTCACTTAAAGAATAACAGGTACATGTTTATGTAAATTGCTACACATAAGAAAGAAAAAAATATTTTTTTTCCTTTAGCTGCTTTTTCTTAATTTCAAAGAATACTATGCAGTTTTATGTTTGGAAGAAATAATAAATGATGTGGGTTTTTTTTGGGTTTGTGTATTTTACGTGTGTTGTGATTGTATAAACATGATTACTTTCACATCCCTCCTTAATCCTTATGCATTAAAGAGTTCTTATGCAAGATTGACAACACAATGGTCCAACTCTATTGAGATGTTAGTTATTCAGTTCCAATACTGTCTTTTTAAATAAATTAGAACTTTATTGAGAAGTAATTTGCATACCATATAATTCTCACCTACTTAAAGTGTGCCATTCAAAGATTTTATAACACAATACAAGATAAGCTACACTGCAAGGTCAGCATGTGGTTAAATTATAATTTTATGTTGGAATTGACTGATAACACAAATTAGAAGCACAGCTTGTATTTTGTATTTATAAATGTTTTATAATAACCCAACTTATCATTCTATAATGCATATACACACATATCCATTTTGTTGTTGGAGAGGATAACAAGAAAAATATGGAAACATAATATTTTTCTTTATGTAGAATGTTAATGTCTTTGGGAAAACAATATTATACTGCATCTTGTATGACATAACAAAATATAATCCAGTTATTTAGCAAGGTAGTATCCATTGCACAATTACCTCACTCAAGGAATCTACTGGGTGTTTTAACATATCCTAGTTCCATTGTGTTGTAGAAAGGCAACTTTTTACCTCCATGTTTGTACCGTATCTCTATCATTTCAAAAATAGAATTATAGAGGGACAATATTCATGTAACATATTTTGTTCATTTTCCTCCAAATGCCCAGTCTTATTTTGAGGGACTTTCATCCTACTCATTACTATTTTTAGACCTTCTTTACCAACATTCTTCAGACTGGACTGCATTTTTCCCTGGGGTGTGTAGACTTCCCATGGAGTAAAATGACATAAATAATAATTTTAAGTGGATTAGTTAATAGAACTTCACAGTAATCTATACTGTCTCCTAAAACATCTTCCAAACATCCCCTTCAAATTCACTTTTCTCCATTTTTACACATGAACACACACAATATTTAATCTTATCTTGGCACAAGTCCCTAAATATCAAAGCACTTGTGGCATTAAACAAAGATTTGTTTGAAATATTGGTATGAGTGATGAGAAAAGGAGTGACTATAATTTGTTCAGAAATATTTTTTGCAAGACAGGTGGTTTTCAATTCTTTGCTTTCCAAAACTATTAGCAGAAAACATAGTAAGATTTCCATCTCGTAATAAAATAGAGTATTAAATATAACTGGTAAAAAGTCACTGTGTGCCTTTTGGCATAAAACCTAGAAGCAGCTTGAAGAATTGATAGACATCCTGAGTTTATGGATCTAAGCCATTAATAAATGTCCACATTCTATTAACTGACCTATAGATTTAATGCAACTGCTATCAAACCACCAAGTTTTTTCACAGAAATAGAAAATAATAGTTCTAATATTAATCTAAAATCACAAAACACTCAGAATAGCAATAACAACCTTGAGAAAGAACAAACTTGGAAGCTTCACACTTCCTGATTTCCAAATGTAGTAAAGAGCAACCGAACTTAAAACAATATAGTATGTAAAGACAGACATAAAGACCAACCAAACAACAGAGAGCCCAGAATGAACTCATGCATGTGCAGGCAACTGATCTTCAACAAGGGTCTGAAGAGTATATAATGTGGAAAGGATAGTTTTTTCAATGAATCGTACTCACAAACACACAGGAATGAAATTGGATTCATAACTTACACCACACACAAGAAATCTATTTAAAATGGACTGAAATCTTAAAGGTAAGACCTTAAACTGAAACTCTTAAAAGAAAACATAGTAGAAAAGCTTTACATCATTGGTCTTGGTAATAATTTCTTGGATACAACATTAAAGGTATAGGAAACAAAAGCAAAAATAGACAAGTGAGACTATATCAAACTAAAAAGTTTCCACATAATAGACATTCAACAGAGCATACAGAGAATGTCATGGAAAATTTTAAACCACATATATGATAAGGGATTAATATTCAAAATGCAGAAGGAATTTTTACCACTTATTAGCAAAAAATAAAAAAAGATTAAAAAGTGGGCAAAAACCTTGGACAGACATTTTTCTGTAAAACACAGACTAGTAGGTAAATGAAAAAGTACTCAATATTGCTAATCATTGGTGGAATTCATGTTAAAAACTCTAAAGAGACATTACCACAAAGTTTTTAGCATGATCATTCAAAAAAAAAAAAATAACAAACATTGGTGAGGGTATGGAAAAACAGGAACTTGTGTTCACTTTTGATGGGAAGTACAATGGTTCTTAAAATAATTAAAAAAGAATTACTATAGGATCTGGGGGTTCCATTTCTTGGTATATACTCCAAAGAATTGAAAACAGCATCTAGAAGAGAGATTTGCACACTCATGTTCACATCAGCATTATTCACAGTAGCTGTGTCTATCAATGAATGACTGGTTAGTCAAAACATGGGATGCACACGTGTGTACACACAAGCACAAACACATGCATACAATGTAATGTTACCACTAAGCAGAAAAGGAATTCTGTCGTGCACTATCAGATAAGTGTACCTGAAGGACATCATGCTAATAAAATAAAAAAGACAAATACTTGTATGAGTTCACTCACATGAGGTACCTAGAGTAGTCAAAGTGACAGAGACAGAAGACAGAATGGTGGTCACCAGGAAAGGGAGAGTTATTATTTAATGGATATGCAGTTTAGTTTTGCAAGATGAAAAGAATTCTGGAGATCAATGGTAATAAACATTACACAATAATAGGACTGTACTTAATATCATTAATCTATACACTTAAAATTGTTAAGATGGTAAATATTGTTATAAGGTATTTTACCACATTAAAAGACTTTAAAAAGAAATAATACAAATTTAACTGTCTTAATTTAGCTTGTAACATTTACGTATAAATTTTCAAAAATGTTAGTACCTAAAAAGAATGATAAAAGCAAAATATTGCAGCAATAAATACATGAACACAAAAATGGCAATGATATTACATTTATAGAGGTTATTCTATATCCTAAGTACTATTCTTAATTATTCTGTTTGATTAGGAAAAACAACTGCATTAGTTCCCATATTGCAGAGGGATAAAGTGAAGCACCATATGGAAACATAACCAAGGTTATACAGTAGCTAAATGACAGGGTAGTCCAGTATACCTAATTTCAACTTCTTAACTCCTACACCAAGAAAAAACTGCGATTGTCACTAGTATTTCATGTATAATATCACCCAGAAAATTGCCCCTCCCATTTTCTAAGGTATATGGTTTAAATTGGCTAGGTCATAAAATAACAATTGGGAATAAGTAGTTTAAATTCCACACATACTATGTATAGGACCACAGATCTAACCCTTGGAGTGGTTTATTTGTCCTCAAAATAAGGTCACTGGTTACATGAGACACTAGTACCCGTGGAACTGGGCAAAAGATCACCAGTCCTAAGTTGTTAAGGGTCAAAATTTTATAGACTAGCAAATGTCATAAAATCATTCTTTTTTATGGCTGATATGTGGATGCTAACACACAACACAGGGGGAGGGGAAGAGTAGAAGTTCAGTACATTTAGACAAAGGGGAATGAAGGGAAGGGACGGGGGATGGGAGTAGGAAAGACAGTGGAATGCATCGGACTTTCCTCTGTTCTTATATGAATTCACCACCCATGTGGCTCCACATCATATACAACCACAAGACCAAGATCCTAATCAGAATAAGGTGTACTCCATGTTTGTATAAATATGCTCTACTGTCATGTATAACTAAAAAGAACAAATAAAAGTAGAAAATGCTATAGACGGGTATTATACCAGAAAGCTATCTGATGAGTAAATTGTATCACTGGAAAGGCAAAAAAGGTAAGTGTAGAGTAAGTTGAAGCTCTTCTCTCTTTCCTCCCTCCCTCCCTCCCTCCCTTCCTTCCTTTTTCTTTTTTCTTTCTCTATTTTTTCTTTCTTTCTTTTTCCTTCTTCCTTTTTCTTTCTTCTGTAAGTCTGAATTCACACAGACTGAAATCTGATTCCACTGTTAACATTAATTTTGGGAGAAAGAAAGGTTATAGTGTCCTTCTTAAATTTGATTTATGCCAGCCCTAACCGTGCCAAAGGAGAAAAAGAGCACCAATCACATTTTGTACTTGGAAGTACGTAATATGGTTCATGTAAAATGACATTCAGGAATACTTTTTTAATGTCATGGGAACTGTAAATGCCATTTTATTTTTTGAAACAAATATGAAGGATTAAAAGAAAATGACATTTGGTAGGGATTTTTCCCCCCTTTTCATGAGAAAATGTTTGCCAGACTTTGCATACATTTCTTAATTCTAAATGGCATTTTTAGCTTTCCTTCATAGAAACTCTCTACCCAGTATTCTGAGATTATTATAGTAGAAAGATAGTTTTATAGATGAAATGTGAGTTAGAAAAAAAAGTCTCTGGATCACAGGAAAGGAGATGAAAATCAATCTAAAAATGTCAAAATTGGAAATAGAGAAGAGGCAGAGTTTAGAGGATAACAATGGGTTAAATAAGGTTGTCTGATTTAAATAAGTGCCAAAAATAGAAAAAAATACATTAGATGTTATGAGGAAATACAGGGAAAAAAATCAGTGAATAATAATTTTAAAATGGAATGCTTTTCAAGGTTTTAAGAACTTAAAAGGATATTCATGGTATAAAAAAATGGAAGATCTGCAAATCAACCTCCATGAAATATTATTTGCAAATATTTTTAAGTTTAGTGTTGGCTTATTCTTAGTTAACAATTAGAAGGATATTAATATATGTGTTATATTTTATAAGGAAATTTATAAATGATTTGGGGTTTGAAGGGAAGCTTTAAAGTAGTCAAGTCTGACCATAGTTAATTTATTAATCATGGGTAAACTATTCCATCATTCATTCAACAAATTTATTCTTAATTAACTGGGGACACAGCAGTGAATAAGTAAGTAAAAATGCTTGCCTACTGGTCGGGAGAGACATGGGTGATAACATGTAACTATGTCATGCAGGATAGGGATAGAAAGAAAGAGGTAAGGGAAAGTCACAAGGAGAATGGAGATGGCTATATTGTCAAAGAGGAAACTATCAGCAATGCAAAGAAAGAGCCTACAGAGTGGGAGAAAATCTTTGCCAATCATACTTCAGATAGAGCACTAATCTCCAGAATCTATAAAGAACTCAAAAAACTCTACACCAAGAATGCAAATAATCCAATCGACAAATGGGCTAAGGAAATGAATAGGCACTTCACAGAAGAAGATCTACAAGCAATCAACAAACATATGGAAAAATGTTCAACATCTCTAGTAATAAGAGAAATGCAAATCAAAACCACCCTAAGATTCCATCTCACCCCAATTAGAATGGTGATTATCAAGAATACAAGCAACAACAGGTGTTGGCGAGGATGTGGGGAGAAAGGTACACTCATACATTGCTGGTGGGGCTGCAAATTAGTGCAGCCACTCTGGAAGGCAGTGTGGAGACTCCTTAGAAAACTTGGAATGGAACCACCATTTGACCCAGCTATCCCACTCCTTGGCTTATACCCAAAGGACTTAAAATCAGCATACTACAGAGATACAGCCACATCAATGTTCATAGCTGCTCAGTTCACAATAGCCAGATTGTGGAACCAACCTAGATGTCCTTCAATTGATGAATGGATAAAGAAAATGTGGTATATATATATAATGGAATATTACTCAGCCATAAAGAATGATAAAATTATGGCATTTGCAGGCAAATGGATGAAATTGGAGAATATCATGTTAAGTGAGATAAGCCAATCTCAAAAAAACCAAAGGACAAATGATATCACTAATAAGTGGATGATGACACATAATGGGGGGTGGGAGGGGTTAGTGTTAGGGTTAGAGTTAGGGTTAGGGAGGGGGGCAAGAATGGAGAAAGGAAGGACTGTATAGAGGGAAAAGAGTGGTGGGAGGGATGGGGGAAGGGAAAAAATAACAGAATGAATCAAACAACATTACCCTATGTAAATTTATGATTACACAAATGGTATGCCTTTATGCCATGTACAAACAGAGAAACAACATGTATCCCATTTGTTTACAATAAAAAAAAAAGATAATGATTAAACAACAACAACAAAAAAGAGGATGATGGCGGGGGTGGGGGTTCTCTGAGAAGAGGACATCTGTGTAAGCTCTGAAGCAGGTGAGGATTGACATCTGTAGCTACCTACTGAAGGTGCTGTTCAGAAACAGCCGATGCCAAGGGCCTGAAGTGCCCAGGCATCAGGACAGGTCCCAGAAGTACAGAGCATGCCTAAAGTCTCACTCTTGGTAGAAAAACCATTGAAAAGTATCCTGTTTCAATGAACTGCTGTGGAATTTTATTCAGGGTCACCCACAAAGTGTCTGGGTTCCCAGGTAAGTAGTTTCTGTAGACCACAAGACTTAAAAAATGTGATTAAAAGGTGCTACTTTTAAAATTCAATTTTTATTTTTTAAATTCATTCTAATTAGTTATACATGATTGCAGAATGCATTTAGGCACATTGTACACAGATGGAGCATTTTAATGAGTCCCAGTGTGAAGATTTAGGATGATGGGTTAATAAGAGGCTTGTGTCTTATCCTCCTAAACATTAATTCAATCTCTAGTGCTTTTTAAGATTCTGCACAATATCATCCAATTTTGTTAAACCAACTAGTGTATTTGCAACATAGATAACAGGAGACCATTGAAATAATCCAGGATTAGATGACAGTGATCATCTGTGTCAAAGACTACTGATAATCACAAAGTATGGGCAGTGATGAATGATCAATGGATCATAAGTCCTCACTTCCTACTGATGGAGTGACACAGGGAAAAATCCTTGCTAAAACACTCATTCCATATTTCCATAGGTCTGGTCATTATATTTCTGCATAACGTACACAATATCTGAAAGTTGGTGTTTAACTCACTGATGTATCTATCAATGCACTGGTTGAAGTTTTGTATTCTGATAATGCCACAAAGAACACTTCAACATGGCAAATATTCCTCCTTCATCAAACCTGTTAGTAAAAGTCAGATTCAAGAGAGACTTTGGAGATTGTCAAGCAAACCTTAACTTGTAGCTTTTTTCCAAATAAATAAATAAATAAATAAATAAATAAATAAATAAATCTACCCTATGATCTGGCTATCCAAAGTCTGAGTCTATATCCAAAGAAAGTGAAACCATCAGAGACCCCTGTACAGCTACATGTATTGTGCCACTATTTACAATAGTTGAGGAATCAGCCTAGGTGTATATACACTGATGAAAGGATAAAGAAAATGTGGTGTAGGTACAAAATGGAGTATGATTCAGCCATAACAAAGAATGAAGTCCTGTCACTTGCAACAAAATGGATGGAACAAGAGGACATCATGTTAAGTGAAATAAGTCAGAAACAAAAACACAACTACTGCATGATCTTTCTCATCTGTGGAAACGTAGGAAAAGTCAAACTGGATGTAGAATAATGATTGCTAGAGTTTGGGAAGGGTGTGGGCAGTGGGGAGGATAAAAGAGCTTGGGCTTGATCACTGCATATGTGGAAATACCACACCATATGCCAGAATAAAGTACAATTAATACATGTTAATAAAATACAAAATGGAATAATTTTAAGTTCTTACTCAGTTTCTTGTTTTCCTAAAAAACGAATCCATTGTTGCTTCCTTATTGTTGTGAGTGAGCTATGTCATTAACACAGACCAAACACATTTACATCTTTCCACGTGCCAGAGTTTATGGACTAATAAAAAAATCACAAGATATACTACTTTTAGCAGTTGGAATTCACTGAGTATTTGCGGTCACCTGGTAGTCAGAAACCTGGCAATTGCAAGTTCTTTTATTCCATCCCAATCTTAATTTCCATTATCTATAACACTCAACCCACACATCATACTTCACACAGACATATGTATTACATCACAAGAAGACTAAAAAGAGCTCAGGCAGCCGTAAGGCTATCAGATGCTGTGCAAGAGCATAGGTAGAGAGGTGTGAATGCAAAAAGTCTCTGTAGGTGGTCAGATAAAGGTTTTAATGAATCAACTTCACAGAGTTGTCAAGGCAGAGGGTTCAGAAGGTAGGCAGTTTCAGTGTCAACTTGAGTTGTGAGTTTGGAGTAGGGCTGTGTGTCATCATTGTGGGGAGGAGAAATCTCTCTGAGCTGAAGCCTGGGAACAAAACCAGAGGTTTGTCTTTGGCAGTTTTCCTAGGCAAGGCTCATGACAAGTGACCAGGTGATGGGGTCAGGGTGTTGCTGTGCCCAGTCTTGGTGGATTCCTCCTATGGATCTTAGATGAGGGGGTTAAGTTTGTGAGGTTCATATGCTCCTGCGTCTGGTATTCCTGATAGAATTGGAGATAGCCATGTGTCCAGGTGCTCCTAATTTAATGTGATAAGTTGAAAGGGAAGAGTTAATTATCGATTTCTGCCTTATAGTTGTGCTGGGCAGATGGTGGTTGCTCATTTGAACAAACAAGTTGTAGATTCATTCTGCCTTGGCTCTTGAACTCAAACTGGAGTAACCGATGAGAAATTACTGCTTTACTAAATGAAGTATCTCAGAAGAGCACAGCCTGAAACCTACATTTCTACACATCATGAAGTAATTTGGGGCAGGGTACAGCCTACTTTCTGCACTCACCAACAGTGAGAAATTATATTGGTTGTTTAGGCAATAGGACAAATTAAATAGGCAATGGAATTAGGACTTATGATTTTAGAAAGTAGCTGGAAACAAAGGGACCATACAATAACTCCAGATTCAACTATAGCCATACCTGGTCAGGCAAGAGTACCTGTAGGTCTTGACAACAGTTGATCTGAGACTGAGAAGTAATTCAAACTCAAAGACAGGCATATTTTCATGAAGTGTCTTGACATCAGAATATGATTAGGGAGGTAGTCATTATGGAATGCCCCAAACAGACACTTAGGTAGGTCTATTTCTACCAGATGTCTAATCTTCCAGCAAAACATGGCTGTCATGTGGTCCACATGAACCAAGGTATGTGGAATACTTCACTTATACAAACTTAAAATATTATTACAATAGTCCAGGGAGTTGTACCTTTTATGTCTGTCTTATATTTTACAGCATTTCCAGCCTAATTTGAGATATTTCTGGTAAATGTGGTACAAATCTCAAAATATCAATTGAAGCTGCAGACAGAATTTTCTCTTAGTGCTTTGTTTTCTTAAAATTATTTTAAAGAAATAATTTAGATTTAGTCCAGGATATAAATAAGAATCATCCAGGGATAAGATCCATCCATGAGTCAGCATGATTCAGCTATTCAGTGAGCCTGGGAACTGGAAATGAGTTGGAATGTAATAACTTTCTAGCACTTTAATGTGAATAAAAGCTTTTGAACCCCTGAAATTTCAAATGTTTGTGGTCATCTGTTTGAAGACAATTTTGTAATACAAAACAATTCAGGGAAAGATCTTTCAGACAGGACAAAAAGTTGCTACTGTGTCACACTTAAGAGAAACATTACTTGAGCAACTCAACCAAAATGAAGTAAGAAATTTTATTAGATGAAATCCTAGAGTATTCACAACTTCACAACTAGTGAAAGCTTGGATTGCCTAAAAAATAACTTGAAATAAGCCATTTCAGGGAAGAATTTCAATATGTTTAGTATTATAAAATGAGTGGAACTTTCAAGTCTCCAAACATTGTAATCATATAAAGAGGAGATCCCACTTTTTGAGGGAGATATCTCTATTTCATCATTGTCTCCAGACCTAGGAAGAGTGGGGACTACAGGATGATAAGAAAGATCTCCAAGTTCCTTACTGTGGATTCTGTTAAAGAAAAGCAAAAGCAAAAAAAAAAAAAAAAAAAAAAAAAAAGTATAAATACATTCTACTGTCGTGTACAACAAATTAGAAAAAATTAAAAAATGAAAAGCCAACAGCAAATAATAATCCATTACTGACTATTGGAATGCAAACTGGACATTGAGTTTAGAAATTCTAAACCATAGTGATATTTCAAGTGATTAATAAGCAGAATAGCATAGTCACATAGTCACCATCCACTCAGAGTAGACGGCCAGTTCTTCAAAATGGACTCCAGCTGTAGCTAACTAATAGAAACTTGTTAGTGAGTATTTGTTGACTATTAGTCCAATAATAGTTTCTGAGAAAATTCATCTAGCAAATTAATAATACAAGTGATACTTCAATTTCTACCACGTTTACTGAGTGACTCTCCCTTGAATGGACAAAAATTTTATCCATCTTTGTAGGTTGGAATTTGAACATTGTCTCAGAAGTAATTTGGAAAAGTATTCTAATTTTTAAAATTTTTTAAATGTAAGTAAAAAGTA
Organism: Sciurus carolinensis; assembly: GCF_902686445.1. Classification (NCBI taxonomy): domain Eukaryota; kingdom Metazoa; phylum Chordata; class Mammalia; order Rodentia; family Sciuridae; genus Sciurus; species Sciurus carolinensis. The sequence continues at coordinate 34,259,731 of NC_062218.1, forward strand.
AGTGGGGAAGGGGTAAATGTTGATAGAGCAAGTAGTAATTGCTTTTCAGAACCCTTGTATAAGTGGGTAGTGACTTATTTGACTATCAGAGAAGAACTAGGCACTGGCTCAGTGTGTAGGATCAAGAAGCTCCAGCTGGAGGGCAGGTTCTCCTGTCTTTGGGTCACAAAATAATGATACCTGTTTGGGAAACTTCTCAGCCTCTTCACACTGATGAAGAGCCTACAGAGAGCTTAAGATACCTTTACTCAGGTAGGTTCTTGATTGACCAATCCTTTTAAAGGATCCTTAGTAACTTATTTCCTGTGGGCTGGATATAGGAGGGCAGAGATTTTTCTATTTTTTTTTTTTTTTTTCAGTGCTGAATCTCCTATTCCAAAACAATGCTTGATACAGATAGACACCAAAAAAACATGAAACCACTTTTCTTATTGACTATGACATGTTCCTTACTGAAAGTATAAAATAATAAAATCAAGTTATGAGGATACATATTTTATAACTCTAAATTCTAGAAGAAATCTATTTTTAAGTTCTGTTTCAAGCATAATATGCAGTCCAGTTTTTAAAACATGCAACCTTGCTTGATATGCCTATTGCACTATCTCCCAAATTTAAATTCTACACATTTGTGGTGCTCTGGAAGCCTTGTAGATGAGTTCAGCACAAAAAGATTTTGAATTCTAGCAAGGTTACACCTTCCTGGTTTTCTCTACCACAGGAATTTTCATAACTTTTAATACATCAGTAAGCACTGGGAAGCCCTAAAAGAGGAATTCTACTTTGTTGTACTTCCCTCTTTAATAGTAGAGCATTGCGAGAGTATGTGCTGCTTGTTAAATATTCCTTGAAAGAATGTGTCCCAGACCTCGTATTCCACAGAGCTTGAAAAATGCAGCTCTGCTGGAAATAAGCAGAGAGTCTATGTCAGTTATACCAGCTGTTAGGTGGAAACACATTTCAATAGCTGCTTGGTGGCCTGATGTGGCCCTGGTGGTTTCACTATAGATGGTCCAATCTAAGACAGGATTAAAATCTACAGGATCTCAGAAATCTATAAATCCTCTTTTGGTATTGATTTATTGTTAACAGACATATGTTTGGAAAAACATCATTCTCAGGGCTATTCATTTTCAGATCATACCTGTTTCCTAGCGGTCTTTCTTTTTACTATTTTAATCAAAACTCTCCAATATTCATCTCCAAAGATAAACACAGTCGTTTTCTTTCTTTTTTTTGAAAGGATGGGTATTAGGGATTGAACTCAGGGGCGCTGGACCACTGACCCATATTCCCAGCCCTGTTTTGTATTTTATTTAGAGACAGGGTCTCACTGAGTTGCTTAGCACCTCACTGTTGCTGAGTCTGGCTTTGAACATGAGATCCTCCTGCCCCAGCCTCCCAAACTGCTGGGATTACAGGCATGTGCCACAGCGCATGGCAGTTGTTTTATTTCTAGTCTTAACTTAAACAATTAACTAATCTCATGTTGAAGAAAGTTAAGCAATTAAGTTTCTGCAACATGAGACTAGTGTTTTTCTGTTCAGGAATAGGTAGAAAAACATGTTGGCACCATGTATTTGATTATGTTAGAGGAAATGTGGAATTAATTTAACAAAATCATGTTATCTGCATATATACATATACCATATGGAATTTGACCTTTATAAGCGAGTGGAATGCACCCATCAAGGATGGATAATGGGTGAGCGAGGGGAGGATCAGTGGAGTGGAGTGGGCACATGGGGGGAGAGGAGATAGGTACTTAAATGAATGCGGTCAATTTCCAGTCATGAATGATTTTGTCTGGATAAACCCAGCTACAATGTATAACTATAATACTGTAATAAAAAAAAGATTCCTCACAAAGCTTTAGCTATATCTAAATCTTCACCCATTCCATTTAAACCCATGTCACTAAGATGTAGTTGAAACTTAAGTTGAGGTTCACCGAGTTGAGTTTTGGTTATTCTTTCACTTATATTCTTATTAAAATATCAAGTAACGTAAGAAATTCACCAAATGTAATTTTATGATGAATTCTTAAAAAAAGGAATTGTTGGATGAAATGATAACAGACTTTAAGCTTTTCTACATGTTTTCTCAAAAATCTAAGGACTCAATTACATTTTAACAGGAGCTGAGGTTGTAGCTCAGTGATAGAGTGCTTCCCTGGCACATGTGATGCACTGAGTTCTATCCTTAGCACCATGTAAAAGTAAAATAAATAAAATAAAGGTAGTGTGTCCATCTATTATAAAAAACTTTCAACTTTTTTTTTCATACAGTAATTTTAACTCTTAAGGGGCAAGTTATTTTGAGGAAGGATTTTTTTTTTTTTTTTTTTCAATACTGGGAATTGGATTCAGGGCCTCCAGCATGCTAGATAGGCAATCAGTCTCTGAAGCACATACCTAGCCCTCTGC